>NC_079318.1:49940658-50260658 GCF_029931775.1 Euleptes europaea | reverse complement strand
AGGGGTGGGGCTTCAATGTCATTAAGTCCAATTGCCAAAGCGGCCATTTCCGCCAGGGGAACTGATCTCTATTGGCTGGAGATCAGTTGTAATAGCAGGAGATCTTCAGCTAGTACCTGGAGGTTGGCAACCTAATAATAGACTTTGTTTCAATGCCAGGATGATGAAAAGCAACAGGCCTTAACCCAGTTTATGCTCCCTTTCTGACTGAGACTAGTCATGTGACTTTAGCTTCTCTCTCTAGACTCTATAGCATGGGTGTCAAACATAAGGCCCATGGGCCGGATCAGGCCCCTTGAGAGCCAAGCCAGCCAAGGCAGCCACCCTCCCCCCACACCTAATCTGGGTTAGCGAGTCCACTGTGGGCTCACCAGCCACCTTCCCCAGTCCCGAGGTGTAAATTATCAAAGACTGTTAAATAAAAGAAAATACGGTAACAGTGTTATTGTTTTAGGCATGTTCATATTTTAAGTTAAAAAAAAGGTAAAAATAATATAATGAATTGGCTTTGCCTGTTGTCTTCTATAAAGTTTGTTTCTCCAGTACCTGGCATTAAATTTTATGGTACACATGGCCCAGCCCGATCAAGTAATATTTATGTCATATCCGGTCCTCATAACAAATGAGTTCCACACCCCTGATCTAGAGCAGGGCTTCATAAACTTTTTCCACCCATGACCCCTTTTCACCCAAGAAATTTACACAACCCCAGGAATATATGTATTTAAAATAGGTATACAAATCAAACATTTATTGATAATAAATCATAAATAAATTTATTTTAAAACAATTATTTGCTATACACATAATTTTACCATTTATTAAAGATGAAAGCAAATTTGCATATGAATGAGAAGGATGTGCTTGTTGCCTAATTTTTTGTGACCCCCACATTCAGTTATGCGACCTCATATGGGGGCATGACCCACAGTTTAAGGAGCTTTGATCTAGAGGGCCTCTGAGAGCTGCTTTTAAAGCAACAGTACCAAATTGAAATAAAGCAGAGAAAGGCTGTGTAGATATATTCATTCTCTCTCTCTCTCTCTCTCTGTCTCTCTCTCTCACACACACACACACACACACAGAGAGAGAGAGTCTCTCTCTCTCTCTCTCACACACACACACACATATACACATGCTGAACCTGCCCCTAGAGCAGTGTCACTGCTGTGTGACACAATCCTCCCATTTATTACACAGCATCATGCAAAGAGATCTGAAAGCAAAGCAGATGAAAGGGACTGCCGACACTCTTGTCCCAGTAAGTCCTCTGTTCCTTTGACATACTCCAGGTAGAGCTGTCCCTATCACTGCATCCTCATGAGGAAGGCAACTGTGATGGCTGAACAGCTGTTAAGCAGCTTGCAATGGTGCAGGAGAGTTGTCAGTCCACAACAGAGTGACTAGATGTTTATTGGTCACTGCAGCTGTGGGTTATGTTCCTGACTTAGCAGAAGGTTAGCACTGCAATGTGGATGGAGTCCATCCTGGTCTCTGCCTCTGTGGAATTTCAATTTCAATATCTTTATTGGCATACCATCAAGCAGTCGATCAAATAAAACCACCCGCCTCTGTGGAATGGCTGCCTGCTAAGAGTCAAACCAGACACAAGGACAGTAACAAGTAATGCTCCACAGTAGCAGCCAACAACGAGTAATCTCCACACATGATGCTCTTGCAGCTGTCCAGTCCTCTGCCTCTTGAACGGTGACGGTAGTTTAGGAGCCACGTGTGGCTCTTTGATGTGCCATCTGTGGCTCTTCTACCGTTTCCCAATGTGGCACTTTCCCCATGTTTCAGAAAAGTGGGGAAGACCCTTGCCCAGTGGGAGCTTGTGGTTGGTAGGTGATTCCCACCTTGCAACAGCTGCTGCTGCTGGTGGAACATGCAAGTTGTGAAGCTTCCTTTGAGGTGCAGGCCTCATGCCAGGAATGGAAGTAAATGTGGCTTTTTGGGTTGATGGCAACTGTGAATGTGGCTCTACACAAGCTGTAAAGTACCGCTGCTCTTGTGGGATCCCACATGATGGGAATAACCTATGGAAGAACATAGTGCAGCCATTGAGCCAGTGCTAACCATCCCTTGTAGGGATTTGCATTGGGACAGTGTCTGCAAATTGACTCGATGCTGCTCCCTCTGTTCCTGCAAGGTTATAGGGCACCATAAGTGTTTGAGGAGCAGGAACAATTTTTAGAGCGGAGAGATTGTCACCCAGGTCTTTGGGTATGCTCCCTTTATCCACCATCTTTGCAGGGGTGGTTATACCAGCATGACATCACATGTGCTGCTGACATATTTGCAAACTCCCCTCCCCTTCTGCACTGTAGATACTTACTGCTATGAAGTGTTGAGGTCGGAGGGTTGTTGAGGTAATATACAGAGCAGGCATGGGGAAACAGGGAAACTGTTACAGCTTAAGTGACAGCTTAAGACTGGAACTCCCCCCCCCCTTGCTTACTGTCTGGGGTGTAGTGTCCTTGAATCCCTAGTTTGCTAGAGTCCAAAATCCCTTTTCTCTGTGTCTTCTGGTGGGCTTCTTGGTTGGAGTCTGAAAAGACGAGTGCTAGCAATACGCTACAACAAGGCCTTTTTGGCTGTTTGTGCAAAGTTCCTCTGTTCTTTTTGGTGTTCCTGTCTCTCTTGCCTTCTTCTGTGTTCCTCTGCCTCCCGGCGTGTTTCCTAGTGAGCACACTCTGAGTCCAAAGAAATATAGTCCCATGTCTTATCATGTGAGTTAGGGGTGTCTGGTTTTGTACTGCTTAGGGTGGCTGTGATTGGCTGCATATTTAGTCAGCATCCAATCAATCAATCTTTATTAAAAACAGTCATAGACCAGCACCGCTCTTCACTAGTCAGCATCCTAAAGGGGGCCCAGGCTCAGGGTTTGGTGGGAGATGGGAGGGTGTCCTGCCTACCTGCCCCCTCCGAATGTGTTGAGTAGGGATTTTTAACGTTACACCCGGATTACCACCAGCGTGCTTGTGCTGACAACATGACATCGATTGCCTGTTTGCCCATATCACTTAGACTATAATTTGAGGCCTTTGAAAAAGCAGAGCATCAAGGAGTATTTATATATATGCAGAATATAAGCTTTATTTACTTCTACAGAAGAGTCACGGCAAGGAAGCAGGATATAATGGACTCACGATTTTGCTGACTGTATGTGTTCTATAGCCATATAGGGGAAGAAAAGTCCAAGGTGGGGATGTGTGGGCTTAGTTTTTGGCTTCTTTTCAGATAAAGGTAGCAGCAGTTGACCAGTTCTTACCTAAATTTTAATTTCCCCTTAGAGAGCATCAAAGAATGACTGTTGTTCGGAAAGGGTATGTTAAACTTGAAGAATAAATTTAGTACTTTTGCAAATCCTTGGAGGGCTCCTAGGAGAGCTATTCACCCTCCCAGTTGATTTCATTTTACCAACAGTCCCTCACATTGTGGATAGTCCCAGTGAAGCTGTGAAAAGATTAGATGGTGCACGGTACAGTGAACTGGAGAGTGTTAGGAGTGTGAGTTTAATGCTGTTGCTGTTAAAATAGTTCTCTATTAACTCCTTTCCCCACCAGTAACACAATTGGTAAAAAAATGATAGATTATTCCCACAGTGTGCTCAAAACACTTATATTGAAACCATACTGAGTGACCTGCTGGTATTATATTAGGCAAATAAAGGAACAGACCTGCCACTGGAGAAACCTTGGGCACCTGGATTTTACAGGGAAGCAGTTTAGTTTCCTCTTTTCAGCAGGGCCTTGGTGTTTCTTGTGTTTATGATATGGAGAAATGCTGGAGTAAAAGAAGTTCAGAGAAGCCACTAATTCTGTGGGAAAGCTGTAAAAGGGTAGGAAATAGGTTCAATCAATCTTTATTAAAACAGTCATAGACCAGCACAGTCATGTTCGACACAGTTATGTCACTTCTGGGTTTAACCCCAGAAGTGCTGCATCGCGATGGGGCACTTTTGCAGTCAAGCTCAAACACTAGCGTTTCGGGGATTTGAATGCTAAAGCATCCCGTCGCAATGCGGCGCTTCCAGGGTAAACCTGGAAGTGACGTAATCGTGCACAGCCCACATGCAATACCCCTTCTGAGCCGGCCAATGGATTGCCGGGCAATTGCCGCCAATCCAAGCAACCTGGCAATCCTAGTTGCCTTGGCAATCAGCAGGGAGCTGGAAGAGGGAGAGGCTGAATCCGGCATGTCAGCCATGTCGCCAGATATGCAGCAATGTCACTTCCAGTCCACACCAAAAGCAACATCATTGTGCTGCTGGCAAAGTGGTGATGCTCTGGTATTGGGGCAAAACCACTATGGCAGAAGCAGTTTTAACCATAGAGTTTTTTTCCCAAATACCAAAGTATTGCAACATTGCCAGTGACACAATGACTTCACTTCTGGTGTGCACTAGAACTGACCTTGCCATGTTAATGGCAACCCCATCCTAGGGCAATTTTTTTTGCTGGTGACATGGCCGAAATGCAGAGTTAGCCCCCGCCAAGAAGTTGCTTTTTATACCCTGCTTTTCTCTACCCTAAGAAGTCTCAAAGCCACTTACAATTGCCTTCCCTTCTCTCTCCCCCCCACACCAACAGGCACTTTATGAGGTAGGTGGGGCTGAGAGAGTTTGGAGAGAACTGTGACTGGCCCAAGGTCCCCCAGCAGGCTTAGTGTATAGGAGTGGGGAATTGAACCTGGTTCTCCAGATTACAGTCTGCCACTCATGTGGAGAAGTGGGGAATCAAACCCAGTTCTCCAGATTAGAGTCCACTGCTCTTAACCACTACACCATGCTTGCTCTCAAGTTCTCCTTCCAGCCAGCTGATTGGTGACAGGGGATGCTTCCCAGAGACCCGGCAACCCTACCTCACCCTAAAGCCCCTGAGTGATTCTGGGCTAGCCATTCTCTCTCAGCCTAACACTGTTCATAGGGCTGGCCCAAAGTCACCCAGGAAGCTTTTGTGGTAGAGTAGGAATTCGAATATGGGTCTCCCAGATACTATAACCACAAATAATAATGCTTATTTATAATATATAATAGTTATAATGAATAGTAAATATATTGTCAGCAGGATGGGGAACTGCAGGACAATCACAACCCATTAAGCCTCTATTAAAGGGACAGGACATTTTTCTACAAACCAGCTAGCAACCCTACACACCCCACTAGGTAGCCAGTGGAGATATGCTCAGGCACTGTCCAATAACATGAGAGGCTTGTGTTTGGTGATACTGACCAGTCAGCAACTGCACACCTGTGCAATGTTGATGTATTTACTAGCAGGGGCCTACAAGGACTTGCTGGGGCATCTCATTTTCCTCTTCCTAATTATTTCCTTTCCCTTCCCTGAAAGTCTCTGTAGCCTCTTCTCTTTTACTACTTCCTTCTGTCCTTCCACCCACCAGCCAACCTACCTTAATCTGTCCTTTGGGCTTCAGCTTTCCCTCCTTCACTCCCCGGGCAATGTGTACCCAGAAAAAAAAACTATGGCCTAGTGGTGTAGTGCCAGTCACTGGGCTGCTCCCAGTTGTGCAATGCCAATTGCGAGGCCCAGCCAGATGGTGGTGAACCTGTAAGAACTTTCAGGGGGAACTTCACTTTCCCCAGATCCCCCTCCCCACACTGTATCCTCTTTCCCTCTTCATCATTCCCCAGATCCTTGCTTTTCTCTGCTTCCTTCTATCCTTCTCACCCACCAACCAGCCTACCTTTTATCTGCTCCCATCTTCAGCTATATTTATTATTTATTTACTTCATTCATACCCCACCTTTCTCCACAATGGGGACCCAAAGGAATTTACATTGTGCTCCTTGCCTCCTTTTATCCTCACAACAACTCTGTGAATAGGGTTGTCAGGTCTCTCCTAGCAAGCGGCAGGAACTTCACGGAGGCAGGTTCAGGGGCGGCAGTCTGCATGCCCAGTGTGATGATGTCACACTGTGTTCATATCAGGTCCCTCACTATCTGCTTCCTCATGTGTGTGGCCTAGAGCTGTGAGAAGGTGTACGATGGATGCATCTGCTTGCTATTATATCATTTCATTATACAATGTGAAGAGGAAAACCGGGTCATTTGAATCCAAGCTTTTACTGTTTTGTGACCGTAATTCCCTCAGCGCTGCACTTTTTTTATCTTCCCCATTTTTTTTATTGCACCATTAATTATTAATTTGTCACCTCCACCTTCTCCTGCTTCCAAGCTAGACTATCGCTCTCCTGGTTCCAGCATCACATTCCTGCAGGTTGGGTTTCACCTCCTGTCATTTGTCTGCTGATAAAGAATATTTAAAAAAAAAAAAAAACTGTTCGGGAATCCTAAATTTGGAAACTAGCTGCTTATTTCAAACATCCTCCAGAGAAATAGTAAGGCAGTTCTGCTTTGGATTTAATTTAAACAGGAACAGGCAAAACAAATCTCTGTGGAGGGCATTTGACAATAATAAAATATTTCTCCCAGCGGGTGAGCTGGTAGCAATTGTACTGTTGCCATCAAAGCGCCCGTTGCAGCCGGTCATTACCCTCATAACAAGCCCCTGAACCAACTGGCATGGACATGCAACATTGAACTCCTGATGGGCACATTATTTCAGACCTTTAACTTTGCAGAGAGCAAGACAAATGCTCCCGGGAAAGGAGGCTTATATTTTAAAATTCCTTTCTTTTGTTTTCTTCCCCCTCCCCCCAGCCCAGCTTAATAATAAGATGCCATGTGTAATCAATCGGTTGCTTCTTGCGTGCTTCATGTTTACTGACTCTGGGAAAGCTAAGCGTGTGGGTATTTTGGTGTGTTATGGAAAGAGTGGTTTCCAAGACTAATAAAGATAAGCAATCGTCATGGCTGAAGTATATCATTCCTCAGCCCACACAAAAGTGAAATACCTGCAGATAAAATTAAAGGGGAAAGCAGGCAAGCAGCAATTCCTCTTCTGGGTTTGGGAATCACACATCTGTGGAATGTTTGCAGAAGATACCGTAGGAGTTTAAGTTCTTTCAAGATGTTTAAAAGAATATTGCAACTGCTCCCTCCAAGCCACTGTTGGTATTCTACTCACTGAATATATTTTTTTGACCAGAACTGGTTACATGCACATATGTGCTGCCTCTAAGAGTTTTCCATTGGTGAAATTCTTCTTAGAGCTGGACTTACCGTATATACTCGCGTATAAGCCGAGTTTTTCAGCCCCAAAAATGGGCTGAAAAAGCCGGCCTCGGCTTATACGCGAGTCAATACGGGGGAGGGAGGGAGGAGGGAGGAGGGAGGGGGGAAACTTACTGCCGTCGCCGCCGCCGGGCCCGTGCCGCTTCCTGCCGCCGGGTGCGGCCTGGGGCAGCCTTCCTGCAGCTGCAGGATGGCTGCCCCGGCCCCCCCGGCCCCGGCCGCCATTTTTCCCGGGCGGGAGGGGCCATGGGCAGCCATCCTGCGGCTGCAGGAAGGCTGCCCTGGCCCTTCCCGCCCCCCCCCCGCCATTTTTTTCGGGCGGGAGGGGCCTTGGGCAGCCATCCTGTGGCTGCAGGAAGGCTGCCCCGGCCCTTCCCGCCCCCCCCGCCATTTTTCCCGGGCGGGAGGGGCCTTGGGCAGCCTCCTGCAGCCGCAGGATGGCTGCCCAAGGCCCCCCCGCCCCCGCCACCATTTTTTTCAGGTGGGAGGGGCCTTGGGCAGCCATCCTGCGGCTGCAGGAAGGCTGCCCCGGCCCTTCCCGCCCCCCCCCCCGCCATTTATTTCGGGCGGGAGGGGCCTTGGGCAGCCTCCTGCAGCCGCAGGAAGGCTGCTCCAGGTCCCCCTGGGCCTCGCCGCCACTTCCTCCCGCCGGGAGCGGCCTGGGCAGACTCCTGCAGCCGCAGGAAGGCTGCCCAGGCCCCCCCGGGACGCGCCGCCGCGGGACCCTCGCCGCTGGAGAGCCCTGTCAGGTAAGCCTGCGGGGGGGAGGGGTTATAAGCCGACCCTCGGCTTATACGCGGGTGCCTAATTTTCCCCCATTTTTGGGGAGAAATTAGGCACCTCGGCTTATACGCGGGTCGGCTTATACATGGGTATATACGGTATATTTTTATATACATCGTATGTTCTCCGTTTTTTGTTTGTTGCCTCCATTTTTATAGAGATTCTTTGGTCCTGGTGTGCATGTTTGCTGGCAGAAAGGCAAGGACAGACCTTTTTATGGCCTGTTACACACTGGAATATTCAGGATAAGGGTTGAGGAAGGTTAGTGGCAGAAGAAATAAATAATCACCTGCCTAAACTGACATTTTAATAGGCTTTAGACTTGATATTGACTTTATTTGAAGCAGTCTCCTGTATGTGGTATCATTCGGTGTGCTAATGGTTTAACAAGAGAGCATAGTGATAATACACAATGGGGCCTCTGCAAAAGCTATTGTCACCAGGGGTTATTTTATTATTTATTTATTTATTTCATTTATACCCCCACCTTTCTCCCCAATGGAGAATCAAAGCGACTTACATCATTTGTCTCTCACCCTATTTTATCCTCACAATAACCCTGTGAGGCTGGCTAGGCTGAGAGAGTGTGACTGGCTCAAGGTCACCCAGCAAACTTCCATGCAGAATTTGGGATTCCAACCTGGGTCTTCCAGAGCCTAATCCTACAGTCTTAACCGCTACACTACACTGACTCCTTCTGTGAGTTATCCATGTGAGGCCAATGCTTTTCATTTGAGCTATCACCCTGGTATTTGTTGCAGTCTTGCAGGTGAAGGGCATGCTGTCTCTGTGCCCCTGACACACACACACACAAATTGTGTGCGTGTGTAAAGACCCATCAAGTCACAGCCAACTTATGACAACTCCAGAAAGGGGCTTTCAAGGCAAGTGAGAAGAAGAGGTGGTTTGCCATTGCCTCCCTCTGCAGAATCTTCCTTGGTGTTCTCTCTTCCAAGTAGTGACCTGTGCTGGATTTACCTGCAGGCTTGGCAGGCTGAAGCCTAGGGCCTCAAAATCTAGGAGGCCAAGGTGTATAATACATAGGCCTTTCTTACACATGATGTCATAATGCACTGTAGTCTCTAACACAAGTGGAATAGCCTAGGGCTTCTCTTCATCTAAATGCAGCACTGGTCATGACCCTACTTAGCTTCCGAGATCTGACAAGATTGGGCTATACCATGCCCCCTTCCCTTCCATGGTTTTGAATTACCAGCCCTGAAAACTTAAGGAACACCATAGCTTTTGATGTTGAGGTGCAGAAGCACGGGGACATGAACAATACTTGAATTACTTGAAACTGAACCATGTAAGAATTATTTAGCATTATTAAGACAGTCTGTTGATACAACAGAGCAAATGTTTGACTAACGCTATGCCACCTGATTTTTTCCCCGCTTTGGAGCTAATAACCCAGAGAGGTGATTTCCATCGGCAAAACCATATGCAGGGAAATAGTTGATTCCCTTTCCCCGTATATTGTTGTGGCTGCAATTTTCATTTTAAAAACAAAACAAAACACTGGGTAGATCTGTCCATGGCTCTTCCAGCATAACATCTGCTCTGGACCCAACAGAGTACTATCTGGAATACAGTTATTTTTTTTAGATAGATAGATAGATATAAAAAGATTTGCTTATAAAAACAAAATACAAATGCACATGGATAGGAATATATATATATTCCTATCCATGTGCATTTGTATTTTGCTTTTATAAGCAAATCTTTTATTTTATTTAAACACCTCTTTTACTGGAATGTTTTTGCCATCCGTAAGGAATTATAACACCTCTTTACAACTGGTGGGGGTTGAAAGTGCCCTCAAATCACATCCCATAGGGTTTTCATGGCAAGAGACTAACCATTGCCAGCAAGAGACTAACCATTGCCGGCCTCTAGATAGCAACCATGGACTTCCTTGGTGGTCTCCCATCCAAATATTAACCAGGTACAACGGGCCTCTAAAATGTTGATGATGGGGCTCTCGCGAGTCAGTGATGTATACCCCTTTTGTTCCCTTTCCCTTTTTCCTATCTAATGTACCCTCAAAACCCCTAATAAAATATTTTAAAAAACAAACAAATACATTTTAACCAGGGATGACCCTTGCTTAGCTTCTGAGATCTGACAAGATCAGGCAAGACTACCGCAGATTAAATTATACATTGAAAAGCCATCTAAATAAAATAAAGTTAAATAAGAAATATTAATTTAACTTTTAGTATTCTCAATCCTCATATATCCATACTTGTGTTAAGTATAAATAAATGGATAAGGCAATAGTAAAAGTTAAGGGAGAAACTTGGAAACAGATTAACCCCTTCTCACTCAAATATATTAAAGGTGTATAAGGTTGCCTTTTACACATGAAAGGTTATGGTTGCATCTTCCAGAGCTCCTAGATTAGGAATGAATCCCCTCACGAACCATGTTAGGTTTCATTTGAGGCATCTGGACTGTCTCTTGCTTTCAGGCAGCCATTTTCTGGGGTGGTTCTACACCCCACAAAAAAAAGAGAGAGAATTCCAAGTGATCACATCTGATTTTTTTAATCTACACTATTTTCTACATGGGAACCATTAAGATTCAATACATATAATCTACAGGATAGCCAAACCAAACATCCTGGAAATTAAAAATAATAAAAGGCACAGATGTGAAGAATTGATAAGGAAACGGAGAGGGTTAAGGAAGGACCAAGGTACAGACACAACAAGATTTCTAGTTTTATTTTGGAAGCTTAGTATTTTGACATAAGGAAACAAACCCCTCTTCGCCTAGTTCCACTTTTGCTACGGATCAAACTTGATGATTATTGTATGTGCCAGAAGTTGTCAATGAGTCATACTTCAAAACTAGTCAAAAACACTAGACAAAAACTATGGATCTCTGATCATATGACAAGTTCCCTTAATGCTACTGTACATATAGGTAGGGAAATGTGCATCATAGGAAGCCATAGACTATGACAAAAAATTATAGTTGTTTACTTAAAGCTAAACAACTATATGTGGTTTTCATACTTGTGTAGCTTTTCACTTAAAGCCAAGCTGGACAAGAACTAGGCAGCGCTTGGATGTGAAAAATTCAATTAATACAAAACTGATACTATAATTATTTGGAAGTCATTGCATGGCTCCTCTTTCTAATGAACACAGGAGGACACCATATTCCAACTTTTCGGTTAAAAGTTGACCACAACTTATTGCAGACAACAACTTTGTGATTCAACCAAGCTCTGACTTAGCTTGACAGCAGTGACATTTGCACTGGACAACTTGATGTCTTCTCATAAAAAAATAACTGTTGGTGAGGGTGCTCTTCATTCATTTTTTAGATGTACCTTTGTGTAATACTGATATGTGCTATAAAAGCTTGCCATGTTACAATCTAGATCCTGAAATATTCAGCAAGGTTTAGTAATTCAAAAAAGATGTGGACAGAATCAAGCAGGTGCAGAGGAGAGTGACAAGGATGATCAGGGACCTGGAGACCAAGCCCTATGAGGAAAGGCTAAGGGAGTTGGGAATATTTACTCTGGTGAAGAGGAGGTTGAGGGGGGACATGATTGCTCTCTTTAAGAATTTGGAGGGCTGTCACTTAGAGGAGAGCAGGGAGCTGTTCCTGTTGGCAGAAAAGGATAGGACTTGTAATAAAGGGTTTAAATTGCGGGCGGAAAGGTACCGGCTAGATATTGGGGGGGGGGTGGATTTGCAGTAAGAGTTGTTCAACAATGGAATCAGTTACCTAGGAAAGTGGTGAGCTCCCACTCACTGGCAGTCTTTAAGCAGAGTCTGCACAAGCACTTGTCAGGGATGCTGTAGGCTGATCCTGCATTAAGCAGGGGGTTGGACTAGATGGCCCCTTCCAACTCTTTGATTCTATGAATGTAATCCATGTAATGACAAATTGTAATTTGTTATGTCTGAATCATAGGACTGTTGTATATTTACATCAAATTAACTATGGTTAAGGTAGTATCTCCACATTCCTCTCCATAACATGCTAAGCCTCACTGGCATCTTGGATAATAGGCTTAGTTTCCAGGCTAAACAGTAATTTTATTGTATGTCTGTGTTCTAACCAGGTTTTAGGCAGAAGTCTATAATTATTACTAACAATGGGTAAACATGATTTCTACCCTAGGCCTCAGAACCAAAAATGTAGCGAAGACTAGTTTTGAATCTCTCACTCTCCAGCTTAAGCAGATGACCCCGTGCTCTAGTATTATGAGAGAGGGAGAAAAGCTTCTCCCTGTCCACTCTCTCCAAACCATGCATAATTTTATAGACCTCTTGTACAAGGGCAGTATGATATCAGCAGTTTTATTCTCTATTCCTCGTCTAATTATGGCCAGCATGGAATTTGCCTTTTTTACAGCAGCCGCACACTGGGTTGACATCTTCATTGAGTGATCCACGACCACCCCTTTCATGGTCTGTCGCTGCCAGCACAGATCCCATCAGAATCTTGTGCAAGCATATTTTGTTAAAAATGCACCGCAAAGATCTAACCTGGCAGCTTGTCTGGGGAGTGGGGCACAAAGGTTATTACTGATCCTGCATATCAGTTTTTGGAGCTTTGCAGCATGTTTAACATCCAGAGAATGACTAGCATGTTGGGCAAACATAGGGTTGCCAACCTCCAGGTAGTAGCTAGCGATCTCCCGCTATTACAACTGATCTCCAACTGATAGAGATCAGTTCACCTGGAGAAAAAATGGCTGCTTTGACAATTTGACTCTATGGCATTGAAGTCCCTCCCCTCCCCAAACCCCACCCTCCTCAGGCCTCCATTCGAAAAACCTCCCACCAGTGGTGAAGAGAGACCTGGTAACCCTAGGTAAACACAATGGCAAAAAGTTATCAAGACCAAAACTGGTAGTTATGTGATGGCCTCAAAGGGGCCCTTGGAAAGTGCAGACTGAGCCTATGGCAAGAAGAGACTCAGCTTTTCTAGATCAGAACCTGTGAAAGTGTACACCAAGGCTCTTTTGTGATCTTGTAGTATTATTGATGATCATAATTAACACCAACCTGTATCATCACTCTCTCAGCTACTGGCCTTGCAATACATAAATGCTGTTGTGAATGACATTAAAAAATAACAGAACACAATAACCAAATCAGTAAACTCCCCACTTAAGTGTTGAATGGTGGATTCAGTGTTGATGAAGAAAGCAAATAACTACTTGCAGATAGTAATATCTTATGATGGTGGATAAGTTTTCTTTGATGACACTGACAGAGAGGCAATGATTTTGAATAACATTGCTTGATGTGGAGCTGTTTTAAAATTAAATAATTGCTTGTCAGAATGAATTCTAATATGTTAAGAGACAGACTGCCTATTTAACAGTATGCAAAATGGCCATGCTGCACTGAAATATATTATGAGAAGTATTTATATAGCATGTAGCTATGTACCTACTTTATCTTAAGGGTATGCGGGCTTATTGTTCTAATAAAGGTGAAGCCTACTGAGTCGATTCTTGGATATAGAAAAGTAAAGGCAAAACAAAATAGAATGCACAACACAAAAAATTAAAAGCAATTAAAAGTGGAAGCTTGTTTAATATTGCTCTACCATCATCCTGAAAGGCATAATAATTTGAGTTACACATCTGAACTGATTGGAGTTACAGAACCATATCTCCTTTTTGCATTTAACAATATATACAATATAAAATAAATACATTTACACAAATGGACATTGGTTGGAGCACACAGTATGATACACATCACAAAAATATACAGTTGATTGCTTTACAGATGTGAAGCCCGTCTACAGCTATAGACATGATTTTTTTATTAGTGTTTTTTTTTCTACTGGTTATTATGCAACTCCTGGATTATAATAAGCAGCTTAATTCAGTTTTCCCCCCTCTTTTGCGATCTTTGCACAATAAGACTGCCATAAAGTGTTTTCCTAGGCAGGTAAACAGAGACGCTTAAATAATTAAAATACAATTACCAACACCCATTTTCTCTTCCATAAGAAAAATAGCAGTTTTAATTTTTTATATCTTTTTATGTTAGCATTTAAATGCAAAATAGTGGAATAAATACAACAATCTGATTTGATTGAAACAAATGTGCAACTTCCAGGAGCCACACAATCATATTGCTTTAAATAAGAAAAAAAAATGAAGGGAAAAAATAGCCCAGGGAGGGTACCATGCATCAGAAACATCTTCTTGGTATTAGCATGTTGAACTGAACAGGAGCCAAACAAAAGCAAAAGGCCTTCATGATGCCCATTAATTGCAATGGGTATTGTGCAGAAGAGATTCCAGATGAATTTTATCCCCTCTAAATGAAACTGTGATAAGCTAAAACATACACTTTTTTTAATCTTCCCCAGTATTTCACATTAAATAAGTGGTTGGGAAAATGTCTTTCAGCAAGGTTTAAGATTAATGTTATTCTAATGCCTGTGCAGTGTATCTATGACTCAGTTAACGTTACTACAGCCATGAGATATTTGTTCATTGCAGCTCTGAACATTACCGAAAAACAAAAGTAAAAAAATTGCACTGTGTTCCTATAACACGTATCCATCTCCCTTAGGTCTTTTTTTCTTTCTTTTCTGAGTGTGTTGATTGGATATTGACCCTGAAACCCAAGAATTTTCAACGTGATCCGACAAAAACAATATTTATATTAGATATTTATATATACATATATAGTGTAGTTGAACAGTAGTAACTTAAACCCTGCACAAATTTTCTGGAAAATAATTTTTTCTGCACTCTTACATATATAAATAATTTTATAGAATCAGCACCTTTCCCCCCCACCCAGGAGTTGTAAGGGTTTGTCATTTTTCAAAAGGGATGTGCCAATTTCCAAACTCCTATCACAGCTATTAATTTCAAGTTATTGGCCATCTGAATGAATCGCTAATGATGATTTATCTAGGATCACACGACAGTCACTTCTCTACTGAGAAAAACACAATCTACAAGAGAATCCCATATAGCTAATGAGAGATACACAGTATTTCTAGCATAAGGTTGATGCTCCATCAACCTGCTGTATTTTGTTTAAAGCACACAAAGTAGCAATAGTTTTGGAAACATGTCTGCACGAATGAAAAAAAAAATAAGGTTTTTGCAACAAACACAGAGCAAGTTAATAACAACATCTGAGAAATGACTGGATGAAAGCTATATTTACAGCGTTTAAAAATTAGACTTATCTATAATCTTGAAATATTCAAAGTTTTATTTCTAAGCTATACATAGGTATTCTATAATAAACCAATACAGAAATTATCCCTTGTTTTGAAAATATTATGATTTCAATCTGTCCATAATGAGTACTTGGTTGGATTTTTTTCCCCAATCTCTTAATTATTACTAGGAAGAACCTTATTACCAGAAGGAATAGAATATACTACTGTAGTCTCCTGAGGAATTTTACATCCAATATTGTCTCTAATTCTACCCTGTGTCTATAAGCACACACCACAAGAATCCAAACACCACAAGAAGAACAAGACAACAGTCTTTGAATGCAACATAAAAAATTCCAAAAAGCACAGCAAACATGAAACATTGAAAAGCTGAACTACATTTCTTTTGTTTGTTAGGATTACAATTTTAATTACATTTGTGTACATAGAATAAGGTTGTTCACATAGTACAGGGAGCAGCTACTAACACTGGTACATTGGTATAGCATTTTATGGAGGTTATTGTTTATTGGTTATTTAGCGACTGTAGTTTTGGGGGGCATCTAATTGGTTTATACATTAGATTACACCTCTTAACAGTCTTAGAAACTGACCGACTTTCATGCTGTGACGACACTGGTTGAAAAAGCAGATATACTTGGTTAGGCTGTTCATTTAAAAAGGCAATCTACCCAGAATAAAAGTTTTATAAATTAATAAATAATGTGTACAAGTGCTAACTTCTTGAATTTGGTCAGATGCTGACTATTCTGATATCTGATTTTACCTTATTGCTAGTGGGGGTGGGTTGGTCTTTCATTAACAAATCTGCAGTTTTGAAAACGAGAAGCCACATCAATAATGAACATGTAGAATTATTAAGATCATGGAACAACTGTATCTTGGTCATATAGAAGTACCTTTCTAACATCTCTTTAGATTTCTACTTGACATGGCATCTTTAGACTACTAAGATATATTGTAGGTGTAATCTAATCCTTTGTTTCAGTTAACACTTAGGTATAAATTGGAGCTCATGCAAAGAAACGGGATGTCTTGGACCAGACTGGCACACAACATAAATTGCATCCGTGATAATATGCACCTTCCCTTTCAACTATTGCTTGAGTAAGATAAATTCCCACGTTAACAAATGGCTGAAAATTGGTAAAGCTGGTAGAAAAAAATCTCCCCTTAGTAAGAAGAACAGAAACGTTTTGTTTAAAAAAATCTTCCTTCAGGATTCATTTGTCCTTCATTAATGTCCGTCATTGTTCAAGCCAGCACAAAAAACAAAAAAATATGCAGTGTTTGTTTATTTATCTTTCCTCTTTAGTATTGCATGAATGAATAAAGCTCAAACTATTCCCTGAAAAAGTTACATCGTATCTAACCTAAGAAATATCTGGAAGACTTGAAAAAACAATTAAGGAATCAAATGGCTGTAACTGATCTAGATGGAAAATGCCATGATAAGCAGCCAATGCATTGTCATTGAAGTCGTCTAATTAGAGGCTGCTCTTGTGAAACCTAATACTGCATTCAGTCAGTTCATCTTGTTGTACTGTACTGCTAGGTACGATGGTTCTCTTTTGATTCCTTTGTCATTGGGGTATTGTGGTTCGTAATAAGTTCACTGGCATCCATATTATGGATTTCCATCCTTTGGCAGGCCTGGCTTCCATTTCTCTTCCATTAGAGACCTCTTTTTAAAAGATTCAGCAGCGAAGAGGGGAGGAAAATAACGGAGAAAAGGAGAAAAAAAATACAAGAACAGGAAAAAAAGAGAGAGATGAAGAAGGAAAGCTGCATCAGATAAGATACAGATTATAAAGAGGTGAAAGCTGCTTCTCAGTCTTGCTGCTAAGTATCAGTGCAGTCATTTTAGTTTCCTTAATTTAAACACTAAAGTTTCTTTGCTGTTCTTTTTTTTTTCTCTTCCTGTTTGTTTTCCCTTTCTTTAAAATTTCAGTGTGTGCAACTGGAAGGCCCAGGATGCTTTAGTCAGACCTTGGCTTCCAGCATTTCCAAAAAAAGTTTGTGCATGGGGACTTTGCCTTCCAGTTTGATGTTGTAGAAATGCTGCACAGCTTTAGTGGAGGTTTGCCTCAGCAGCGGAAGAGTCATCAGCATTTTGCCAGCCCGGCGTGGATCTTCCATATGCTGCCCAGCCTCGTAATCCTGCAGTGCCTCATGTAAGACATCTTGAAGTTTCTGAACGGCTTCAACATCTTCTATGTGCATTGAGTCTGCGAGACAAAAGAAGCAAAAGCAGTTTTCAGTTTCCATGCCAGGAAGCAGGATTATAACGCCAACGCTCTAAACTGTAACTTGCACCGTAATAAGTAATGGCACAATAATTGTTTATGGATTTGCATGGATTTACCCAGCATTTTCTGGGCTCTCTTATGAGTAAGTTAGATAATTACCCACTTATTACCATATTGACCTTCTGGAAAAATGTTTGGGTCTCTGGTGTAATTACAAACATGTAATTGCTTCCTGTAGATGTTCTTGGTTTATATAGATTAAGAGAAATGAGAATTGAAATTTGCATTAATCTGTTTGAAATGTATTTCTTAGATATACAGGAAGCTCATACCATTATGGAGCTGTAAAGCACTTATTCTGCAAGTAAATGGATCATATTTTCAGAAGTCCAAGTCTAAAGAGTTAGGATCAGCAAAGACTGGTACAGTTTGGGCAAGATTTGCTCATACAGAAAAACTAGGGTTGCCAGCTCTGGGTTGGGAAATACCTGGAGATTTTTGGGGCAGAGCCTGAGGAAGGTGGGGTTTGGGAAGGGGAGGGACTTCAATGCCATAGAGTCCAATTGCCAAAGAGGCCATTTTCTCTAGGTGAACTGATCTCTATCGGCTGGGGATCAGTTGTAATAGCAGGAGATCTCCAGTTAGCACCCAGAGGCTGGCAACCCTAAGAAAAACCCAGAGAGTTCTAATTTTGGGCTATCAAGGGGTCTACAGTCGAGACATATGAGGGACATTCAGGATCTCAAATTAAAAGGTATATGTGATAGCAAGTCCTGAGACCTTGGAGTGCTGCAGCTGGTCAGAGTTGAAAGTACAGGGCTAGATGGTCCAATTTTACCTTGTTATATTAAACAACAGCCCTGACCTAGACAGCCCCAGGCTAGCCTGATCTCCTCAGATCTCAGAAGCTAAGCAGGGTTGCCCCTGGCTAGTATTTGGATGGGAAACCACCAAGGAATACAAGGTTTGATGCGCAGAGGCCAGCAATGGCATACCATCTCTGAACGTCTCATGACTTGAAAATCCTATGGGGTTGCCATAAGTCAGCTGTGACTTGATGGCAAAAAAATGTTTTAGCAATAAGATAAGCCTGCCCAGACCAAGGTCTTTGCTATTTCATTAACCAACTCCCAGTTCTTCCTTTTTTACTCCATCAAAAAGGACACTCAAGTCATTCATTTGCCCTCCACCCTGTTTCAGGAGTTAAGTTGCCTCCCCCAGACTTCTGTGACCATGCAGCTCTAGCTCACTTGAACCTAATTAAAGCAAGACCTTGAATTGGTCTCAGAAACAAACAGGCAGTGAGGGAAGGGACCTCAGAATAGGGGTAATACAGTCACAACAGCTGGCACCCAATAACAAAAGGGCTGACACATTTTGCACTAGCTAAAGTTTCCAGATAGTCTTCAAGGGCAGCTCCAGATAGAGCACATTACAGTAATCTAGACTTAAGGTTACTTAAGCATGGATCAGCAAGACTGAATCAGATATCTGTAAATACAGTGTCAGATTCCTAACTAACTGAAGCATAATTCTCTGTCATAGCCACCATTTCTCCAGTAGAAGACCAGGATCCACAAGACTCAGCCTCTTAATAGAGTCTCCCAGCAAAATTTCCACTCCACTGATGGAAGAGAAAACAATCCCATTGAAAGCATCAGCCCTTCCAACCAGCTTCACCTATGTCACCTGGATTCAGCTTTGGTTTGTTTTCCTTGGCCTCTTGACCACTGCATTCATACACTGGACCTGGGCAGAGATGGCCACAATTGGAAGGTTATTAAAGGTGATATATAGCTGAGCATTATAAGCATTAGGGTTGCCAGGTCTCTGTTCACCACTGGAAAAAGGTTTTGAGGGCGGAGCCTGAGAAGGGTGGGGTTTGGGGAGGGGATGGACTTAAATGCCATAGAGTCCAATTGCCAAAGTGGCCATTTTCTCTAGGTGAACTGATCTCTATCAGCTGGAGAAATTTCTCGGATCCTATTCTGAAGCTGCATCACATTGGCTTTCATAGGGTGGCTGCTGTTGACAAGTAGCAAGCAGCCAGGCCTAGTTGGGTCATGCAAGTCAGGTGGTATCAAGTCACCCAGTGGTTGCTACCAGGAGGGCTTGGCCCCAATGTGTCCTCCTTCAATGAGTCCTCAAAGGCCACAACTGCCCTGGAAAAGACCCCTTCCCCTCCTCTGGCCCTTTACTCAGAGAAACTAAGCCTACAATTCTGTGGTTGCTTATAAACAACCACTGAGGGACTCTGTTTCTTAAAGCTACCAGTGCTCCATTTATCATTTGAGGGTTGTTGTTTTTTTAAACCATGTAGATTTCAGATTTTTCTGTAAATTTGGGGTGTTTATCACGTTTGTAGAAAAATCTGTCTTGCCCATTCACAGCTGCAGACACTGGATGTAAGTATTCTCAGGTTTGGCGACTTGGCTATTAGAATATACAAGTAGAAACCTGCAAGGACTTGTAAGAGGCATCTCATTTCCCCCTCCTCAGCAGGGTATAATTCCATAGAGTCCACCCTCCAAAACATTTTCTCCAGGAGAATTGATCTCGATCATCAGGAGATCAGTTGTAATTCTGGGTGTTCTCCAGCTCCCACCTGAAGGCTGACAATCCTAGTTCCCACAGAGGAAATGGATGCTTTGGATGGTGGAGTCTATGGCATTATACCCTTCTGTGGTCCCTCCCTTTCTCAAACCCCACCCTCCCCAGGCTCCACCTCCCAAAGCTCTAGGGATTTTCTAATCTGAAGTTGGCAACCCTATGTCCTTCCCATCCAACAATTAACCTAGCCTTATCTGCCCCTCTATCTTAAGCTTTCCTTCTCACACCCCAGTAGCCAGGAAAACTGTGGTCCAGCAGTGTGGTGCTGGCTGCTGGGCCAGGCCCACTTTCATAGTAGGGAACCCTCAAAGACTTGTGGGGGGGCACCTCACTTTCCCCTGCATCCCCCTCCCCACAGTATATCCTCTTTCACTGCCCCTGGCAACCCCTATATCCCCTTTCCTTTCCCTGCTTCATTCTCTCCTTCTCAGCCAGTCACCAACCATACTGTCATCTGCCTCCCATCTTCAGTTATACTTATTATTTACTTCATTTATACCCCACCTTTCTCCACAATGGAAACCAAAGCAGCTGGCATTATTTTCCTCTCCTCCTTTTTATCCTCACAACAACCCTGTGAGGTTGTGAGGACCCTGTCCCCTCCTCCAGCTGAGACCTTTTAGATAGTGGGGTTCCCCTCTTATTCTGGACTTAGTTGTTTTAATAGGCACCCCCGCTTGCAGCCTAAGTGCCAGGGGATCAGAAACTTGGGGAGTCTCATAAAGGTACCTGGGTTCAGCCATGACATTGGCAATTTCCAGGAATGAAGAGGAAGGGTGATGCTGCAAGGAAAGCAGAACAAGTGCAATCCCACCCACCCCCTGCTCAATGGCATATCCATTTCAGTAACAAAATACTTTTTAACACTGGAGACATCACCCAATATCCTGACACCCCCAGACGTGTCTGCCCAGCCCAAGGACTTTGCTATTTCATTAACCATCTCCCAGTTCTTCCTTTTTTTTTTTTTTTTTAACTCAACCAAGAAGGGTACTCAAGTCATTCATTTGCCCTCCACTCCATTTCAGGAGTTATGTTGCCTCCTCCAGACGTCTGTGTCCATTCACCTCTAGCTCACTTGAACCTAATTAAAGTATGTTAATCATCTTGCCTCAGCCAGGCTCTTTTGTGCCCATCCAGATAGCCCTAATCAAGGTATTTTCCCAATTTTTTCCCACTGAAGTTCGACAGCAGTTCACTTTAAACCAGCTAGTGAGATTTAAACTTTTTATCTTGACCCAATCCAAAGTCAACCGACTTGGCTATTGTTATAGAGATGATGGTTCTCTTTACCCATCGGAGACAGAGATCCTCCACTAGCACCACTAAAACCATCCCAAGTACAGTCCTGAAGCCTGACTGAACAGAATCAAGGGCAGATGTCTCATCCAGGTATTTCTGGAGCTGCTTTGCTACTACCCATTCAGTAACTTTCCCCCTTTTAAACAAACATGTGGAGAATATCTCCTGAATGAAGCTGAGACAACTAAGAGGTTAACAAGGCAACAGGGTTGTTATTTACAAAATAAATGAGCAAGCTGAAAAGAAAAGAAAGACCTTACAGTTCCCGTTCTGAAGGAGGCACTTAATTATATACAAGTTTGGATCATTCGGCACATTTTATTGATTCTGATGACAGTTTATCTGTTATTACACATAATAGAGTCCTATGGGGGTTCTACATGTTTAATAAATCTGGTTTGCAGTGAACGCATGTCTTATGAAGCATGTAGTTACAAGATGATGCATACATTATGAAGATTTACTCTCCTGTACAGAAGTGTACACCTTTTAAAATTAAGTAGAAAAACAATAATAAGGAGGGACAGAGATGCAACATCGCAGATCCAAATTTTAAAGCGGGTTCGAGTCCACCACCTTTTTCCACTGGCAAGAAAAGGAAGAAGGGGTCCCCACCAGCACAGCTATGTTTGGGATCATGGGAGCTACATCAATGAAAGTCACATGGAACAGTCTATAATGAGGGGAAATGTCCAAGACTGAGCAAAAAAGATTAGATCTAACCCAAGGAAAGGGAAATTTCACAACGCTCATTTTCGAACATTCTCCCCATTATCATCAGCCCTGAATTTGTGCCTAATAATGACGATATTAGAGGATGCTAAAGTATTTAAAGCAAAAAAAGAAAACAGGTAGAAAGAGGTTAGCAATTGGACATACCAAAAGGGAGATAGCTGAACACTATAAAATAGGGGAGAGAACGGTACTGGGAAGCAGCTCATGATCTCAACTTCACAGGGAATACTTTGAGCTGCCTGATACTTCAGGAAGTACAATATTGAACCGATAATACACAGGTCTCAGAACAGGCCAACCTAACATCCAGGATCCTCCATCACCTCCTGTACTACTGGCCTCCTGAGCTGCTGTTATTAAAGTCCTACCCAAGTATTTTTAGAAGTGGGTAGGGCCAGGTGGGGCTTTGACATCCTGTTAAATACAGCTCATGCCTGAAATGTTGAAGAGTTACTATTAGAGTTATGCATAACCTCACTCCCTGACATTTTGTAATTGGCTTCGCCTCCTGCAACAGCCATTTTGTTGTTGTGTCCACCAGCCTGTGTTGGAATTCCAAAGGTGCCCTCGGGCTCAAAAAGTCTGTGGACACCTGTTCTAAATGGAATCAGACTTGGAACATCAATTAGCATTGCTTGACATGTTTAAAATTCAGCATGTCTGCACCCTTTGAAGTATTTACTTAAGAGACCTATTATCCTATTATGAGCTCTATCAGATAACCTGAATGAGTCACCTGCTATATATATAGGAAGAGGGCTGTTTTGAAAAATGGCAAAGTAGTGCTTGATCTCTACCCCATACCTACAACGTTATCTATATTTCATTTTCATTACTAAAGCCAAGTATAATAATAAAACAAAATTTTATTAAGCTCAGAATCAATATATTGAAAACCTAGTTACAATATATTGCATAGGTATGTGGCAATATCTATCACATTTCAATTCTGTCCATCTTCCAAGGAACATAGGGTGGTGTATATTTTATCCTTGCAAAAAAACAACAACCCACCTATGGGACACGTCAATCTGAGTGAGAGCAACTTGCTGAAGATCATCAAGTGAACTTCATGGACGAGTGACATTCTGAACACAACCCCACACTAAGAAAAGATCTTGGGTTACCAGGTATAGCAACAAATGAGTTGTCCCTAGCAAGCCCAAATTTCAAGTGACATTGCCTCACAAAAACACTAGAGAACACATTTCAGACACCTTCTTTACAGATATAAATTAAGGTTTTTTTTCTCACTTCCCTTTCTTGTAAACTTGTCCTCTCATCACTGTGGCTCAGTCCACCCTACATGACAAAGAAAATGATGTTTCTTGAAGTTTGTAGATGTTTCCTATGGGCCTGAATGTCAAGTAATGTTCCTCTCCACAGGGCTTGAAAGAAAACACCTTGTTAAAAGGGGGGGCAGGTGTGTGTGTGAAAAAGCAATAGCAGTTCTGATGCTGGAAAGTGCAGAGAGAGAACCACTGATGTGTGGGCTGAGGTATTTTGGGGTTGCAGGCTCTTCCTCCCTCTCTCTCAGCATCTCATACGGAGTACTAGATCTGCATCCTTGAAGGAATGCATCTGTGCCACTTCTTCTGATCTACTTGTATATTTGTGAATAAAACAAATACTACAAAAACATCTTCAGATTCGAGCAATCTGCTGTCCAAAGGGAACCAAACCAGGTAAGTACTAGTCCCTGGAACTTCGCATCACTCACGAGAATTGGGGAGCACATAACAATCTGAATGTATCAAATCTGACAAACTGTCAAAATTTGCAGCAGATTTAGCCTGGGGGCAATACTAGGTACTATGGGGCACACCCTGGTCATATCTAGATTAGATTACTGCAATACATGGAACTGCCCCTGAAAAATGATCGGAAACTTCAGTTGGTACAGAATGCTGCAGCCAAGACTATGACTGGAGTGGGCAATAGGGATCATATCATATGACTGGCTCCCAATCTGTTTCAAGGTGCTAGTGCTGACCTAGTGCTGACCTATAAAGCTTGGGACCAGCATACCTAAACGACTGCCTACTCTCTTATGAACCTACAGATCTGATGTAGTCATATTCTGAGGGCCTGCTTTGGATACCCTTACTTTCTGAGATTACATGGGTGGCAACCTGGGAGAGGGCCTTCTTGGTTGTGGCACCAAAACTCTGGAACTCTCTGCCCTGAGAGACTCATCTGTCCCCTTCTGTTGCCATCTTATATCAGTGAGTGAAGACATGTCTGGCATTCTCTCAGTGATCCCTCCTTCCTGACTGATGTTTTAATTGTTGTTTTGAAATATTTTTCATGTGTATTTTAGCTTGGTTCTTGGTTTTAATTTTTAATGATGTGTGTGCATTTGGTTTTAACAGGTTTTAAGACCTGTTTTATTGTGTATTTTTTAATGTTACCTGCCTTGGTGGCCTTGATGAAGTCAGAAATGTGGGGTATCAACTTTGTACATAAATGAATAAAATACAAACATGTGTGACACCCCATCTCTCCTAATATTTTATTAAGCTTATTGTAATTTTTCTGACTTTTCACAAGATTTCTGCAGTTCTTTCCCTGAGCAGATCCCTACAAATATGCTTCACATTTGTCTTGAAGCAAAACATAACAGTCTCAAATAAGGTGCTTTCTTCACCTGTAAGGAATGCAGGCACAAAAAAGGGGCTTTGGGAGTTCAAAGGGTGCATAAAAACAGGACAGTCTGCAACTTGAATATATCATTTAAAATCAGAGAATTGTGATGAAGTAGAAAATCAGCATATAAATGGATAATTAAAGGAGAACATTATGAAAGAGGGCTGATACGCAGAGATTATTCAGTTGCATGGAGTGAAGTCTGGCTCATATCCGCACCAATATGATCTAAAAATACCATGAAAGTTGCACTCTCACAACTGCTTCTTACTATAGAAAGAATAGTTTGGACACAGAGATTTAATTCACTTCACATTTGGAACAGACTGTTAGATTAAAATATCAAGATGCAAAGATTCTTTCTAATACCCAAGCCTTGCACTAGCTGTATTACTACTAGATATCAAAGGTAGCAGTGGTATCTCCCCCTCCCCTAGATCTACACAAGGAAATTTGTGGGCCAAGGTGATGATTCTCTTCTTACCAGTAACTGAAGATGGACAGGATGGTGTACCATCATTGCCTTAATTGGAGGCTCCTTCACAGGTGGTCTGGTATAGCACAAGCCTGCTTTTAAACTCCTATCAGTAGATAAAAGGAAGAGCTTCCATTTTGACTATCATGGTGGCTGAAGAACAGGGAGAACCGTTGTCCCACTTCAGCAAACAAAGAGATTGGCTAAGCTGTGACCCGTCTGAGAAATAGTTCTTGCAATTGTTATGGCTTCTAACAGGTTATATCAATGGCTTATATTGCCCTCAGAGGCCACTGAAGAAGCTTGAGAGCATAGCATGATATTCACATGCTTGGTGGCAGGTAAAGAGCAAGAGCCCTCTCTGAGAGCCTTGCAGTCACCAGCCAGATATAAGGACACTTTAAATTGCATCCTAATTTGTCACCAGCCATGGTGGTCTTTACACTTTGGAGCTGGCCTTCTCTAACTTGTTTGTACTTCATGATAGAAACTGAAGGCAGCAGACATACAGTCAACGTTTTCCAAATGTTGAAGATAACAGAAACTGGATATGGTCCTTGAAAAGCAGCAAAGAGACTGGAGATAAGAAAAGACCAAAAATTGGATCCTATGAACCAGATCCTGCAAACTGGAAGCAGATCTTCTACAACCTTCCTCTTCTCAAACCAGTCCCCTCTGACCCACAGAATGGTACTATCAAGGGCTGGGAAGACCTTCTAAAAAAATCCAAGTGGCACTCGATAGAAGCTGCCTTTGGCAAGGAGGATGGTGTGAAATTGCCCCTTCTCTTGTCAGCAAAATTTCTGTTGGTGTAACAGAGAGGATAATTTCACCCAGTTTCCAGCCTCAAACTTTTGGTTGGCCTGACCCACAAACTTAGGCAGCATCTTAATCTTTTTACCACTCTGACAGCTCAGCAGAAGCAGCAGCTGCTGTGTTGCCCTGCTGTATATGGCACTTGGCTGTCACTAATTCAACCAATCAGTACTGCGGCTTGCTGATTCAGTGGTTGTAAGGAGACACAAGGAATCATTTCTGTACGTAACCTCAACTTCTGTCCTGGCTCCTGGGCCTGAGCAAGGTCTCAAGAGACCAAGCTGCTGTCTCTTGCCTCATTACCCCCAGAGCCTGCCTACTTACACTAACCAGTCTCATAACTATCTGCCCTAGCAGCCTCTGTTGTCTTTGTCAGAGTGCCTTCCACAATCCATTTCGAATCACTGAGCCTTTAGGTTAATTTTTCTCCCCTTTAGATCACTTACAGCCTGCCAGTTTAATGCTTTTTAAACTTGTCAGCTTTCTAAGGCATTGTTTCCATAGAAATTTTCCCCATTTTGGTGTTACAACCAGCTTTTCAAGGGTTCCATTAGCAAGAGAAGTAATAATGGATCAGGGGCGCAAAAAAGTATCTGAGAGTCTCAGACACTTGAACTGATTGTGGATGCAAAGGTTTTTTTTCCCGCCTGAAAGTAGAAACTGCTGCTGTTGTTGTTTTATGAAATAATTAATAAAACCTATACACTTGCATCCTTCCATTTGGCATTTCCCAATCAATACCTAGGAGCACTTAGTAACAGCATGAAGAAACATATCAAATATCATTTATTATGCTGAAAACAATTCAGTTGCCTGTATGTCTGAAGTAATCAGTACATACAAGCTTTGGAAAATATTCAGAGACTTTTTTTCCTTTGTGAGTAAACAAAGAACTCATTGGTGCAAAATTGTTTTCTGTGCTGCAGTTTAGTTTTTCCTCCAGGATCAAGATCCTATATTACACAGCCAAACTTCACCCCCCAATATTTTTTTGGGCTGTGTAAGGCACTGGCAAACCACCCCATAAACAAAGTCTGCCTTGGTAATGTCGGGATGTGACGTCACCCCATGGGTCAGGAATGACCCGGTGCTTGCACAGGGGACCTTTACCTTTACCTTTTTTAAGCTCAACAACTGCCATTTTTAAAAGTGGCATACTAAGAGCAAGAGGTGTTAACAAAACAGTGGTTTACTGATGATTACTTATGTCTGTGTTTGTTTATATATTACTTTTCCACTCAAATGTTTTCAAAGCAACTTGGTGGTGGTGAAAAGTGCCGCCAAGTTAAAGTCGACTTAGGGTGATCCCATAGGGTTTTCAATGCAAGAAACATTTGAGGTGATTTGCCATTGTCTGCCTCTGTGTTGTAACCCTCCACTTCCTTGGTGGTCTCCCATTCAATTACTAACCAGGGCCAAATCATGCTTAGTTTCTGAGATCTGACAAGATCAGGCTGACCTGGGCCATCCAGGTGAGGGCCCAAAGCAACTTACACAAAAAATATAAAACAAAATTTACAAACTGACATAAAAGAGAAAATATGAGCATTCTTGTGAATGGAGCTGAGCCTGAGCAGGATGGAGAGGTGCCTGGTTTTTTGTGACTCTTCTTCAGTCAAGGGCAAAAATCTATTTTCCAAGAAGCAAAGAAGGACGTTGCTATGATTTCAGATCCTAGGATTGCTGAGAATGCTTACCCTCGTGCTAAGAAGCAATGGGCTTCAGAAAAGATGGCATATTGGGATGTACTGGAAAAGTATCAAGCCCCCAGTAGCCAGGCAGACTGGTTTCAAAAGCCAGGGAAGGGTAGCTGCATCTTGCCCCTCTCCTGGACATTACTTTTATCTGACTTTTCAGGTGAGCAGGAGGTGCCAGAAAAGGTTGGGGACAGAAGTCTTCCTGAGAATACATCTGAATCTCTTTATCCCGATCTGATCTGATCTGCTTGACTGCCCTGCAGATACCTATCAGCTCTCTGTTTCAAGAGTGGACTGACTGGAGTTAAAGAGCCAGTGGTTCTCTGCCCATGTTAGTGTAGACCGGTCCTGTATGTTTATCCTTGGGTTGAACCAAGAAGGAGAGAGGCACCAAAGTTACCATTAAATCAGTTCACCGATTTAGAGCACAAAAGAGCATTAATTATTATTGAATCAAGCCAGATGTTTATGCTAAGCTGATAATTTCAATGAATGTCATATTAAATCTCTGCAGGTCAGACTGAAATAATGTCTCTGCCACCTCCAAATATGCAGATGTAAGCTGCTTAAGAAAATGTTTTAAAAATAATGTTTTTATATAATTTGTACTTGATTTCTAGCTTTGTAGATATCTCACTTTATCAGTAACTATAAATGATTGTGACAATAGCAGGGACATAATATATTGGTTAATTGTTTTATCCTGCTTAAAGCAAAATTCTCGTTACAAATAAAATGATTTTGCAAACAAAAGAACTTGTAATGAGTATCAGACCTATATTACGTATTATAACAAAACCTGCATTCATTTACCTCCATAGGGGATGAAACTTATATTTATTAAAAGTGATGCTTTGTTTTGCATTTTTGGGGAAGAATTAAAGCCCCAATTAAAAATGTAAAATGCTAGATCCCATTATGAAGACAAATAGGAAAGTACAACTTCATTGTTGAAAACAATTTTCCTCCTATCAATCCGAGGATTCATGCATCAATATTGAAGATGAACTGTTAATTACAAAATCAATTAAAAATTATTTCTAAAAACAGTCACGCGCCCTAGCTCTCGGGGGGGCAATTTGGGCAGAAGGTCTCATCTCACTAGGACCGCGCCAAATCACAAGTCGTCATCCACAAGTAAGCAAAAGCAATCTGGTTTTTCATTTTTCAGCGCGGCTGAGCCCAGCCTGAGATTGATCGTCACATATGGCCCCAGAAAACAAACTGTCAATACCTTGAATGCTGCAGAATTTGAACAAATAGCCGTCCACCCATTCAAGCCACTCATTGCATCCCATTTAACAGATTTTATTGACAGTTTCCTTCTTGTAATTAAAGGGAAAACTACTGGCCAGCAACCAAGATAAAGTTCAAAGATAGGGTCAAAACAAAAGCAGATGGAGGGGCACGGTGTGACTGTCAATGGTACATAGCATCAGAGCATGTTATTGACACACAGGTATCTAATGATCGGCACGTCATTAAAGAGGGATCTATCATGAACTTTATGCAAATGCTAAAAGGGACTTAAGACCACAATAAAGCATTAGGGAGGCACAAAAGAAAAAAACAACAAAGAACAAACGATTTTTACTTATCAGACAGTAGCTCACTGCTTCAGCACTTTTAAGTTCAAATGCAGAGAAGAAACCTTCCTTGATTTCTTAACCCTTTCCAAACAAGTAATATCTATCAGTTAAATATCAACCATAAAAATCAAACTTGTATGGTGAAGAAGATACCCTGTAAGATTAAACAGTGATTTGCTCCTTTCCCTGATAAAACCTGAGTTCACCTTGCTTACTGAGTTCACCATGTTTAGTAGCTGGATTGAAGTAGATCATATATTACGTTTAGTCATGGTCCCATCCATTCTATTGGGATTTAGTGAACTGATTAGACTTATCTGGATTATGAAGTGGATTTAGCAGAGCAACATTTATGTTTATTGAAAAGCATTGTTGCTTTTAATACAGTCCAAATTTCTGGCGTCTTTTAACCAAATTAGAAACCCGTGAAGCAAATGGCTATAACCATAACGATCTTCCCTTAATTTGAACTACCTTGCGTCTAGCTGCTCAGCATCATCCTGCGGTAATATGATTAAAAATTACTTATTCCTAGTTTCTTGTTTAGAAACCATCATGCAGAAGGTATTAGGGGAAAGGGGGGGGGGGTAAATGACATGTGCCATCATGCCAATCTGCCAACCTGAATTAGCAAGCGCGATAGCTTTGAGGGTGACAAACTCTTCCTTCTCCAACTTCATGCTCTTGTACTTTTTTACCAGTTGCAGGATGGCATTGTTGAGGTCAAGAAGGCCTGCTAATTTGGACTGATCTTCATCCATAATATAATCTTCAGCATAGACAAGCTCATCCTCAAAAGAAAGTGATCTGTATACGACTCCCAGAATCAAAATCTCCATCCAAGCACTTTGCAGAAGGCTCATCTGGTCAGCAAGCGATAAAGTGGAAAATCCTAAACCAGGAGGAAAAGTACACAGAAAAATAATTAAAAATGGTCCAGGGTCATCATAATTCTGCACTATAATGTTCCTTTTCTGCTTGTTGCATTATGTAAGTTATAAATCTGTATGTATGTACTGTACTCTTCTTGATTGTCAAATATTCACAAAAATGTCATAGAATACATGTAAATGTATATGTCTTTTGTGTTAATTTAATCAGGGGGGGGGGAGTTCATAGCAACATAGAAGGACCCACATTTCTTCCTATCTGGAATAGAGAAATATGCATTCTGGCATCTAGGAATTTTGACCCAGTGGCTTTGAAGTTGCAGTTTGACAATATTCATCATAGCTAAGTAAAAGAAATATCAGTGATGCCAGGTTCTGTTTTAGAAATGGTAGAGAGATTTCGAAAGAAAAATGAAAACATTTCCGCAGGAGAAGAGTCAGTACCTTAATAGAATTAAGGTGATGATCACAACAAGCAAAGTGCTTTTTGAACTTCAACCTCAGCAGAAACTGAAGCAAGACCTACCCTCTTCAGAGAAGACACTAATTACTTCTGTAATGGCTTCTGCATGTACTACAGTTGCTGAAATAACAGGATGGCACATTAAAGTGCCAAGTGAATAGTAATCACACCATCATTTTTGAGAGAGAAAAAGAGAGAAAGAGAGTGGAAATTTAATAATGCTTCTTAATGAATTTAAGTTTTGCTTTTGTTCCCCTCCCCTGCCTTCCTAATAGGATCACAAAGGGCAAACATTTTCACTGTCATACCTTTTCAGGCTCCTGTTTACAGTAGCTGTTAATTTATTATCTCCAACTGCTAATATCCCCCAATCACATAAGACACCACTGAACACTGGGAGAAGAAGCAAGGATTTCCTGGCCTGTTGGTGAAACACTGCGGTTTGCCAATTGGCACCAGCCACCACAAGTACTTAATAAAATCATCAAAGGGGATTAGTCAAGCTTTTCTTAAGGGGGTCTTAAAGACACGGCTCAGGCTTTCAGTTAGTTGTTTATGGAGCTGCTTACATGTTCTTTGACAAGGATCCTGCAGGAAGAACAGTCTGCTTTTGCTGCTCCTTTAGCTTTAAATACATTTCCCTCCTCTTTCAAAGGCCCCAAGCCTTAGGACAGAATAATGTGAAATGAAAAACAAAAGGGAGGGGGGAGGCACCACTACCTTAGGCATCAAATTAGATTCAAACCACCGTACCACTTAGAATCAAACCTACTAAAATCAAACAAAATTAACAGAGAAATGCTTATATCCCTCAACTTTTTTTTGTTTTGTTAATTCTTTATTATCTTAATGTCGTGCTTTTGTGCCCTTGGGGGTGGATATTTTAATTCCTTCAAAACAAGACTAACTCAATTTTCACATAGTAAAAAAAAAGAACCTCTCAAAAAGATGATAGTGGGTAACTTAACAGCGCTCACTGGAAATGGAAGGAAATGGAACAGAAATAATAATTTGAAAGGGTCTAAAGAGGAATGTGTATTTTCAATTAGCTCCAGCGTTTCTGTCTTTTTCCTCTCTCAAGAACCAGTTTTTCTGCTACAGCAGATGGACAGAAAAAGTAGCCTGCAGCAGTGTCCTGTGACGGCCCCAGTCTCCCTCCCAGACACTGCTGTTAGTAAATAGATTTACACATTCTCCAATCTCCACACATCTTTCTGCCGAATAATTAAAAGGAGGATGATTAGTTTATTGAGTGGAAGGAGGAACTTTTTTATTGAGGTCCGTCCACGATTTTTATCAGGGCCAGCACTTTTACGGTTGTCATGAGGGTGCAGGCATCCAATTTTTCTTATCTGCCTGATTAATACAAACGCTGTTTCAGGACGCATTAATTAACAGATACAAATCTACGTTCTCATGGAAGGATCAATACAGAGAAGAAAAGAGGCATCAATGTGAATTTAGTGCTGATGATGGAGAAGGCACTCTATTGACATTTACGTGCACGGAAACTTTAAAGTTGCCGCACAGCCCCTTTGTCCCTAAGATTTACAAGGTAACAATTTTTAACTATAACAATGTTTCCCACACTTCTGAGGCGTCTAATTAAGCAAAAGGCAATAAAATCCCTCTTGATCACAAAAGAAGTTTAATTTGCAAGCATTTTCGTTTCTATTTTTTTCCTCTGAGAAGGCTCCTAACTTCCTCCTTTTATTTACGCACCTTTTATGTATTTTTTAAAAAAATTACAGTGTGGTAACACAATGACAGTAGGAGACAATGGAGAGGAACATTCCAAACCAGGGCACCATACGATATATTTATAAGGGATGAATACTTTATATTTATAAGGGATATTTCTCTCTGTGTTCTCCACAGTACTTTAATTCCATGGGTTTTTACAAGATAGCTTCATTTTTTCCCCACAGGTAACTCTTAGTACCTGAGTAGGAGTAGGGCATATAAATAACAAATTTTGAAATCACCCTTGGGGACGGGACACCCTTGGGGACCTTTTTTAGAACATTCATTTGAAAATTATCTTCATAATGTCCCATATCAATTCCATACACAGCAAAGGACAAAAGGCAGAATTCTCAGTATATTTATTTTGCCCAGCACATTCAGCATAGTCGTCAACAAAACACTGAACAGAAATAGGCAGCTGATTAGTGATACAAGTAAAACAACAATTTTGTAATTGTGTATAAAAGGGTCACAGTATTTGATGTTCTAGTTTGCAAGGGCCTAAAACTTGTTTGTTAATTGTTTAGTTACTTGATTGTTCCGTTACTTTTTTGTTCAAAATATTTCTGGTAATCAAGATACTTTCATAGACTGTACAGAGATGTGAATGCAAATGATAATGTCTACATTGATAACGAAACCCAGGTGATCACAAAAGTGGACAAGCTTTCTTGAAGAAATAAGCCATAATAATAAACCACTGTAATTTACCATGCTGGGCAAGGGTTGGGGGGGACAATACACCCACATTTTCATATTTTTTGTATACAAGAGCAAAACTTTTAAATCCTAGAATGTACTTCCTGCTGTATTGGCTAGTTAATGTTTTGCATCTCCTTGCCCCAGATCTAAAAGATGCTGCCCTGCCAGGAGGGTGCCTAAACGTTTGTGTTCTCTATTACGTGGAACCTGGCGTGTGGCAGGTCATGCTTTTATATGCTCAACTATATTATGGCTTTCTAAAAAATACACTCCAATATACTGTTGTGTGTTTCTTTTCTTTTTTTTCCCCTCCAGCACACTCCAATTCCACGCATGCTGGTGACAACTTTGATCTCTCTACGCATCCCTCTGCATGTCACTGCCATTTAATGTATCTCAGGCATTTTGCTAGCAGAACGACTCCATCCCTTGACCTGCAGTTAAACAGCATGTTTATCTGCGAGACAGTGTGCTCCAAATAAACCAGAGGACAGTTGGGAATAACGTCATTTGGAAGGATTGAAAAGCTTCTCAAGAGTCAGGTACCCCCGAGGTAATAGGCTTGAAGGAAGCATGTTCTGTGCCAACCCTCCTGCCATCTTCTACTTGAATCTCATGTACTTGACAATGACGCCATGGGCACTTGTCAAGACTTTCCCTCCCCCTCCCTTGACTTTTCCTCCCCTTTTTGCCTGGCAAACTGATGCACTTTGCAGTCAACTACAAAAAAAAGGCTAAGCATTTGAAAGTGTGAAGGGCAAAAAATATCTGACGGCTAGTCTTCAAAAATACACTTTCATTTCACAAAGCATGAATGTTTGTTTCCTGAGCCCAGTGTTGACAGAAGTAGGCTGCAGCGCAGGCATAAGAACTTAACCCCTGCTAGGCATTCCCTTCCGTACTATTTCCATGCTGCTGAATACAAGGCATTGTAAATTCACCTAGCTTCTTGTACTAGCCACAAACAACGGCATGGCTTGGCTGGTTGTTCCCCCCTCCTCATGCTAATACTTCCTGCTACTCCTATGCAGAGAGCAACATCTCACTCACTGTACACATTTTGGTACAGACTTACACTGCAATTAGAATTATGCCTTAATGATTCACACATTCCCACTAACTATGCGTTGAGAAGAGGCTGACTCTGAGAAACTGAATCCTTTGCTTGATTCCCCCCCCCCCTTTATTTGTCCAGAAAACAAACGCTCACACAAAGTGAGGAATAAATGGATAGCAAAGCTCTTGGCGTTTTGCTGCCAACTGGAACTGCTGCAGTTTCTATTCAAGTGAAATGAGTTCTAAGCTACAGGTTTTTCCTGCACATGCAGTGATCACTTAAGGCAGCCAACATAGACACCGTTGCTCTGGCAATTATTTTACACCTAGTGCACAATTGCCGGGATAAGCAGCCTAAATTGTTTACATTCCCAAAGATGCTTTTCTATAGTTCGCTTGGGAAGACTTCGCTGACGCTAAGGGCACATCTGTGGTTCATCCACAATGCCCTCAGCACATGCTTTTGTCATGTTGTTACTAGAGAGATGGCAAAGTTTTTGTCAGGAGGCTGGGAAGGCTTGCCAGCTACGGCTTGCACTGCCTCTGTGCTTCCAGTCCCCCCACAGGCACAGCTTGCCTCCGTCTGGGATCTGGTACTCCACACAGGGTTGCAGACAGGCCCACTTCTCTATTTGTTGTTATTGTGAATAGCATATGCTACTGGTTGCTAGCATGTAGTGTTCAAAGCCCCATGAATGCACAGACTTCCAGTTCTCTTGTATGAAGGAAAATTCTCCATGTGGGCTTATGTGGTTTGCGTTTGTGGTTTGGAGAACTGAGATAGAACGATTCTAAATAAATAAATAAGTTCACACATTCAGTGATTTAGCATTTCTAACACATATATGTATGTCTGTACCACAGTCAATGTGTTCACAGAACTGAAACACCAACATTTGGAGGCTATAGTCTTGCAATTATTTGCAAAACAAATTAAACTCTTTTATATAATTAAACCCACAAACTGTAAAATGACAAATTAATGAAAAAGCAGCCAAAAAATACAGTTTTATTTCAATTTTTTTCAACACTTTAAATGTATGTTTTTACACATTTATAGATATGGTATTTAAGGGATTGCAGTTTTAAACAAACTCTGACCTTCTACAGATTTGCAGCTATCTTGTAATGTTACAGTCCAATTTATACATGATCCAGCCACTTGGGCTGAGTTCACAAATGCAACAGGCAGCCCATTCCTGGGGGGGAGGTGGATCCGCAGCAGCTGGGAGCAACACAGCCACGTTGCCTCCTCAGATGCTTCCTGGCCATCACGGAGGGTGGGGGAAACCTTTTTAAAGGTAATAAAGAAAAAAAAGGGGGGATGACCCATAGCAAACAGAAAGGCTGCACCACCCAAAAAAAAAAAAGGTGGCGCAGCCCCACCACTGCTTAAGGGGGCATTTCCAGGGTGAAAGGGGCTAGAAAGCTGACTAACATCAGCTCCGCCCCTGGAATACCCCCCTGATGCTGGTGCGGACTTTTCTTCCAGAAAATCCCTGCCAGCATAGCTGCACTGGCAGTGGGGGCCCCCGCACCCGCATAGGTGCCACCTTATTCCATGATATGGTGGTACCTACACTGGCGTAGTATCATGCCAGCTCCTATGAAGCTTTGCCCCCCACCTCAGGAATGTGCTCATAAAGCACCCTTTCCATGCTGTTGGCATTCATATGTGAAAATAGAAAGTCATTTCAAAAACTGATAGCCATTCTGGAATGTTGATTTATAATCCCATTTCAAGTTTTGTTTTATAACGTACACGTGATTTCATGTTTCTTTTCGCCACACAATCTGTCCTGTGTTGGCACAAAGTGGTTTTAGTGGGGATACAGCATGCAGAAGTTGTTTCTATAGAGCAACTAGATCAACAGGAATCCAGAGCATAAGAACATAAGAAAAGCATCTGTAACAAGTACTTGCTGTGGTTGCCAACCTCTAGGTGGGACCTGGAGAACTCTGGAAATAACAACTGATCTCCAGACTACACAGATCAGTTCCAATGGAGAAAATGGCTGCTTTGAAGGATGGACTCTGACATTATATCCTTCTGAGTTCCATCCGCACCCCAAACCCTGTCTTCCTCCTCCACCCTCATAATATACAGGAATTTCCCAACCCAGACACAATGTAGATACATTGTATGTAGATACATTGTATCTCTATGGAGGCACGGCGAACTTTGCAAAGATACATTGCAAAGATCACACTAAAGATTCTGAACACAGCCACTTTGCCAATGCTTTTCAAAGGAGGAGGATGGGGTGACCCCTTCCAGTCCCCATAACTCCAGACCCCCTGACCCAATCTTAACCAAACATGGGGGTTCTTGCAAGGAGAGTCCCTTCAAGCGACCCTGAAAATTTGGGACCTCTACCTGCAAAAATGCCCCCCAGGAGCCGTGGAAAGGCGTTCCTGATAAAGCCGAATTTTCGGGAATGGCAAATTTGGCTTTGCCAACCTCCTGGATTTTGCTGATTCGGTAAACCGGAACCAGAAATCTACTGAAATGGCATTCATTTGGTATTTTTTCAGTTTGGTGTTTACTGAATCAACAGCCCTACCTCTTTTGTGCGATCACCCTATATTTCAACAACTTTAATAGCACTTTTTCTAGAAAGTACAATCACTGAAATGATGCCATTTCATATATTAAAGAGATCTAATGGAATAAATAAGCAGTTTCTTCATATGTACGATGCTATATCTAGAAATATACCTATGAAGTCCAAAATCAAAATAGGGTAGCTATGATTTTGAACCTAGCAGTACGTCATCCAGAGTAGTTTCTATCTCATTTTGCACTGGGCTAAACACTTTCAGTTATACAGTTCCCTATAAAACACGCAACTATAATGCCACAGTGGAAGGTCAGTTTGGAGCACCCGTCTATTTCTTGGGAGATGCATTTTACAGCAATATACTCATCAGATCCCGAACAGGAGGCTCCCTTACTCATAAGTCTGGAAAATTCTCCACCTTGGCAGCCAGTTACCACCACAGAAGTTAAAAGGCTGTTAGGCCAATTAAGACTGGGGAAAGCACCAGGAGTGACTTGATTCCTCCAGAATTGATTACAACAGATATAGACTGGTGGGCACCAGTTCTCGCAAAGCTCTTCACTTATATAGATCAAACTGCACAGATTCCCAGAGACTGGGGTTTGGCCATTATCATTCCAATTTACAAAAAAGGGATGAAGTCAGATCCATCAAATTATCGCCCTATAAGCCTTCTTAGTGTGGTGAGCAAACTTTATGCTAGACACCTGTCCTGGAAGCTCTGGGACTGGCTCGATAGAGAGGAGATTCTAGCAGAAGAACAAGCTGGATTTAGAAGAGGCTGCTCCATAATAGACCAATGCCTGATTCTACGCCACTTGGTGGAGAAATATACCGATAGATCGCGGGGGGGCCTTTACGCAGCCTTCGTTGATTACAAGATGGCATTCGATAGCATCTCGCGTAACAGACTCTGGAAAAAATTAGAATCTTCTACTATAGATCGGAGACTGCTTGTCCTCATACACACACTTCATGAAAATAATCATTTGGCAGTGAGATGTAACATCCATGGCCATTTATCACACAAGATACCAGTTAAAAGAGGAGTGAAGCAAGGATGTATTTTAGCTCCACTGCTCTTTAACTTTTATGTAAACTCTATGGTACGATGCCTATCTAACCCTAATTTCCACCCACCCATCATGGCAAACAGACCAATCTCCACACTCTTGTATGCGGATGACACAGTAATTTTAGCGCATACAGAGGTAGGACTTAGAAGAGCCCTTAGAGCTTTGGCGTTTTACTGCAAAGAGGAGCACTTATTAATTTTACTAAGACCAAAATTATGGTCTTCTCTCACAAGACCAGAAAACATAAGTGGCAGATAGACGGCCATGAGATCGACCAAGTCAAGATGTTTAGATACCTTGGCATAACATTTCAAGCCTCTGGCTCATGGTCAGCTCAGCTGTCCCAAGTGTCTGAGACATCCCAGAGGACTGCCATGGCAACTTTGAGATACTCCCTTACAAAAGGGGGTGCCCATATACCTTCTGCCATGAAAGTCTTCCAGGGGAAAGTGATCCCTCAACTCACGTTTGGGTCGCAGATATGCCTCTATAACAGTTTTCACAAATCCAGTCCAGTCCAAATTTCTCAGATCCTTATTCGGTGTCCCTCAATGTATTTCAAATGCACTGATTAGACTGGAAGCCGGGATGGTACCATTAGAAACACGAGCCTGGTACCATGCCATTTCTTATTGGTTAAAGATTAAATTGTCCTCATCTGGTTTAACTCCCCTAATCTTTGCAGATAATTTCTCCTCAAGATGGATTAATCTAACCGAGGATAAACTCCAACATTTAGGTTTATCAAGTACAACTCTTCTAAATCTTGGCTATCAAGGAGCAAAAGCAATAGTCAAACAGAGGCTTTGGGACATTGCCCTTCAAGATGACAGATCAAGGGCTTACTCGGTCCCAGTAGTGGAGAACCGTAAAAAAATTTTGGCCCCTCCAAATTATCTCAATACCTTAGAACACCCTAAACACCGGAGAGCCTTCACCTTAGCACGTTTTAATGCCCTTCCATCTGCTCTTCTTGACGGGAGGTATGCCAGCCTCCCTTACGAATACCGCCTCTGTCCATGCCAATCTGGAATGGTGGAAACTGTTGAACATGTGTTATTACACTGCCCATTTTATCAAGACATACGCAAAATGCTCATTGATCCAATTTTGTCTAGCTTCCCAGATAGAGACAGAGTTCGCTATACCACTTTATTATTAGAAGATTCTGTTAAAGATATTACCTATCAGGTTGCGAGATTCTGTGCTAGGGCATGTGCAATAAGGCAGAAGAAGCTGCTAAAATGACTTTTACGTTAAACAGACTATTTTACCAAATATCAGATATTCTGTTTTAATTATTATGATATCTCTTTTTGTATAAACTGGTCTTTGACCGTAATAAACAAATGAATGAATGATGATGGACTGGCCCAAGGACATCCAGCAAGCTTCCATGGCAGAGTGGGATAAGAATGTGGGTCTCTCAGATCCTAGTACCACACCATGCTGGCGGTGCTTCCTCTTCTGGAGACAATACATGATGAAGAGATGATGGAGGATAGCCTGGATCCAAACCAGGGCTGTGATGAGCCTGTGACTTGTCTCCATCACCCTCCCTCCTTTCATTGCCTACTTTGAAATGAGCTTACCAGCCATTAGAGTACAGGAAGGCTACACTGTAATGAGGAAACATCTAGAAATAGCCACTCTGGAGACACTGTGTACAACAATATTGCTAATCTTGGAAAGGGGTCATGACGGCTATGTAGTCAAGGTCCCGAAGAGGCCTAAAATGTAGGATCACAAGCCCAAGGCAACTCCATTGACAAGAATTCCACCTGGAGGATGGCAACCCTACTCTTTTTACTGGATCTTATTCCCATTTTGGCCCTGTATAGTAACATAACAAACCAATCTTCTGGATCATGCCTTGGATGAAGTGTGCTATATAGGGTTGCCAGCTCAGGGTTGGGAAATACCTGGAGATTTTGGGGGTGGAGCCTGAGGAGGGCGGGGTTTGGGGAGGGGAGGGACTTCAATGCCATAGAGTCCAATTGCCAAAGAAGCCATTTTCTCCAGGTGAACTGATGTCTATCGGCTGGAGATCAGTTATAATAGTGGGAGATTGCCAGCTAGTACCTGGAGGTTGGCAACCATAGTGCTATAGTCCATAAATCCCTATGCCATGATAAATCAGCCTCAAATAGGGTTGTCAAGTCCCCCACTGGCGGGGGATGGGGGTAGGGTTGCCAGATCCAGGTTGGGAAACTCCTGGAGATTTGGAGATGGAGCCTAGGGAGGACAGGGACCTCAGTGGGGTACAATGCCATAGAGTCCACACTCCAACGCATCCATTTTCTCCAGGGGAACTGATCTCTGTAGTCTGGAGATGAGCTATAATTCCGGGAGGAGTGGGGGCTGGCATTTCCAGTTTCAAACGTGCTATAAGATGTTTTGTTGCTTGGACTGTAAGATACTAACATGGCTATCTTTCTGGAATCTGTATTTATTGTACCTCCCATTTGTCAACTGAAAGTATGATTTAGATCACTTGGTCAGCACAATCTTGCTTTCAAATATACACAGGAAGGCTGTAGTTCAGGCATTGCATTCTACATGTTGGGGGCGCGTGCATAAGCCTATGTTCAACCATATCCTTGCACAATAGTAAAAAAAAAAGGGAAAGGAACCCCCCTTCCTCCAGTTGCGGTGCTTATGATGTATTGCACATGGCTTCTGAAGCCATTTGTGTCCTGGTCCATTTCCCCTATTTCTTATTTAAATGCATGTTTACATTTCTTTCATCTCTGTTTTATGCAAGTGCGAATAAAATATAAATGATTTGTTTATAAAAGGCGAAGGGCCAAGAATTCCAACCATAAGCAGTTTTCCAGCAAACCCCACTGACAGGATGGCAAGTGCCACAAAACAGATTGAGAAACCCGGGGCTTTTTCTCCCGCCGTGCTACTTTCAACAAGAGCAGTGAGATGGCGTGGCCATACAAATGCATTCATACTGCACGTCCATCTCAATCCATTAAGAACAATGGATTTTCAGTAAGCAAATATTCGCTTGTCAGAAGTATTTGTAACAATGGATTCATTCAGCAGGACTAAGTGAGTGGGGTTCACAGCAATTTAAAAGCAGCAAATTAGATATTTACAAATAGTGAAGATGCTGCTTGTCTAGCGTGACCTTTCACTCAGGCTGTACAAGAAGGTGTTAATGCAATTTAAATGCCAGTTAGAAATATTTTAGTGGTCTCTTTTACCTTCTTATCAAGCCTTACATAACGACCCTAAAGAGGAACAATTTAAGCTTGTCATTTTTTTTTCACAAGGAGGCCTCTATCTCTGAGGTAATCAACTGGCAATTCCAACTGATGTTGTCATTTAAAAATCAGAAGACTTGCATCCTAAAAAGAAATTTCACCAGCTGTCAGTTAGCTTTTATTTCCTCCTACAGATTTTGTAATCTTTCTTCTTCTTTTTCTTTTTCTTTTTCTTTTTTTTTTAGGCCTAAACAATGTAATTTAAAAAGCAGTTTAGAAAAAAAAAAGAGAGAGAGGGAGAATCGCTTCTTCTTCTAGGGCTGCCAACTCCAGGTTGGGAAATTCCTGGAGATTTGGGGACAAAGTCTGTAGAGGGCAGAGACTGGGTTGGGAAGGGAGCTCAGCAGGGATGTGATTAGGGCTGCCAACCTCCAGGTACTAGCTGGAGATCTCCTGCTATTACAACTGATCTCCAGCCGATAGAGATCAGTTCATCTGGAGAAAATGGCTGCTTTGGTAATTGGACTCTCTGGCATTGAAGTCCCTCCCCAAACCCCACCCTCCTCAGGATCCACCCCCAAAAACCTCCCACCAGTGGCAAAGAGGGACCTGGCAACTCTAGATGTGATGCCAAGGAGTCTACCCTCTGAAGCTGCCAGGAGATCAGTTGTAATTCCAGGAGAACTCCAGGCTCCACCTGGAGCTTGGCAACCCTATCCCCCACTGATGTTTCTGCCCACATGCTGTTAATTCTCAGGACCACCTACTCTTCTGGATACTATATGAGACACAGAAAATACTCCTAAACTGCATTGTCATTTTGAAGTTTAAACTTGATATATCCAAGTAGGGCCTTAGTTTGAATCTTGCTCACCCAACACTGAAACCAACAGTGGTGTCCCTGAAAACATCCATCTGTTTTTCTATTGCTCTTTTCCTGTTATCTTCAGCAAATGAGCGATGTTAGGTCCTGATATGCTCAATACAGAAAAACAATATGTGCAAGGAAGGGTCATTCCACCCCACCCCACCCCGATGTTTGTACACTACTTCCACAATGAAGATTCGTTGTCAAGAGCTTGAATGTTCCAACCCTAGGTTTGCATTGTTGATCATAAGGCAATGTTAAGAAAACTGAATGAAAATGTAGTAGTCAGGGAGACAATGTATAAGTCAGTGGTTCTCAACTGGTGGGACACAAAAATACTCTAAGTGGGACTCAGGAGTTTCATAACTATTACTAAGAATTTGCTCTCCCTCAGTCCACATGATCACCTAGAGTGGGATGTCTCCTGCTGACCCTACCTGGCAGAGATTATCCATCTGTGACCTTTTGGCACGCTAGTAATAGTAATAAGATTCCTGTAAACATATAAATCTCCTTGGGGGAAGTGGGGTTTTTCCTTTGTATCATGGTGGGACCCAGATTCTTTGACACAGTGATCGGTGGGACGTATGATACCAAAGGCTGAGTATAGGGGCATTATACCACTAGTATAGGGGCATTATAGGGAGGCATGGGACATTAAGAATCATGCTACTCTGAAGAAAGTGACACAGTTATCACACAGACCTGAAATGTATTGGTATCTGAATAGGTAACTTGAAAATATAAGGCTTGTGGAGAAAGGCAAGTCTAAATTGCCATATATAACTAAATACAGTTCAAACATTTGTTTCATAGGCATGTTCTTGCATACTGCTTTGGAGGAGCAACCTGACACATTAATTATCTTTTTAATGTGAATCATGCTTAGCCAATGTGTTAGTTTGTAGAATTAAGGGCAGATCGTTTCCAGTGGATTAGATTCACCACATAATATGATTTTCGTTTAGTTTTACATTCCTCCTTTCTTCTACCATTAAACTTGAGGCAAGTTTCATAGGATTCCCAGGAGGCTTCCTATGTGGACACAGATCAAGCCATATCTGCTTAGCTGAAGGAAGTGGCAGTGGCATGTGTCTTCCAGCCATACCTGGGTATGGAATTTAGCTTTCTAATACCTAATATTCAGGTTTACATCTTTGGATACATAAGGAAGAGGAGCAGTTCTGTGACAGTTTTGCTCTGCTACATTTTGTCCCTTGTTTCAGTTACAAAACTGCTACACCCCCTGTCCCCCGTAGCTAGCAACAATTATAACACATCTTCAAATCAGCAAAGCAAAGCAGTATTTTGAAAAATGAAATTAACCCGAAAACACCACCGTCACAGCAGCAGCATAGCCTAATGAAGTGTAATAGTTCAGCCCATCAAGACAACCATTTCTGAAACCAGGTGGAGCAAAAAAAAAAAAAAAAAAAAAGTATAAGAATTCAGAAACAAGTACTGGAATATGCAATTTACTGTCTGATCCTTTAAAGGGAGACAACATCATTTCAACTGTGAATCAGGTTCCTGGGTCTCTGCAACAGTATGACATCATAACCAGGGGCATTCACCGCTTGATGGGTTGCCAGATCAGCATTTATTGCTAGGGTTGCTAGGTTCCTCTTTGCCATCGGCGGGAGGTTTTTGGGGTGGAGCCTGAAAAGGGCGGGGTTTAGGAAAGGGAGGGACTTCAATGTCATACAGTCCAATTGCCAAAGCGTCCATTTTCTCTAGGTGAACTGATCGCTATTGGCTGGAGATCAACTGTAATAGCAGAAGATCTCCAGCTAGTACATGGAGGTTGGCAACCTATCGCTGCAGGTGAGGCAGAGCTCTGTTATGCCAGACCCCGTGAACAATTTGGCCCATTGTTTCCAGGAAGTTTGGCCAGGCTCAACCAATAGCAAAGAGGGCGTGCAAACATTTTGCCAACAGTATACATCTCTCGTAGGGCCTGAGAATAGAATGCTTCCTCAGCTGTAGTGATAGAAGCTACCATTTCAGAAACTACAGCTTTATCATATTCATAGGGTTGGGCTGTTAAGGCAAAAGCTACCATCTATGAATTGTTTCTGTAAAATCATAAAAGATTAAAAACTACAGAAGCAACATTTACAAAAATATCTTTCTAAGGTCATCTTACAGTGCATAGGCTGCAAGTTCAAGCCCAAGGAAGTAGGCAATTAAATAAATAATGCAGCAATGAACTACTCTACGCTCTTGACACAGGGTACGTTTGAAAAGTCTGACCACACAAGTTCAACTGAGAACCAGTATGGTGTAGTGGTTAAGAGCGTTGGATTCTAATCTGGAGAACTGGGTTTGATTCCCCACGCCTCCACATGAAGCCTGCTGGGTGACCTTGGGCCAGTCACAGTTCTCTCAGAACTCTCTCAGCCCCACCGACCTCACAAGGTGCCTGTTGTGGGGAGGGGAAGGGAAGGTGATTGTAAGCTGCTTTGAGACTCCTTAAAGGTAGAGAAAAGCGGGGTATAAAATCCAACTCTTCTTTATTAACGTTCAAATACACAAACGTGCGCACATTTTGTACAGATTTTTTTTAGAAAAAACATTGGGCAGACTTAAACCTCTCAAACAACTAATCTACTGATTAAAGATTTCCTAAGTACCCCTTTGTAAGGCTCATAGGAAGGAGGCAGGAAAATCTGCCAAGTCGCTCAGGGCTTACCCAGTGACTTCAGCAGGGCTCAGCTATATTAAGCACAAACAAGCCACTTCAAGTGGTTTGAGAGGTGCCCTGCCGCCCAGCACCCACATTTCTGATTTCATTAGAGGTTTCGGCATCTCTTGGCGGATACATATTTGCGTCATTAAGACTACCTCAGGAGGCACAGTGTCTTAAGTCTGCAACAGTTCTACAAGAGAAAAAAAAGCTGCCTGATTCTAATACACCTAATTAGCCATCGGCAGACTCTTAATTGCATACATTAGGATGATTCCATAGTGGAGATTAATTCTAAATATACCCAAGCAGCTGGTTAAGATGCCATGGATTACAGTGTGGACTGTACTTTTCCACTTAATTAGATATCAAAATTAAGCAGCAACAAGCATTTTGACATAACGGGGATCAAGCCGCCACTTGCCATCCCAGAGCTGCACTAAAGTGACCGCTAAACAGAGCCGCACAGATGGAGAGATATTAAATGCCGCACTGGAAAGTAATTTCAAATAATAAAATATCAATATTTACATTTTAATTACCCCTACTGAGAGCCGCTCTGTCATTTTCACTATTGCCGACGCAGCAAGGGGTACCGGAATGACATTGCAGCTCTGACAGCGACGACTATTTTGTTTCCATTAAAGAATGACAAGTGTTTTAGAGGCAGTGACACCCAGTGTGTGAACAAGAATGACAGCCGATCAGAAAAATTCCTATTAAGGGAATAAATGACTCAACAAAAGAACTGACTTCAAGCAGCCGGCTCCTCCTTGAAGCACATAATCGGTTTCTGGCAAAAGTTTATGATTAAGAGAGGCCCAGAGAATCCTTACCGTATGATAAAGTGCTGAAAAGCACAATTTGTTATGTGACTGGTCCATATAAAACCAGTAATGTTGAAAGGGAGCAGTTCTCTGCATCCGCAGGAGAAATGCGTAACAGTTTAGTCAAAAGGGGTATATTTCAGAAGAGGAGTCAACACAAAAGTCTGCAAGGTATTTCAAAGGCTCTTTGTTTTAGTGACATCATGCTTATTATTGTGGTTTAAAAAAAAAGAAATTCATTCTATATTTATGTCATATGTTGTTGATCTTTACAGTTTTCACAAGGAACCAATCTCAATAAACATGGGTGGTTATATATCAACCTAATTTTAGAAACAAATATTATATTGAGTCCTGGGATAAATGATATTTATCTGTTCATTTATTTCAGTCTGTTTTTCTATGATACTCTTTCCCTAGGGTTCTGTTGCAGTTGCAGCATTTAAAAACAACAACACAATTCATCCATCCTTTAACCCTTTCATCAGTGCAGCTCGAGGCAGAGGAAGGGATCCCTGAAGCCTCTTCTGCCTAAACCTCCTGCTGTCGTTCGGAGCTCAAGCAATTTGTAGGATGAGAATGCAGAGAGAGATTGGTGATGGCTAGGCCTCCCGTTTCATTTACTGGCCAATACACTCCATAATGAATGCTTCAAGGGCCAGTCAAATGGGACAAGGGGAGAATAAGACTTCACTGAGCCCTAAGCTGATCCATCTGTTGGGATGGGCTGTGGCTCATTGGTAGAACACCTGCTTTACATGCAGAAGGTCCCAGGTTCAATCCCTGGTATCTCCACTTAAAGGGATCAGGTAGTAGGCAATGTGAAAGACCTTAACCTGAGACCCTGGAGAACTGCTACCAATCAGAGTAGACAACACTGATCATGACAGACCAACCGTCTGTTTCAACTTCATGTGTTCATGAATTCATCTCCATACACATAGCTGCGCCTGCAAAGGAAGAACCTTTTGTCCATGGCCAATGTATCCTAGTAAAATTAAAATCCCACATAAACCCATTCCCCCCATCATCAATTGAAGCTGGACGAATGTACGTGCATTACAAGGATTCCATGATGCCACTTTTATCACGCTCTCATGTGAAAAATCTGGCATGTTGGAAGTTTGCAGTGGAAGTTTGCAGCACAATAACGTAAGCAGGTATGGCTCAGATTGCAGAGGAAAAGACAAAACTGTGGGTAGGTATAGCATACTTGGTAGCAGAATGATCCTTCTATGCTACAGGATGTATTATGTAATGTTAGTAGACTTGAAATGTAAGTGTGACAAATGACTAGGTCAAGAAAGCAAATTAAATATTTTTTCTTCTTCTCTCTTTTCAAAGAAAAATAAAATTTAGCAGGCATCTTTTCAAAGGGTTTCACAAATTGATTGGAAGTTAACATACGAGCGAAGCACAGAAGCTGCTTACCCTAATAATAGTTGCCTAACTAGGTAGCTCTTCATATTTTCCACTTTAAAGAAAGTACCCTAGAAATACTTCTTAAGCATCCCTAATGCTTTTAGGACTAGACGCTTCCCCCCATTTTTCAGCCACTAGCACCTTTTAATTTCTGAAAGAGCCACGGTTGAAAATCTTAATTAATTGTTCCATACTGCTTCAGGATCATTATGCAATGTAATAAAGGCCGTGTAATTATGAAATTTTACAGCCATTACCAAGGCTGATGGCTCGTATTTCATCCTCAGCTGGACCCAATGGCTTTTAGCCACTCAGCTTGCCTTTGATGAACTACAGTCAGATCTATCAGGCCCAAACAATATCCAGGCAAGGCGGCTATAATAGCTACCTACCGATGAAGCCATAGATAAAGATAAACTATAAATCTACACACAAATGCAGGCACATTGCCTCAGGATGACAGAGGAGAGAGTATGATACACTTGGGAAAGCTTCCCACTAGCATGAATTCAACCTTTTCTTTTTTCTCTTTTATTCAAAGTGGAATTAGTTTGATTTCTCAGACTGTCACATACCTCTTGAAAAATGTTTTTTCAGGGAGGAAAAAAAATCATCAATATGATCCGATGAGGTATTCATTTGTAATCAACAAGTGTGCAAATGCTATATTTACTGGGTGGGTGGAGGTTTCCCGTATGCTGAACTACACATTATAGGTGACAACAAAAAATTACACCCTCCTGTTAAGTTCTTCCCTCTAACTAATCTGTAATAACTAGGAAAATGTATCTGCACTGAGATGTCATCATGTTGTGTATCTTCTAGGGTGTCCAGGTACTCACTGGCAACTGGTGGGGGATGGGGGGAACTTACCAGCTGCAAACAGAGGCCAGTGTTGAAGTGTTGCCGTAACTTCTTGAAGTAACATCATCACGTCACCGACGATTGTGGGGACACTAGTATTTGGGCAAAAATTCTATGGTACAAGCTGTTTTTACCAGTGACGTCAATACATTAACACTGGTCTCTGTTTGCAGCTAATAAATCCTCCCGCTAGCCAGCTGAATGGCACCAGTGGGAGGGGGCTTGGAGCGGGGAATCCCTTGGCCCTGGAGGGGGAATGGCAAACCTAGCATCTTCCCTCCATGGGTCTATATTAGTGACTGTTGCTTGATGACCTCACTATGAGGACCTCACAACACAACACATACTTACATGTTCCTATACATTTTGAGGGCTGGGGGGAGAACTCGCCACAGAGATAAGCTTTCAGTGTCATCTTTGTAATACCCCTTCTCATGAACAGATCGGTACTTGCTGGGAGTAGACTTACAAGGTTTCAAGAGGTGAGGGAGGTCATCCAGAGATTTGGATGATACTCGGCTCTATCTCGCACTTCCAGCAAATCCCAGGGAGGCTGTGGAAACCCTGAACTGGTGCCTGGAGGCAGTTTTGGGATGGATGAAAGCCAATAAACTGAAGCTTAATCTCTACAAGGTGCCTACTTGTGAGTGCAAGGACTGACCTGAGTATTGAGGATTATCCTGTTCTGTATGGACTGTACTTCCCCTAAGGGAGCAGGTTTGCAGCTTGGGGGTTCTGCTAGACCCAGACCTCCTGTTGGATAAGCAGGTGGCAGCAGCAGCCAGGAGTGCTTTTCACTAGCTTGGTGAGCTAGTGAGCCAATCGCAGCCTTTCCTGGGTTAAAAAAAGATCTTGCCACTGTGGTGCATGCACTGGTAACATCTAGATTAGATTACTGCAATGCATTCTAGACAAGTGTCCAGAAACTACAGTTGGTATAGACTGTTGTATGGAGTGAACCATATCACTCCAGTATGGTTCCATCTAAACAGGCTTCCAATTTGCTTCTAGGCCCAATTCAAGGCACTGGTATTGACATTTACAGGCCTATTAGGCTTGGGACCAGCATACCTTGACTGCCTACTCCCATATGAATCTACCTGACCATTATGGTAATCTTCGGGGGCCCTACTTTGGGAATCCCTATTGTCTGAGGGTAGATGGGTGGAAACCCAAGAAAGGATCCTCTTCAGCGTGGCACCAAGATTGTGGAATTCCCTCCCCAGAAAGATTTATCTGTCCCCTCTATCATTATCTTTCACCAATGGGTGAAGCCCTTTCTATTTCATTTGGTTTAAATAAAACTGAATAAATAAATGCATGTTCCAGCCTTAGTTTCAAAAAACTGAAAAGGTGCCAACCAATAATACTACCAGTATATCAAAAAGTCTAAAATGGTTATTGATTAAAAAACAAAACAAAAAACAAATGCAACTAAAACAAGTTTAATACAGTTACATACAATTTTGCCTTCACCAGGAAATTCACATCTACTATTTATTAAGTACATATAATTTTTAATATGCACTGCAGCTCATCTAAACTGGAAAATCAACATTTGGATATCATAAAGGTAGTTTGTTAATATTCTGTATTTGGGAGCTTTGTGGACACTGTTTCAGTTTGTCAAAGGCAGTAAGAGTGGGAAAAAGGAGAAGAAGGGTGAGGAGAAATGGTGAGTGAGCAGGTAATGGAAGAGATAGATATGCACATGATATAATGTAAATACTGTACTTATAATTATGTATTTTGTATCTTTTTTCTATTTGCTCATGACCTATCAGTCTGTGAGCATTAAGAAATGAAATGGAATGGAATAGATAGGCACATCAACCAATAAGCAGAGGTTATAGTGAAATTTGCCACCAAAAGAAATTGAACCAGTAGATTTGGTGCACGGCATTTCTGCCCATCATGGATCCATTGAAGAGTTCTTCTTGGATCCCATATAAGCATGGAGTCACCATGGCCCTACCTGTGTCAATATTTAACACTGAAAGACTGCATACATTGGTTTCTCGATTGCTTGGTTTGCTGCTTTGTGTGAGGGAGTATGATTTAGTGGCTACCTTTCTTGGGTCAACAAATGCCCTCCCTATGCCTGCAAGTGAGAAATTTAATTTTCTATAAACCTCAGATCATATCTCCTATGCGACTGAAATTTTGCAGGGAGCATCTCCTAAACTGGGAGGAGGTGGGGTGGGTTTACAGTCTCTGAGACTATGACATTGGTTAGATGGAAGACAGACAAAGCTAGAGCTGGAAATGAGTCTGCTTTCCGTTGTCTATGAAATGAGGCTGCTTTCTCCCATCTAAAAGTTGATAGGCTGGATCCTGTGGCCTACAGTTAAAGCCTCGGAGAATGTCTTCTCAGGCAGAAACCAGAAAATTATAGTCGGGAATACGTTTATAGCTAAAAGCACAGAAACAAATAAGGAAGGCAATAAAGACTCCAAACATGTAATGACACAAATAAAGAAAAGAAGTATCTTCTAAAGAATAAATTTATGCAAATAACATGTTGGTATTCATCCATAAATGTGTGGCTGACTGAAGATTCAAACCTGGGTCGTTCCAAACACTCTACTCACTCCACCACCACTGGTAGGAGCCTCATTTAGATGAAGCCTAAAGAAAAGTCTGTTTAAAGACAGAACTTAATAGGGCAGTTCCACACTTGCCTTGAAAATATCACTAATAATCACCCAGGTCATGATTTGCGTACTTCAGGTCACATGCTTTCCCTTTACATACAGATGAAAACTTCCTATAGCTCACAGCCTATTGGCTAAGAGCTGTACCATTAAAGGAAGGGGGGGAAGCTTCCTATGCTTCCATTTGTGTGTCTTCATGTCTCCTCCAACTACTGCAGAGCACCTGCTTTCCACCTGCCTTGTCCAAATGATAGGCTGTTCAGCCCAACGACTCCCGAGAGACCAGTTTATAGCAGTGCAGAAAAGTGAAAAGGCAAAATGTGACAGGAGCATGTCCTGGATCTATATATTGAATGTCAGCAGTGGCACTTCAGATGAGGTGACATCAGAAGAACATGAGCACTGGTACAATTGTAAATCCACTTTTCTATGTGACGCTGAAAAAAGCAGAAATCAGATTCCAGCACATTTGGAGGCTCATAAGATCATTCACACATGCACCTAAATTGCATCAGAAGAAGTGCTTAATGCTTCCGACTTATAACACCACACGTGAAAACACTTTACCAGTTTAATCTTGGGATTCTGAACTGCAAAGGCTTTACAGAACCAAGCCTCAAATGCTTAGAAAAGCTTTCCCATGCAAGCCTTCGTGAAATCAAAGGAAAGAGCTCTTGTACAATTTCCATTCACTGCAATGTGGCATCCCTAGGAGACCACTGGTTAAAGAAAGAGAGTCTGGATACAAAGAACTTGCATTCCACCCTCCTTTCCCGTGAAATGTGTGCCATTGAGGTAACTGCTCAATCAGTCAATATTTGACCACTTGTATTCAAAACGGCGAGTCTTTAGCTGCGTAGTTTAAAAGGAATGACTAAAGTTTCTGCCTGGCAAATATTTGGGCAGTTAACTTGTTGCTTGCTGTGAAGAACGTGAAACAGCTTATGCAAGTACATTAAACATTAACTAATACCAGAAAACCATGTGCATCCAACTTATACAACCCAGGAAGGCCAATTTTGACGACTGAGTGGACATATATTCTTTTTAAAAAATGCACTTTATAGTGTTCCATACTGACACAATCTCATGCATAATTCTGCCATGTAGCCTCTATACTGAAAAATAGTTTTCTGGATTGTATGAATAGAAAAGCTCTAAACCAATGCTGAATATAATTCTTAAGGAATAACACAGCTTTCTAAAGAGTCCATAAGTCCTATTTTACCAGCCACCATTTTGAGGTCCCAATTTATAGGGCCAAGTCTGGTACCAGCAAAATGCATAATCTGCTGATCCCTTTGCAGAAGATCTCACCATCAGTTGTGATGGGAGTCTTCTATTTAATCATCCTTAGATTAATGTAGGAATAAATGGTTAGTTCTCACAATGGAGGGATGTGAGCAATGGGGTCCCTCAGGGATCCGTGTAGGGATTGGTGCTCTTCAACCTGTTCATCAATGACCTGGAGTTAGGAGTGAACAGCAATGTGGCCAAGTTTGCAGATGACACAAATTTATTTAGGCTTGTTAAAATGAAATGGGATTGTGAAGAGCTCCAAAAGGATCTCTTCAAACTGGAGGAATGGGCATTAAAATGGCAAATGAGAATCAGTGTGAGCAAGCGTAAAGTGATGCATATTGGGGCAAAAAAACCCCAACTTCACATACACACTGATGGGATCTGTGTTGGCAGTGACAGACCAAGTAAAGGATCTTGGGGTGGTAATGGATAGCTCAATTAAAATGTCAAGCCATTGTGCGACTGCTATAAAAAAGGCAAATTCCATGCTGGCCATAAATAGACAAAGACTAGAGAATAAAACTGCTGCTATCATTACTGCCCTTGTACAAATCTCTGGTGAGATCACACTTGGAATACTATGTACAGTTCTGGTCACTACACCTTAAAAAGGATACTGCAGAGCTTGAGAAGATGTAGAAAAGAGCAACCAAAATGATCAGGAAGCAAGAGCAACTGCCCTATGAAAAGTGGTTAAAGTGCTTAGGGCTGATTAGCTTGGAAAGAAGGCAGTTAAAGGGAGACATGATAGAGGTTTATAAAATTATGCATGGAATGGAGAGAGGGGACAGGGAGAAGCTTTTCTCCCTCTCTCATAATACTAGAACACGGGGACATCAGCTGAAGCTGGAGAATAAGAGATTCAAAACAGATAAAAGGAAGTATTTCTTCACACAACGCACAGTTAAACTGTGGAGCTCCCTGCCACAGAATGTAGTGATGGTTACCAACTTGGAAGGCTTTAAGAGGGGAGTGGACATGTTCATGGAGGAGAAGGCTATCCATGGCTACTAGTCAAAATGAATACTAGTCATTATGCACACCTATTCTCTCTAGTATCAGAGGAGCATGCCTGTTATTTTAGGTGCTGTGGTACACAGGGAGGATAATGCTGCAGTCTTGTTTGAGAGCTTCCTAGAGGCACCTGGTTGGCCACTGTGTGAACAGACTGCTGGACTTGATGGGCCTTGGTCTGATCCAGCAGGGCTTTTCTTGGGTTCTTATGTAATGGCATATCGTTCTCTTCTTCTTACCCAGCATCTTGAAGGTTTCTTTGGGCTGTGAAGGCCAGCACAGTGCATGTACAGTAAAGGGATGGGGATGGGTTATTTTGCAAACAGGGCAGAGCTGTCTAGCCACGATCAGGATCCCACTTTAGATGCTAGATTGCAAGTAAAACCAGTCCGGAAAATCCTGCTGGCCAAATGGAATCAGCACACAGTATAAACGAAAGCCTATTTTGCAAAGGTTCATTTAATGGTGCAGATGTCTGTAGCTCTTATAATGTATTCCATGTTTTACTCTGATTTTATACACTTGATATTCCCCAGCTGGATTGTTTCAAAGTGTGCAATGAATTTTTCCCCCTTCTATAGCAAATCAGCAGTTTTTCAAGAGGTCTCTGTGCAACCGAGGAGGATGACATTTACTAATGTGTTGAGATTCAGGGATTCTCTTTTGTAGAACCCAACACTAATAAGAAAGATATGGTTCAGTATCTTGGGTATTCTTCCAAGTTTTATTAATTAGGTGGAAAACTTTTCCCCCTGGAATACCACAAGGTATTTATTAACACTTCAGCCCACAAACTAGAGAAAATGTACAGCAGCGGAGGTAATTGTTACACATAGCCGCCTATGTTATCAACTTGCCAGGGACAAGCACAGAAAGGTTTAAGATTATGATCTTTTTCATGATATTTTAATTGTGCTTCTTAATCTGCTAAATTAAAAACTCCAGCGCAATCTCACTGAGATCACAGACAAAAAAGGAGATTGCATCAGTGTGAAACAAAATGTATGAATACTCCTATCTGCTTTAATTATACAGAGAAATTAACAGTCAAATTCAATGTGATCATAGAGTGACTAAGATGTACATATGCTCTTCTCACACGGCATAGTGTGCCCTTCCTCTGTACTTCTTCCGAGTTGTCTCTAAGGAATAACTATCCCCCATAAACAAATTCATGAAGTTAGGATTGCCAGAGAGTCCACCCTCCAAAGCAGCCATTTTCTCCAGGGGAACTGAACTCTGTAGTCTGAAGCTCAGTCGTAATTCCAGAAGATCTCCAGGCCCCACCTGGAATTTGGCAACCCAAAGTTTACTCTTCCTTCATGTCTACTGAAACGTCATTTATTAGATACTTAAAACAAACAAACCCCTTGCTAATTGTGCTTGTAGAGCCCCGTGGCGTAGAGTGGTAAGCTGCAGTACTGCAGTCCAAGCTCTGCCCATGACCTGAGTTCGATCCTGACGGAAGTTGGTTTCAGGTAGCCGGCTAAAGGTTGACTCAGCCGTCCATCCTTCCAAGGTTGGTAAAAGGAGTACCCAGCTTGCTGGGAGTAAAGGGAAGACGACTGGGGAAGGCACTGGCAAACCACCCCGTAAACAAAGTCTGCCTAGGAAATGTCGGGTTGTGATATCACCCCATGGGTCAGGAATGACCCGGTGCTTGCACAGGGGACTACTTTTTTTTTTTTAAACCTAATTGTGCTTGTAGTGAGTCTGTGAAAGGCAACATTCTGGAATGATGCTTGTAAAGTTTCTTCTCAACAGTAGCCCCAAGCCCCATACAACTCCAAACATAAAGTTGAACATTATGCCCCTGAGCTTCCCCAGCCTCAGAATGGAGAGAGGAGGGGATTGTATCACCTGGTTCCTCTCCGTCCCCTGAATGCCTGTTCTCACAGCTCCAGTGCTTTCTCCCCAGCCTGTTGTGGGAACTGTTGGGTCTGGGGCTACTGACCCTTAAATAAAATGGGGCTCCTGTCCCTTTAGTAACCGCACAGCTGTCACGTTTCCTAAAACAAGAATGACAGTTGGCCAGCATCTTCATTTAGCAGTTTGTGTGCTGGCAGTGATGTTTTCTGACTTCTATCAGTGATGGTTTTGCATGCACCACCCTTAGGGATAAGCTTCTGAATTTGGAAGAGCTCCATTCAGCTAGTAATGAACAGTGTGATCGTTTCTGCATTATTTGTGCTTTGCCAGAGGATCTACTGGGGTTCACCTGCCTGTGCAATGCAAGGGACAGAGCCATGGAGGGCAGAGAGAGGGTTGCATCTGCATTCATAAGCACTTCCAGGGACCTATATAGATGAAGCCAGCAGTGGGAGAAAAACATACCATCCCTGACAAGAAGAAGTTATATCCCACTTTTCTCTACCTTTAAGAAATCTCAAAGCAGCTCACAATTACCTTCCCTTCCCCATAACAGATACCTTGTAAAGTAGGTGGGGCTGAGAGAGTTCTGAGAGAACTGTGGCTGGCCCAAGGTCACCCAGCAGGCTTCATGTGGAGGAGTGGGGAATTGAACCCTGTTCTCCAGGTCAGAGAGTCCGCCGCTCTTAATCACTACACCACACTGGCTATCTTAAACGGGTACATAGGGCCGTAGCGCCATCATGAAGGCAACCTAAAGAGTGGTCCTAAACATGCCTACCTAGAAATAAAATTTATTGGTTTCATGCAGACTTATTGCTAATAAGTACGTTTAAAGCCTTTCCATTGTGATTATAAAAGCCAATATTATAAAAATGAATATTGTAAAAAAAAGGCATCCATTTCATGATTGTTATGAAAGATGTCTGAAAATATATAAAAGCCACATTCCAAAGCAAGTTTGCAACAGAACTGACTAAAGCAAGGCAATATGGACATTTGAAAGGTAAGCTTGACATCTTTGGAGCTATTCTGATTTCTCCAGAAGACACATATTTAGGCCAGATTCTTTTTTATACCGTATGTATTTTTAAATATTAGAGAAAAATGCATATTGTTCACTAAATTGCTTGGAATATCTTCTGAAGAAATACATATTTATTTTTAAAAGCAATCCATATATTATTTACTCAGTGAATGAGAATGTCTTCAGAAAAGCCGTTCTGGTCTGTCAAATAAATACATATTTATAAATGGTTTCTAAAATGCATATTATTTACTCAATGGACTGTAATGGCTCTGTTGGTGCCATTACATTTAAATATGTAATTACCCACGTAATAAAACCCTTATAAAGCACTTTTCAGAGAAAGAAAGCAAGAAAGAAACCATTAGCTCTTTGTATATCAAAAGGTAATTTTCAACCTATTGTTTTAATTTTGACTTTAAAGTATCTGAAACATTTGCATATTGATGAACCATCACTTATTACTTTTCCTTTTAAAAAAATAGATCAGATTTTGCAATGGCTGGATGGTTTTCCAGTCTGACCTCTCCAAGAATGTAGCTTGTGCACAAGGTCCTACCATGAAGATAAAAGCCTTGACTTCGTATTTCTGAAAATCAAAGACGAGAATTTACGCTAGAATTATGTGAATTTGTCCTTTTCTATACAACATAGCTTATGGCCATGGCAGGGAAGTTTTCAAAAGACCCTTTTGAATCATGATGACTTAAGATGTCACCAGATTCATTAGTGGATTTCATTGTATTATTTCCCTCTTTCCCCCCTCAACTGGGGTAGTATGTTTTTACTTGCTTTTACTGATTTTAGTTGCTCTTTTAGCATGCTGTTAAGGGTTTTAATAATAGAAACCCCACTGATTTTTAGATGTGATGTAATGTTGTTCACCACCCCAGCAGCATCTGGCTGAGAGAAGGCATATACATTGTCTATAAACAAATAATTTATTTTAGAATATTTATATATCTGCCTTTCTCCCAAGCACCTCAGGACCCAAAGCAGGTCCTAACTAAATGGGGCGGGGGAACACAATTGGGAGGCCTGCAAGGGTTATAAACATCTTATTGCATGAGCTAGCAGATAGAAAACAACACAAACCAAAAAGGAAGTAGAAGGATGATTTGATGTATGAGTTGGGCAATAAAATATAAGCATACCTGTATTTGTTCCTATGAAGTTGGATTACTGAGAAAGTAAAGTACACCTATGGAAAATAAAAACCTAGAATACTTTTTTACTGCCTTTACTAGTGCGAATGTGGGCTATTAGATGCACCATTGATTGAAATGTAAATGTGGTTCTTTATTCTGAAGACCAGGTGATTAATTCGTGCAGTGCAGTGATCAATGTGCTACAGATGCTGTACCCAACAAAATGTTTGGTTTTGTACATTATGGGTATAGAAGAGAACCACCAGCACAGGTGTCTCTTGCATAGCTGTGCAATATTTCTGATTGCCAGGAAACATTGAGATTCGTACTCAAATGTATGTAGTTCTGCCAATTTTTTCAATTAGGTTCATTATTGATTTGATGAAAAAACAAATTAAACATAGCGTCGTGGTATGTGAATTGGTTAGAGAAAGAGCAAACTGGGTTCCTAGCCACATGGTGTTCGTACACAGCTTCAGTAACTGCAGCTCACAAAGAGTTCTGGCAAAGGCAGAGGCAACTGGAAGTTCAAGAGGTTTTTCTAGTTGTGGCTCATGAACGTGTGAAGCAGGCTACTGAAGAGCACAGGGCTTTGCAAATCTCTGGAGCAAGAGCGCTAGAAATATTTTGGGGCAGATCCATATCATAGTCATGGGAGAAACCATTGAAGTAGTTATTTGGTTCTAATGAAGCTGCTGCAGTACACATTGGATTGTTTCTTATGTTTCAATGTAGGGGGGAAATACCTAAATGAATGCTGTATTTCAAGCAGTCTACATGCAGAATGAGGCTGACAATTCTTTGTACTATTCCATAATGTATTTCATTTATACATCTCTTTTGCCAGAAAAGAGGACAAGACTTCTCTGTGCCAAGAAGGCAGTGATCACCCAGCAGTGCATAATTTCATGTTCGCAAAATTTGCACTCTACCTCCCCACCAGCCGTGCTAGCAAAGGACCACTCTGGGATTTGGCTTCCCAAACACATGGAGCTTCCCATCATAGAAATCTCTTACCTAATTTGCACTTAATTTATTTGCAAAATCAAATCAAACGGCTGCCGTGATAAAAATTACTCTTACTGTGGCTGCTGCTGGGACAACTTTTAGAGAATTCCTCGGCATGCTGTCTACATACCTGCAGCATAAGAGCTTTGTTTTCTTTATGGGGGTGGGTTGTGAGAATGATGCAAGCCCAAGAAATCTTGGCTTGGGGAAACTCAAGAATGGAAGGTTCAAACTTGGCATTGATTTATCTACATAAAGATAGCATAGTACAGCCTCTGAAGGTCAAATTCATAAAACCCTATTTGTCAATGTAGAACTCTGGGTATCTGCATATACTTAGGGTGTGCAAAGAACCTACAGAAGAATCTAATATTCATAATCATGCAACACCTTTCCTAAAATTTGAAATTCCAATAATTGTATGTAGTCTTTCATTTTTCTATGAGTTCTCAATTTTTCATCATCATTTGAAGTTTGTGAATGATTGTGCCTATGTTCAAACTCACAGTTGTGCTGCATAATGGATGTTGTAGTATTCAAGCCCTATGGGATAACTTATTCAATGCTTAATGGATCTTGATTAAAACATGATTGCTTCTCTAAAAAATAAATAAATAAACAAACAAACAAGATTGCTTCTCGGCCTTTAGACTAAGATCAAATGTGTAATGAGAGATGACGTTGTGGAAGAGAATAAAATTATCAGACAAAGTTTGGAAAGAAAATAAGAATGTCAAGCATATAGTTTCCTCATTTCTGAGTCTCTGAAAATATTTAAATGATTTCTGGGTTAAAATTAGTAAATTTGAAGGAAGCAATACATAAATTTTGGCAAAGCTGCCTCTTGTGTCGGAGCAAAATTCTGCTTTGATGGCACAGAAAACAGCACAAGCTTCTACATTTCCCTTTTATGGTTGCTGTATAACCACCTTATGCCAAGTAAGACAGGTAGAGACACCCAGAAATACTTTTAATAGTCTTCCTTGTATGGTATGACAATGTAAATACTTTGATACTACAGGTACATATAATTCCATCTCAGTATTTAAGCACTATTTAAGAACCTTCTGGCTTACTGTTAGGGATAGAAGGGAATAGAGATGAGGGGCAGGAAATAGCATTTGAGACCCTCCAGAATTTTCAAGCTTGCTTCCAATTGTGTGAATTAAAATGAAATGAACAACAACACATATCAGGTGTTCCCAGTGATCTGTTGTTGTTTTTTGCTATAATTTTATTTGGACTATTTATATAATGGGGAGGAATGGGATTGCTGAGAGCTATTTAAATGCACCTTTAGGCAGAAAGTGATGTCTGACACTTCAGCCCGTGCAAGTTCTTGCTGTTAACGTTTCTGTTTTCCATGCTAACCAGGAAGTAAAAGAATTTAGATAAGACTATCTGACTATATGAAAGCACAAGTTTAAAGGAAAAAACTAAAAGGAGAGGTCAGAACTCAGTGTCACACACTTTGCCTGCAAAAGGTCCATTTAATCCCTAATGTCCAGTTGAAAGGGTGTCTAAAAACAGGTCTAATAAAGACTTCTGCTTGAGAGTCTCAAGAGCTGCTGCCAATTAGAATAGACAGCCCTGTGCAGACGACCAACAGTCTTGACTCAATATTAGACAGCTCCATATGTTCATAATATGTAAAGTATTCTAATCAGAAATCTGGAGTTTCCGGTGAACTATTGTGAAATATATATGAGAGATAAGCCGCGGAGAGCACCAAAGACACTTTTGTGAAGTTCAGTTTCCAGATTTTCCTCTTCAAGCAAGAGAGTTCGGAGTCTCTAATATAGTCGTAGTTACCCTGGCTTGCGACACTGTTGATGGTAGCAGTTTTTGCAAAAACCAGTTTTTGGATTGTATAAGTAACGAGTGGGAACCTGCAAAGACTTGCAGGAGGCATCTTATTTCTCCCTCCCCTGCTATTTTCTCTTTCCCTTTCCTGAAAGCCTTCATAGCTTCTCACATTTTCCTGCTTTCTTCTCTTCTTCTAGGGTTGCCACCCTCCAGGTGGGGTCTGGAGATTTCCTGGAATCACAACAGATCTCCCAACTACTGAGATCAGTTCCCCCTACAGTTGCCAGCTCCAGGTTGGGAAATTCTTGGAGATTGGGGGATGGGGCCTTGGGAGGGTGAGGTTTGGGGGGGGGGGAAAGCAACCTCAGCAGGGTACAATGCCGTACAGTCCACACTCCAAAGCAGCCATTTTCTCCAGGGGAACTGATCTTTGTCATCTGGAGAGCAGTTGTAATTTGGGGCAATCTCCAGCCCTCACCTGGAGGTTGGAACCCCTAGTACCCATGGAGGAAATGGCTGCATTGGAGGGTGGAGTCTATAGCATTAAAATCTTCCTAGGTCCCTCCCCTCCCCAAGCTCTATCCTCCAAATCTACAGATATTTCCTAACCTGGAGTTGGCAACCCCATCTCCTTCCCACCCAACAGCCAACTTACCTTTATCTGTCCCTATATCTTCAGCTTTCCCTCTCCCCCCTCCTGGCAACCTCTACCTAGGAAAAGTGTTCCCCGGTCATGTGGTGCCAGATACTGGGCCAGGCTGACTTGCATGGAAGAGAAGCCTCAAGGACTTGTGGGATGGCACCTCACTTTCCCGTTTTCCCCTCTCCACATTATTTCCTCTTTCTGCCCTCCTAGCAACCTCTATACCCTTTCTTTTTCCCTGCCTCATTTTCTCCTTCTCAGCCATTCACCAACCTACCAATTATCTGCCTCCCATCTTCTGCTATATTTATTATGTATTCAGTTGATATTATTATGCTTCACCTTCACCACAGTGGGGACCAAAGCAGCTTACATTATTCTCCCCCATGCTTCGCCAGTGCTCCAACAGCATTAAGTTGTGGTGGTAGTTCACTCCAGCTTGGTGTTGGTATTGTGTTATTTCCCTTTGCAGCCTCCAACATCCCCTCTTGCCCCTGGGTCTGCAAGTTAAATACTCAAATCAACTAAATTACATACAATATTGAATATTCCATTTTTGATATGTAGTATTTGGAAATAGATTTCTGTTCCTTACTTGGTGCCAATAAAATACATAGACAAAAAATTTCTTCCCAACCTTTAAAATACATGTAAACCTTAGGTACAAATAGACCAGTTAATGGAAAGCAACACACTCTAAGTAAGACAAAAGAGCTATTAATTAATCCTTAGGATGCACAGGAGGCAATCAATTCTCTCAAATCCCTAATCAATTAGAAAAGGGAAACAATTTGAATTTCTGTTTCTTTACAATGAAAAAATGGGTTACTCAATTACTGCTAAGTCCTCTGCAGTTTTATCCTGTCTTCATTATAAATAGCCAGATACTAAATAACTCATGAGAAAAAGAGGTACAGAAAATATATGGAGTTACAGTCCTTAATTATCTGGACGCCTTAGTAGATCAATCCAAAACAAAATGTGTGGCCATATAGCAGTGTGCCTCGCAGAGCTCGACAAAAGGTCTTAGAGATGGAAAGTCTGAATAACGAGGGTTCTCCTCATAAGGAAACTTGCTTCATAAATGTTTTTCTCCCCACAAGACAGAGAAAGCAGTATGTTTGCTGGTCCAGAATCTGACACTATACTATTTTTTTCCCTTCAGAATGGGAAATTAATTTTTTAAAGTGGGCCCAATAACAGAAAAGCCAAGGAGCTGGAAAAGCGCCTGCATAAGGCAACTACTGTGAACTTTGAAGGCTTTACTACAGCAGGAAGTGGTGTCATTTGAAGACCAGTCTTTTCTGCCTTTTTGTACACCAGTGGACATGATAGGTACTTTATGAAGTTTGTCCGAGGGGACATTAAAAAAAAAAAAAAAGCAGTGTCCATTTGAAGCTTGTCTGTGAACTTTGCATGAACCGCCAGAAATAATGTAGTGTGATGACAAGCCAGTTATACCTTCCACTAAATTTGCTGTCTGGAATGAACTGAAATAGTGTTTGGTTTGTGTAATTACGTCCATCTATCTTTATATTCCAGCGGCATATCGCAAATTGAAAATACTAAAAATTGACTGTTGGTTCTGATATTTAATGATTGCCAAAGACAAGACGATGATTTATTGGTTACTTACCGATGTGACACATTTGCATCTTATTAGACAGAGATTACTATTCCTTAAAATGCGGACGAGGCCTGATCATGTCTGATGGATTGATTTGATTTGCAAATGTAATCAAACTAATAAGAGGGAAAAATGAGCAATAATGCCTTGTTTTTCAACTGGCAATCACTCCCCTGCCAACAACGCTGATATCCCTGACTAAGCAGCCTTCACACAGTCTTCCTGTCTCCTCAAATAAACAAAGGGAGGCAAAGAGCCTGATAAGAGGATCACAAGCGAAATACGGATGTACCGTGGAACAGACACTCCAGAACACTGCAGATACATTAAAAAGCCGGTATTTGGAACACCATGGGAATGACTGTAAATCCCCCAATCTTTTTTTTTAAATCCACCGAACTTGAACAATAATAAGTGAAGTAAATTGCAATTCTAATTCAGAGAAATCCCTGGGGATATCCTTTGCCACTGGGGGGGGGGATACTATGAGGTGGGGTGAAATCACAATATATAAACATCAATGGCTTGGGACAATGGTAACCATTGAAATAAGAGTCATAAATCAAGAGAATATTTTAATAGGATTTTTTTCTGCGGTGTTCTCATGACTTCTCAAATCTGAGGCAAATATACTGCGGTGAAATCTCTAAAATTTGGTTAATGTCAATGTTAAATATGAATGTTGACAGTCACAGAACAATGTTGTAAACGTCTGGGAATATATTTATATATATGAACACTACCACTTTTCAGACATACATAGTTGAATGGTGACCCAAATTTCACATTGAGGTTTTTGCCAACGTATTTCGGAGTTCTAACCATCACAGAAATCCTCCGAGATTGAAAAAATCCACATGTGAATGTGGAGTTGTGCATCATGTCTCTGAGATGTATAAATGAAGGGAAAAGTCATATTCTCGTATTTTTATGTAAACTAAAAAGTACTGCTTTGAAGAGTACATTCATTCCATATATTCATACAATTTTTATTATCCTCTTAGAAGCTAACACTTCTAGTTATGCAATGGTTAGTCACAAGGTATCTTCTGAAAAAGCCTCCCATGTGTATTTCACAACTAGGAGTAGCAATACATTAATGCTGAATGGGCATTCTTCACATATTATGGAACCATCTATCCGATGGAGTACACCAGGATCTTGATCCTACTCAATAAATTTTAAAAATTTATGTACATAAGCTTTTTGTGGCCAACATGCTCTGATTTTCGTTATTTTTGGTTACAGTATAATTGTGGTTCATCTCTTTTTGTTTATGTTCACTGGTTTTATTGATTTTATATTGCATTTTGTTTTTAAATGTTAGTTCCTTGCTTTGAAAATCCTTGTATTGAAAAGCGAGCTATAAATTCTCTAAACACATACATAAATGGCTGTCCTTTGGCTTGTATTTACCTCAAAGTGGACAGATTATCACCTACCAAATATAACAATTCATATGAAAGAATTCCTTTCCCTTATGAAAATAATGCATGGTAGTAATAAATTCACAGCAGTAGTACATAACATTTTTAAGGTCTAGCGGTGTACTAAGTAAACACTGTCCAAAGCACAGAAGTGTCACTTTTACTACTTAAAGGTCTTGAAATCTACATTAAATGGACAAAGCTGAGAAGGGAAGATAATTGATTCACAAGATGATGATGCCTGGAGTTGTGGGAACCATGTGGACATACAGCTGGGGGACTGTAGCAAGGAGAGGGAATTGAGTAAAATCACCCTCTCCGCTCTCTTCTGCCTGCAGAACTCTACTTTCAGAAGAGGAAGAAAGGGACAATTTTACCTGACCCCCCCTCCTCCCTACTGCCCCTTCACTGTTGTCCACATGGTCTTTCTGGCCACATGTACACTTTATCTGGGGTCAAAAGAGATTTCCGGGGGAGAGGGAATTCGGGGGGGGGGGGACAACTACCTTTTGTGTGCTTGCCTAGCTGGATATAGCACCATTATTTTGCAAATATTTCAGAATATGAACAATTTGAAGGAAGACTGATTGTATCTGATCATGTGGTTGTTTGCTCAAGTTGCATACATTATCTCTATACAGCATCAACATGCATACAAGTTACTTCAAAATTACTAATTTTTTCAACAGGAAAGTGATGTAGTTCCAATTTTAAAATTCCAGTATGCATATCCTGCTACTCTTGCAATTTATTCAGATATTGAAGGAACATTAGCATTTTAAAAAAATGTTTAGTGCATTGGATTAGGGTAGTCCTTTTCTTTTGTTGGTAGAATTTCTCCTAGCAAAATTGTCCCGGGTGCACATGAACATGTGAAGCTTTCTTATACTGAATCAAACCCTTGGTCCATCAAAGTCAGTACTGTCTACTCAGACCAGCAGTGGCTCTCCAGGGGTCTTTCATATCACCTACTTGCCTAGTCCCTTTAACTGGAGATGCCAGGGATTGAACCTGGGACCTTCTGCATGCCAAGCAGATGCTCTACCACTGAGCCATGGCCCCTCCCCTCCCCTAATCTTTTGTGAGTCAAACTTCACCTTAACTCATGAAAGCTTATAGCTTGTAAAAATTTGCTAGTCTTTAAGGTGCTACTGGACTTGAATTTTGTTCTACTATTACACGCTAACATTGCCACCCACCTGAAACTATTTGAAGGATGCTTTCCTGGGTGGAGGCTCCACTGAACACCATGGGACTATCTTTTTGAGTAGACCTGCTTAGTAGTGCTCCCTGGACAACAAAGCATTCCCAAACAGGATCCAAACTGCTCTCGTATGGGCCAACTGATACAGAAAGGAGGTTTTAAAAAGACACTGACTCCTTTTGATCAGGCTGGATCATGTCATTATCATCTAGATACTGGCCTTCCACATACCAACACCCACACCAGCCTGATGGCTGATGGATGGCTCCTGGGCCTTGCAATTCAGGTAATTAATCCTATTCCAATCTAGGTTAAGCAGGTGGGCAGTCTGCAGCATTCCGAGAGAAAGTAGAAGCTCTTTAAAGCACAGCAAGAAATTAGACTGGTCCTGTTCTGCTGACCTGTCTGCTCTAAATCCGGTAAGCAAATGGTTTTTTTCTTTCCCCACCCCACCTATCTGTGATTCACAGCATCAGCAACATGTGGCATGCATTAATAACAACCTCTTCACCTGCTTCTAGCAGACAGAGAGCTACACGATTAGCTGTGACCTGGTTAGTTTTACACTTACGTAGACGGAACCATGGTTGACCTAAGATAAAGAGGATGTTGGATTTGGTTTGGGGGTTGGGGACTGAGAGGCAATTCTTTCATACACAATGCTTAGAATCTATTTCCTTCAGTCCTCCTTACAACAGCCCTGAAAGGGAGAATGGTATTACTATGCTCATAATAATAAAATTACTATATATGTTGGGGAGCAGCTTAGTTTGAAAAAAGGATGCTTATTCAAGGTCATCTTATGAATTAATGGATGTGAAGAGATTTCCTAGTTTACAAGTGCGGGGGGTGGGGGCAGAGAGGAGAACATTTTTCTCTTTTAGCCCTCTACCAACAATTTTTTCAATCCAGTCCAACTAAGGAGATCCACTAAATATATCAATTGCTGATCAGAAACCACACACCCCATCCCCTGGCAGTGGCCGAGTGGACCTGGCAACCCTACCACAGCTGTAAACGATGCACATCCATCCAAATGTGCATCCAAGTGTGGATGCTTGCTCTCTATAAGGAATTGTTTTCAAAAAAACACACATGGGTATGCACCCAAATGCAAATTCTACCAAAAGCAATGCAGTGTGGATAGGAAACATCAAAATTATGCTGCTCCAGATCCAATGAGCACTGCACAAGGGGAAACCTACTTCAATGTATCAATCTCACTTCGTTGAACCGGACATCTAGTTCCACAGTCGCAGCTCTTGGAATACCTGCTGCACCCATCTGCTCAAGCCAAGAAGTGCCCCACTGGAACCGAGGAGTTTTCCTTCACCTCAGAATATACCCTTTTCTCCCTCTAATCCTCACAGTTTTGAAAGGGAACAATCTCCTTTCAAGGAGGAACTGAGCTTCTCTGTGTACATATTTTCTAAACCAGAATCCACTCCCTTTCAGGCCCCAGGTCAAAGAGAAGAAAGCAGAATGATGCTTGATTCCATTCTGCCTGACTTAGAACCCAGCATGCTGAGAGGTCAAACCTGCACTTCTGGAGCGATACAGACCTTTAATAAAGCTCCTGCATATCTCAGGGACCACATTCTCAGGGAATATGTTCTTACCATCTCCCTGGATTCAGTTAGGTACCTAGCCAATCCATACACAGGACACCACTTTACTTATATATGGAATGATAGTTGCATTTTGGAAGCATTTGCAATATACAGAAAATATTTTTACTGAGACTACTGCGTAAGACTACTAAGTAATAAGAATGAAATAAATAACTTCAATGCCACTGTAAAAAGTATATCAATGTACACATAAAGTGTATAAGTTTGCATTGATTTAGGTGGCTCAGTGGTGGCCAAAAGGCTTTTAGGGCAGTGCTATTTAGGCACCAGAGCCCACAATCTGTCTACATGGCTTCTGTTACTCCTCTGGCAGTGCTCACTGTACCCATATTGTACCCAAGGTGCAACACCAATCCACTGTCCTCAGTTGACGTGTGATGTGACACAACACAACAGTTATTGAAATGGCACTGAGTTGTTCTTACACGTTTTGCTGAGACTGATCTTTGGCCCAGATGCTCAAAAGGCCTTCAGTAGATCCTTGAGCTGAATTCACAGTGCCAGAACAGAACATACTTCACCCTCCTTGAGCTTCTTTCACTTACACAGGCTTGACCCTCTTTGATCTATTCAGTGTACAGTGTAAGTTGTTTGGGAAATGAAGCCCCTCTGAAATACTGTTTCAGCAATTTAAATTGGTATTTTATAGCACTCTCCTAATTAGAAGTCATTTAAGAAGACTGAAAATTGCACTAAATTATGTGGGAAACAGCATGGTTTTAAGGAAATAATATGTCTGCAAATGCCCGGGATGCCCTGGTACATCTTGTGCAGCACTCCAGATGCTCTCCCATTTGCAAAATTCCACCACTGCTTGAATCTGAGGTCAACTTGGAGGTCAGTCACAGCTGCAGCTGCCCTATTAGATTTCTTACAAATGAAGAAGCAGAAGGAACGGAAAAAGGAGTCACATGAAAATAAGGAAATAGGATGCAATTTAGATTCTCTTTCCTTTGCTAATAAGGTTACTTCTGCATAGGTTAATAATGAAAATGTGAAGAGTTAGCGCAACGTAAAGTCACCTAAATGGAAAAAATCACAGTGGTATAAACAGGCATGTAAACACTCTGGTCCCCTCACTGACTGCCCAATCCTTAGATGCGTGTATTCAGAAGTAGATCAATGAACAATCAATGGAATCTAATTGTAAGTAAATTTACTTAGGAGAGCTACGCAAGTTGAGTATCTTACAGGTTGCACCCTTATGACTGATTCTATAAAGAGTTGACTGGATTCTGGATTCATCTGTGCTCTGCACAGTCCACATCAGTCCACAGTGATATGACACATCTATGGTTATCTCTGGCATGGCTTGGTTTCTTTGGCACACCTCAGTATGCAAACTGGCTCCCTCATACACATCAAAATCTTTTTCTTCTATATACCTATCCACTGAAACTGATAAAAGTGGTTGATGAAGGATTATGCCACAATATTTGTTATCCTTTTTAAAGGATCTGGAGATTATTTTTGGGTTTGCTTTTTTCCCAGATCCTGAACACACCTGGAAAGGTGAGGATAACTATCAATTTAGCTAGGTAAAATGCAAAGACATCACATCAGTTCATCAGGAGGCACTTAGAGCCTGATTCTGTGGCAGAACTAGGACCAGCTCATACAGGAGGCGAGATGCAGTTGACTCAGGTGACTGATTTTATGGGGCAATAACCTCCCCCGTGGTGCAGAGTGGTAAGCTGCAGTACTGCAGTCCTAGCTCTGCTCATGACCTGAGTTCAATCCCGACGGAAGTTGGTTTCAGGTAGCCGGCTCAAGGTTGACTCAGCCTTCCATCCTTCCGAGGTCAGTAAAATGAGTACCCAGCTTGCTGGGGGTAAAGGGGAGATGTCTGGGGAAGGCACTGGCAAACCACCCCATAAACAATGTCTGCCTAGGAAATGCCAGGATGTGACGTCACCCCATGGGTCAGGAATGACTCGGTGCTTGCACAGGGGACCTTTACCTTTTTTAACCTCCCTCTTGCCCCTATATTGTTGCCACTTCTACCCCTGTCTGTAAGCCACAGGAGCTAATGCTCCCCATCTTCTCTCCCCCAAGTGTCTCTAAAACCAGTGCTTTCAGCCATTTTTGCTCTATAGAGCTCCTTGAACTCTTGCAAGATTCCTTCCTTTTGCCAGAGTTTGGCCACCATTTGGTTACCCTGGTTCTGCTACTAGGACAACCAGCATGATGGTTGAGCTCTTGCAAGTGGGGTGAAGCTTGTGTGAGAGAGTCTGCAAAGTTCTATAGATCTTGCAGGGCTGACTGTGCTGGTTTAGAGTGGCTCTGAGCTACAAAGAAGCAAGACGGCTCTTCAGGTTCTCTAGGTAGGGTGGCAGTAGGGATGCCAGGCTTTCTGCTATTGAGGGGGAGGCTCTCCCAGCACCCAGCCTTGTTGCTGCTGGCACTGAGGCACCAGCAGGAGAAAATGCGGGAAGAAGGAGCACGCACCAGTGTTCTGCTGGCATGCTTACCTCACTTCGGGTAAAAAACTGGAATGACATGAGGATGCTCTAGCAGTTTACAAAAAAAACCTGTGGTAAATGCTTGAATGTCTAAAGATATCACTTCCAGGCTCCATCAGGCCCTACTTCCAATTCCTCCCAGCAGTTGCCAGCTGCAGCCTGGCAACCCTAGCTGGGTGGCAGTGAAGTGTGTGTGTGTGGGGGGGATAGCTCAGGATAGCATACATTAGGAGGGAAGAGAAATTTTATTCTTACAAAAATACTGTGAGGTAGATTAGGCTGAAAGAGAGACTGACCCAGTGTACTCCAATGAGTTTCATGACTGAGCAAGGGTTTGAACCCAGGTCTACAAAGCCCTACTCTAATGACTATACTGCACTGGCTCTCTCAAATTAAAGATACTGTCTAATGTAGTCTAAATCTTGCATTCAAGATCTGCAGTCTGTTTAAAAGAAAACTGCAAACTACAGGTTAGTACAGTGTCACAAGGGCTATTATTTTATTAATAATTCATTGTTTTTACATGCTAGAAACAACTGCATCATGCGTGCTATGTATACATAGTAGGGTTTTTGCAAACTCATTCCTTTCATGATTATAGTTACTGAGCATCTTTCTCAGCTTTAAAGATAATTGGTAAAAACATCCAGATGTTTTTTACTGCTGGAATGGGGATGGGCTGTGGCTCATGTTGAAATAAATGTGGTTAGTCTTTGAAGTGCCACTGGACGTTTCTTTTATTTTGCAATCCTACACATACTTTTCTGGGAATAAGGCCCATTGAATAAAATAGGACTTACTTCTGAGTAGGCCTATTTAGACAGGCTCCCATAGGCATGTAAAATATGCCAACCTCAAATCCTCTGTCTGTAATACATCTAGTTCCAGCAAGCTGTTTTTCATTCCTCCTTTAAATGTATTTATGTTCAAGTTAGCCAATGATATTCCATTTAAAAACAAAACAAAAACAAAAACAGCGGTCTCTTCAGGTCTCCAGCTGCCACACAATTTATATCTCTTTTCTCTCCTCTTTGTTTTTCAGCCATTTTCCCTGAATGTCAAAGTCAATTTAGTGCATTTCACTTTGCTGAATAAATCAGAGGCGAAATCCTTGCTAAAAGTGAAAATTTGATTTGCTAAAAGGAGCTTAGGGCAACTATTAATCAATATATCCAGAGTGTCAAAGCTAAGGCCATGATAGGCATGCATTCATTTGGAGATTGGCTGAGGCAGATAAAGGAGGACATAGGGGGAAAAAGTGCAATCACCAATGCATTGTGTATGTGCGCGCAAGCATGTATGTTTAGGGGGGAAAGAGAGTTTGCCTGAAAATGAGAAAAACAGCAGGAAAGAATTGAAATGCTACAAAAACAAAATAAAGGACCACTTTCAAACTATATACACTTGTAATTCTGATTGTGTAAAATTATGGAAGGATTTTCATATTTTAACTTTAACATTTTAAACAAAAATCATACAATAATGCTTTAAAAATATTATTTTCCACAAACAGGTTTTTTTTTTTAAAAAAAAAAACAACATTAAAGGCATAATGAATTTCAGAGGTTTCTGATTCATTGTACTGCTTTTGTCCATGGTATATACACAGTGCTCCATTTCATGCATACACATCTGTCTATATGATCCATTTGCAGTAACATGCTTAAAGATAACATTCTTAAAAGTAAAAGAGCCCATGGCTTTACCTTTAAGCGTATTATTGGAAATGGACACATGCCTGTGTGGCAAAGTAAGAAAACATCTGAAACAATCCAAGGTGAAGACCGTGAAAACAGCAGAACCAACCTATATGAATATTCTGAATGTTCACAGATGGTATATTTAAGAACACGCTTTTTAAAAACTACCCTTTTAGTTCCAGTTAAAGGAACACAGTGTAGAGTTTGCTATGGAACATTTTCTCTTTGGCAAAAGGTGACAGAATTTTTAATTGCTAATTTTGACAGCATCTCATTATTGATTTCTACAATCCACTAAGGGTGCCATTCTTCAACAAAGCTGTACACCAATCATGACATGCGGAAATTTCAGGAGCTACACCAGAGCTATACAACTTGCTCTTTCTGGAGATTCACCAAAACAGAGCATACCTTGGAAACTTTGTTGAAGAGCACTGCTCTCTTCTTGAGAGTCAGAGTCCAGCGTCAAAAGAGTTTGCCTCAGTTCTAATAGAATGTTAACTTTATGTTTTAGATATCTGATTTACTGTACTGAAAATAAATAAAATTGTGAGAAATGCAATACAATGCAACTAATTAGCTGTGGTTTGCACAAGGCCACTTGTGGAGTTCATGAAAGAGCAGCAAGATAAACTCTGATCCATTCCCAGCCATGCCCTTCTCTTTTCTCTTGTTTTTTCAGCTCATCTGTGGTCATCTGGGACAAACGTAACAGTACATAAAGGAGAAAGTGATGGAATGCAGTGGTAATAACATGGCATATGCACCTAGTAGACTATGGAAGTTTCTGGTGTTCCAGGCCTGCCCCTTAAATTCTCCCAGAGGTTGCTGGCTGCGGCCTGGCAATCCTACATTAGAATAATATTACGCCGCCTGAATAGCTGTGCAGCTTTTATGAGCATGTGGGGCAGCCGATCAGCATGAGTTGCAGTTCTTCCATAATGGTTTTCAATGGGCCAAAAAAACCAGGAGTGCAGCCCCGACCTGGGTAGCCCAGGCTAGCCCGATCTCATCAGATCGCAGAAGCTAAGCCGGGTCAGCCCTAGTCAGTATTGGGATGGGAGACCTCCAAGGAATACCAGAGTTGCAACGCAGAGGCAGGCAATGGCAAACCACCTATGAATGTCTTGTGCCTTGAAAACACTGCCAGGAGTCATCTGTGACTTGACAGCAAAAAAAAAAAAAAAAAAAAAGTCACATTTTTTCAAGGTCCTTCCCATATGGGAACTGAAACAAATACTTGTTATGCTATCTGGGTTAGGGTTGCCAACCTCCAGGTACTAGCTGGAGATCTCCTGCTATTACAACTGATCTCAAGCTGATAGAGATCAGTTCACCTGGAGAAAATGGCCGCTTTTGCAATCCGACTCTATGGCATTGAAGTCCCTCCCCAGGCTCTGCCCCCAAAACCTCCCGCCAGTGGCGAAGAGGGACCTCGCACCTCTAATCTGGGTGCCTTCCAATTGCTCCATGCCTCTCTCTGCAGTCTTCTCTGACCTGCTCCATATGGTTGATGAGAGTGGCAGAGCTGCTGGGGGGTGCCTATTGGCCTATGGTGTGTCTTGTACCTGGACAAGTGGTAATAAAACTGGTCCCAAGTACAGGAGGTGTGGATTCTATTCTGGCCTCTGCCTCCGGTTTTACTGCAACTCAGTCTGTTGCTGGGTGAAAGCTGAGCTTTGCCTTTTGGCCAGCATTCTCCCTACTGGGAACGGAATCCATAACTGCCATTTGCCACAAGTACCCTTTCCTCAGTATTGGCGTGGGGAAGTATATGTGACAGGCTCACCTCTGGGAAAGGAGCTGTTGCATTTCTTTATTGCTACCTTTCTTTCTTTTTAATTCTCTGCTCTTAGGACAACAATCTTGAGCACAAACAGTTCCAACAACAGAACAAAAAAAAGAGTAATAATAATAATAACAATAAATACGCCTATGACGACTAAGGCATCAGGTTACTCAGTTCTATCTAACAATTAGATTTGATTACATGGGGGGGGGGAAACTTGGCAACTGCCAGGGTGATACTATGATCGCTTCCAGCCAAAAGGGTAGGTAGCTTACAATGGGCTGGAATGCTAACCAGATCCTTTAGAAAGGGAAAGACAATCTTTATTACTACCAAAGTGTCTGTTTTCCCCTTGTCTGGCAAAATTTAGTGCTCTCGTGTCCTCCCTTGGCCAGTATCTGATCCCTTGGTAGAAGAAGTCTTGTGTACGCCTTTGAGTGAGCAACCATTATGGGGTAGGGGCGTGAAAAAAAAATCAGGAAAATTCAGATTCAGGTATATTGTACCCAAAATTTTTCAAATAGTCCTGAATTCCCATACCATACAGGTGTTTTTTTTTGGAGGGGGGGTCTGACAAAATTTGGCTCCATTATAGCCTAAGGGGGACCTTACTGGGGCTCTAGGAGGCTGTTTTTTGTAAAGTTAGAGGCACCAAATTTTCAGCATAGCTGCTGGTGACTCTCCTTAGAAGAACCACCGGGTTTGGTAAATATTGGGCCAGGGGGTCCATTTTTATGGGCCTCCAAAGAGGGTGCCCCATCCATCTTCCATTGTTTCCAATAGAGGAAAAATGGGGCCCCATAAAACTGGAAGCACCAGTCACACTCTCTCAGACTAACCTAACTGACAGCATTGTTGTGAGGATAAAATGGAGGAGAGGAGAGCACTGTAAGCTCCTTTGGATCCCCATTGGGGAGAAAGGCAGGGTACAAATGAATAAAATAAAGTATAGCCTTTCCTGCCTTGCCAATAGGTAATTTAAACAAAATATTTCCCAATTAAGCTCTGCTATACGGTGTAACCTAGTAAACTAGCAAGTTATCAATAGTTCAAAATTAATAAAATACAAAACCACATAAGTAAGAAAACTAAAACCCAGTTACTTGGTTTAGAAATTGGAAAATAATAATGTATGCTAAGGATTACTTTAGAAATTCTATGTACGGTAAGAAGTGGGATGATTACTTGACTAACTTGACTTTCATGATGAATTTACCGTATCAAATTATAAAGGTGGTAGAATGAAGAAGCCCTAAAATTCAGCTGTGTGTATACTTCCCAGCGTCTTCTCTGTTCTGTCATGTTTATGAGATTTCAAATGGACACATATGTTCTGCTTCTTAAGACAGAGCTTCTGCTTGTGTGCAGCTATTTGAGATTTCAACATGCTTTATGCCTTTGTGTCTCAGTAACAGTTGCAGGATTTCAACTGATTGTAAGCTTTGCCCAACTACCAAAGCCTACCAGCAGGGCAATGATAGGCAAGCAATAATTTTAAAAATGGTAAGTTTTCAAGCATATGTAGGTAAGCAAAATTATTTTACAACATATGCTCAGTAGATGTTTTTGAAAGATACTCCCGATGTAACGTTTTCATACAAAAAGAAATCAGTTTAAAAAGTTGCAAAGGTCTTTGGTCTAGTAAATGAGTTTTGTGTCTGCAAAATGACACAGAACATTTTGTCTCTTAAGCTTCCTGTTATGCCATTTAAAGAGCTTAATGTTTCCTGCTTCCACTTAGTAAAAGGAGAGCACTGAGCATTTTTGCAGAATGCCAATGAGACAGTTGCATTACAGAAACAATACCTAAGTGACTTTGAAAATGTGGTCAGACATCAGTAGACTCTCTTATCATGGAAAAATGGGCTTTATTCTTTTAAGGTACCCAAAAGCAAAACTGACACTCTCCAAAACGCAAAATAAGAGCACCAAATACTTTCAAAATTGAAGCTGGGCTCTGCATATGAAGCTTGTGGCTTTATCTAGGTCAGCTAATGAAGGCATTGTCTCACTGGTGATAAAGCAGACTTAGAACCTTCCTAAATACCTGCAGTATTTTAACCAACAAAGTTACTGAACATAGGAATATTTTAATCTGACAGAAAGAACAACAATAGATCTGACTGCTGGGCTGATAATCTTCTTATCACACCCTGTGAAACCTAGCTCTAATATTCGGCAGTGTGAGCTTCCATTACTCGGCAACCCATTCTATAAAGGCCAACAATGGAAAGAGAATGAAGTGGAGTGTGGAAGTACCTCCATATCTACATAAAAGAGATTAGAGGCGACAGCGTTCCATTTTACAGCTCAATCATATTGTGTTAGCATGCGCTTATCCGAGCGCGGATGAAATTGAAAGAGAAATAAAAAAGAGTCGGGCAGATAGGAACCAGAAAAGCGAGGCATGAGCAATTTCCAAGGATATAAAAGGATGCTAATGGTGGGGCCCTGTCATTCTTAAAAAGGGCTATTAGGGCACCGTCATCTGTTCTTGTGCCTTTACGCTCCTGTAACTAAAGTCAAGAATTCCCTAATGCCATTGTGATCATTTTCTTCTGCAGATAAGATGTGGTCATGTTTCACAACAACACTTTTCATTTGTTTGATTTATTAATGCAACTAGGCTAATTCTATTTACTGATAAAGGCTTTCCATATGAATATATATTTATGTCTTTTTTCAACCATTACTTTTCTGTAGACTTCTATACCTTTTTATTCACTAAATGCTAATTGTAAAAAAAATGGCTACAACAGCAGACTAATGTTAATGGAATTTAAGAGAGCATCCGGATTTCATAAAATTGAATAATAAACTCTCAGAGATAACTCAGAATCTTAAGGAGTGATTCAAAAGTTGTGATATAACAGGAAATGGGAATGTAGTATATAACAGTGTTTCTCCCAAAAATTGATTTCTAATTCAAAATGTCCCTTCAGTTGGTTGTAAAGCCAAATTTATTCACTAGACAAAAAATCAGTTTGAAATAAAAGCCGTACTGAATTCAAGGTTTGGAATTTTACTGTTTACAAACCAATACAGTGCAAGATCATTGATCACTCCACTAACAAAAGACATTAAGAAAGGTTTAAGTGGAACTATGCCTGAATTGTTTGGACACTGTGACCACATCACATGTTATCTGTATAGAAAGTTTTGCGCTAGTTTAGAGTAGATTTGAAAACCAATGGAGGGATTTTTTTGGTAATACCTATCATGCAAGGATTTATACAAATGCAGAGAATCAACTAAATCAGAATAACTGATTAAACAACTAAGAATTTTACCAAAATGTATATTTCATCCCCATATCCTCTGTAATAAAAACAGAGTTTCACTTACCTGTAACTGTTGTTCATCTGGTGGATCTTCTATGCAGGCACACATTGGGGGACTGCGCAGGCCAGCCACGGATATGATTTGTCAGCTTCTAGCAAAATCTAAGAGTGCTCCCCCTCCCCTTGGGGCATGCAATCTTCCCGCCCCTCGGTCACATGACCCAAGGGGGAGGGAGCACTCTTCCCTCCAGTTCTCCAACCTGCCCCCACAGAACCAACCACTGGTTAGCGGAGAGGTCCCACAGCGGGGAAGGAGGGAGGGATGTGTGCCTGCATAGAAGATCCACCAGATGAACAACAGTTACAGGTAAGTGAAACTGTTTTTCATCTGCATGGCTTCTATGCAGTCCCACATTGGGAGAGTAGCAAGCTCGCTTACCAGGACGGTGGGTGTGGGACAGTCACCGAAATAAAGACTGCAGTATGGCCCGTCCCACGGCTGCATCTCTTGCAGAGTCCACAGCATAGTGTTTCATAAACATGGAGGGTGTGGACCAGGTGGCAACCTTACAGATGTCCCGGAGATCTATTTTTGAAGAAAAGGCAATAGAAGCCACATACGCTCTGGTAGAGTGTGCTTTAATCATAGGAGGACATTCTTGGTGAGCAAGATCGTAGGCCAATTTGATGGTAGACGTGATCCACCTTGAGAGTCTGAGGAGAAGCATGACGACCTTTACAGTGTCCCCCAAAGCAAACAAAAAGGTTATCGTAATGACGAAAGTTTTGAGACCTCTTAGTGTAAAAAAGGAGGGCTCTTCGGACATTGAGGGAGTGTAACGCCCTATCAACATCTGAAGATGGGTGAGGGAAAAAAACTGGGAGGACAATGTCCTGGGTAAGGTGGAAGGCTGATACTACCTTGGGTAAAAAAAGAGATCTTTGGCTTCAGCACCACCCTATCCGAGTGGAACTTGGTATAAGGAGGGGAGTGTGAGAGTGCTGATAAGTCACTCACCCTCCTTGCTGAGGTAACTGCGACCAAAAAGGCCGCTTTAAACGATAGCAGAGCCATTTGACAAGTGGCCAATGGCTCAAAGGGAGGTCTCATGAGTTGAGAAAGTACTAAGGAAAGACTCCACTGAGGAACGGGCGGAGTGACGGGAGGATACAAATTAGTGAGACCTCTCAAAAACGTTTTTGAAAGGGGATGAGAAAAGACTGAAAAGGAGTTGATATCTGGGTGAAAAGCCGAAATTGCGGCTAAATAAACTTTAATGGATGAATTAGATAAACCATCATCTTTGAGGGTTAGCAAATAATCAAACACAACAGACAGTGGGCAAGTAATTGGCGAAACATTCTTGACTTTAGCCCAATCAGAAAAATGTCTCCATTTTGCATCATAAGATTGTCTCGTGGAGGACTTTGAAGAGTGCAATAAGACCTTAGCTACCCTGTCAGACCACTGCCCTGGGGCCGCACCCTCCAGGCAGCGAGTTGTAGATCTGGGGGGAAGTGGGAGGGATCCTTCGGGAGAAGGATGTAGTTCCCTTGCGCAAGTGACATGAGCACTGCGAACCACAACCTCCTGGGCCAAAAGGGAGTGACAATGATGGCATCTGTCTTGTCATGGTTCAACTTGGCTAGGACCTTGTGAAGTAGAGGGAATGGGGGAAAGAGATAAAAGAGAGCCCCATTCCAAATCATCTGAGCCCGGGCTGGCTCCCACCCTCGAATAAAACCTGTGACACACAGAGTTGAGGTGTGTTGCAAAAAGGTCCACTTGCGGGTAACCCCACTGTCGGAATATTTGGTGGAGACAGTCGTCGCTTAAGGTGAGCTCGTGCGTTTGATTGGGAAGGCGACTCAGAGCGTCCGCTAACGTGTTGCTCTTGCCTGAGATGTGAATTGCTATGAGAGTACCATGATGAGCTATGGCCCATTCCCAAATGTCGCTGGTCTCTTTGGAGAGCGAAACGGACCCTGTGCCGCCCTGCTTGTTTATATAATACTGGGCAGTGGAGCTGTCCGTAGCGATCTGAATGTGATGTCCATCCAGGTGCCCTGCAAATGAAGACAGAGCGGGACGGATGACACGAAGCTGTAATAAATTTATGTGCAACCAGGATTCTAAATGTGACCATGTACCCCGTGACGTAAGGTTACCACAATGAGCACCCCATCCAGAAACGGAAGCATCTGTGAACAGGTACCTCTCAGGGGAAGGACAATGGAAGGGGATGCCTGAGAGGATGTTGATGTCATATGCCCACCACTGCAGGGAAGCAATGACATATCTGGGGATGGACAGGCATTTGTACTGGGAGTCGACATTGAGCCTGAACGCCCGGAGGAACCAATTTTGGAGTGGGCGCATACGAAGTCGTGCAAACTCCACCACAGCCGTGGTGGAGGCCATGAGGCCTAACAACTGCTGAATGTGGTAGGCTGTCTGAAAGCGTTTCTTAGTGAACTTGGCCACCAATTTTTGGATGGCGTGACCTCTTTGAATAGGGAGGAAGGTCCTGGCTTGTTTGGCATCCAAGCGTGCTCCAATGAAGGTCTGCACTTGTGCAGGGACAAGTTTGGACTTGGAAAAATTAACTAAAAGACCCAGATCATGAAGGACTGCAAGGACTAAATCCACTTGCATGGCCAACTGTGATAGAGAAGGACCCACGATTAACCAATCATTGAGGTAAGGAAATATTACACAACCCTTCAGGGCAAGGTGAGCTACCATGACAGCAAGGCACTTTGTAAAGGTCCTGGGGGGCGTAGATAACCCAAAGGGTAACACATTGTACTGGTAACATTTTCCGTTACATTCAAACCTCAGGTATCAGAGTGAATCGCGATGTGGAAGTAAGCATCACGGAGATCTAGCACCGCGAACCACATGTGCCTGTCCAGGAGGGGAAGCACTTCTGGGAGCGAGAGCATGCGAAATTTTCTGATCTTAATAAAGGCATTAAGGTCCTGGAGATCCAGGATAGGGTGCTTCCCCCCATTTTTGTCCACAAGAAAAAAGCGGGAGTAAAACCCGCGGTTCTGGTCGGCAGATGGAACCTCTGAAATAGCCCCCTTAGAGAGGAGAGTGTCAACCTCTTGTACAAGTAGGTCAGGGGCCGATGACAGAGAGCGGGCCAAGGGCCTATGTGGAGGTAATGTAAGAAACTCTATGAAGTAACTGACATTTATTATTTTCAGAACCCATACATCACTGGTAATTGCAAACCACGCATGGAAGAAATCAGACACGCGATCACAAAAAACAACGGATATGTCTAGTCATGCCTGTTTTGGTTTGTTGAAACGGCCCGAAGACCCTCTGGGCCTTTGCAGACCCTAGGTTTGCTTTGGAACTTCCTTTCGTTCTGAGGGCGAGGAAAGGAAGGGCGGAATGAAGGTTGTGTGAAAGACCCTTGAAAATGGTATGGGCGGGAAGGTTGGTTGGTTTGTCCACCAAAATAACGCCGCTTGAAATCAGGCGCCTGAGGGCAATCCCTAGAGACTTTGCATTTGTCTTATTCTTTTTCAAGCGATCCAGGAAGGTATCTGTTTGGTCGCAAATTAGGGACGTCCCTTCAAACGGAAGGTCTTCGATACGTGCCCTAGTATCATAGGGGAGCGCAGATTGACGCAACCAAGCGAGTCTGCAGATGACTATGGCAGAAGCAATGGCTTTACTGGATGAATCCGCCACATGGCATGCTGCCTTGCTAAAGACATACCCTCGGACTGAATGGCTATCACCAAAGGGCGTTGGTCATCAGGGAGGATGGAAATTTGAGGGGATACACGATCCCAAAGAGAGTACTGATATCTGGCCATGACAGCAAGGAAGTTGGAAATGCGGAGGCCTACCGCACTAGAGGTATAAATTTTTCTAGCAAGGAGATCTAGCTTGCGACCCTCTCTATCCTGTGGAGAGGAATGTGCTCCTGACCTATATTTACCAGGCAAAGCCTCCACTATAATGGAATTAGGAGGGGGATGCTGGTAGAGGAATTCTCCACCTTCTCTGCGAATCTTATATAGATTCTCTACTCTTTTGGTGGAAGAGGGAACTGAGGCAGGCTTAGCCCAGTTGGTACGGACCACTTTGAGAATGCTTTTTATAATAGGGAGGGCCACAGGGCCTACATCAGGGTTATGGAGAATATCCATTATATCATCGATAGGACCGGAATCCTCCGGTTTAAAATCAATTTTAAGAGCTTTCGCCATGCGGATTAATTGTTCCGCGTATAAGCGAACGTCCCCCATAGGAGAAACTGGTTTAGAGTCCCCAACAGTGTCCTCGGGTGAGGGAACTGAAGCGCGGGATTACTCATCCTCATCTGGGGAGAAGGAGGCATCATACTCGGATGGATCAGTGTCCCTTGACATAGAAGGAGACCTGGATAGAGGAGGCTTGCAAAGCGACGCTTGCCTTGGACGGACGGAATCCTTGGAATGATCATCAGGATGGCGAGACAGCGTGTGTCGATGCCAACGTGAGCCTCCAGAAGGTGAACGTGAACGGGAGCGCCGGTGACGATGACGGTTGACCGAAGAGCCCGAGTAGATGGAAGGAGTAGGATATCGGCGTCAAGAAACATCTCGGCACCAACGAGAGGGAGACCAGCTCCTAGAGGAGTAACGGCGCCTCTGAATGGTCGGACTGCGTGAACGAAGTGAACAGTGATGTCCAGTGTTTGGCTATTTGGATGAAGAATGGCGAGGTTGAACATCTGGACCATGTGAACGAAGTGAACGGCTATGTCCGGTGACTGACTGTTTAGATGATGAACGGTGATGCTGAACGGCTGGAGTACGTGAGCGGGATGAACGGCTATGACCGGAAGAAGACTGTCTGGATGAAGACCGATGAGATTGGGAGCGGCGAGAGGTAGATCGGCGCCGACAAATGGATCGGCTCCGACGATAGGATCGGCTCCGACGAGACGAATGGCTCCAACAACAGGATCGGCTCTGACGATGGGATCGGCTCTGGCGAGAAGAACGGCTCTGACGAGTAGATCAGCTCCGACGAGAGGATGACCGGAGTCTGTGGGAAGCGGATCAACTACGTCGAAAAGAGGATCGGCTCCGACGGGTAGGGCGGCGATGGCGTGAGTTCGACCAACACCGACTGGATCTGGACGAAGCCGGAGTTCGAGAGTGGTGTCGAGAAGTCAATCGACGCCGAGGCCGTTGGCCAGGTTCGAGATGGGACGAACCTTTCGGAGACTCCACTTGGTTCTTTTTGACAGACTGTTGGGAGTCTTGTTGAGAGCTCACAGGAGGGGGTGGTTGATCAGCACCGACCTGGAGCTCTGTAGGTTCTGCCCAAGGCCCTTTATCATTAGGCCGTGGGGACTTTGTAAGCACTGGAGGCACATCTTTATAGAGGTGGTGCTGTTTGAACTCAGCCGAGTCTTCCTGGGCCCTGCTCGGACACGGAACCGAGGGGATAGCCAGGGAATGAGGAGGCGAATCCTCGATGGTAATGGGCTGCTGCACAGCTACTTCGGAGGCGAGCGACGCTGATGGTTGAGACGCTTTGGTTTGAGATCAGCGTCGAGGAGAAGCCGAGCGTGATCAGCGTCGAAGAGACTTCGGCGAACGCGAAGGTGATTGGCGCCGAGGCGATCTGGAGCGGGACGCATGGCGTGAAGAGCCGCGGCCGCGGCCATCTTGTGAACCCAAAGCAATAAACTTTGCCGGACGAACAACAACAGACGAGGGCTTCTTAGAAGGGCCACGCCATTTGGATTTTTTTTGGGGGGTGGGGACCCGGTTCAGATTGCGGCTTACTAGTCAAAGGACCAGGCTCAGCAGATTGACCTCGTGGGCGAAGAGACTCCTTATAAACATGAGAGAGCAGGCGAGTCGACCGAACCCTCAAGGCCTTGTTGGTGAGTTTACTTTTACAAGTTGCAGGAATATGGCCTTCCCCAAAACAAAGGAGGCATTCAAGATGAGGATCATTCTTCGCCATCTTGGTACCACAGGAGGCACATTTCTTGAAAAGTGGAGCTTTCTTGGACTCCATGGCTAGAGACAAAGCTAACACGTTCTCTCTCCATGGCGGCAGAAAGAGAACTGGAGGGAAGAGTGCTCCCTCCCCCTTGGGTCATGTGACCGAAGGGCGGGAAGACTGCATGCCCCAAGGGGAGGGGGAGCACTCTTAGATTTTGCTAGAAGCTGACAAATCTTATCTGTGGCTGGCCTGCGCAGTCCCCCAATGTGGGACTGCATAGAAGCCACGCAGATGAACAAGTTTGTTGAGAAGTGCAAGAAGTGTAGAACTGCAAGACTGCAGATAACTGAGTAGTTCCATCAGAAAAAAAAAGCCGAAAACATGGACAGTGCAGTATTGAGTTATGACAAACGAAGTAGTGTAAAAGCATTCTAGTTCTCCCAACCTTTTTACCGTCCAGATAGAGGGGGGGAAGGGGGGGGGAGAGGGAGAGGGAGAGGGAGAGGGAGAGGGAGAGGGAGAGGGAGAGGGAGAGGGAGAGGGAGAGGGAGAGGGAGAGAGAGAGAGAGAGGGAGAGAGAGAGAGAGAGAGAGAGAGAGAGAGAGAGAGAGAGAGATTCCAAGTTGCACCCATGACTACTGAGAACCAAAACGGTTCATTTACTTTGAAATGTAAACGCCCGGCATAATTCGGATTTCTCTGAAATACAGGATAACGCTACTGCAATGGATTTATCTTCATGCCAGTCATCAGCTTTGATTTGGCAGTCATGTTGGTTGCTCCATCACCAAAAATCAATCTAAACAAACACTTTCAGAGCAAACTCATCTCTATTTACATTTAACCATTCTGCATTTGGTATTTTTGTGAGGCAGTACCAAATAGTAAGTGAAAATATTTATCCAATCTGGTTTATATTTTTAAAAGGTTTACTAGAGAGTTAGTTAGTTTTTGAGGCCCAGCTCAGTCTTCCTTACCCTCCTGCCAAATGGACACACTTAGCTAACAGATCTTATATACAATAAGAAGCCAGGTTTCGAATCTGCCTTTGAAGTCTGTCTCCCCCCAAACTCACCATCTATTCTAATTTCAGGACTGTAATTCAGATTGCAGGGCTAAAGTACCCAGCAGCTTCCTGTGTGAATCGCAGTCACTGAACCATTGTTTTATTCTCTCTCTGGACTGCCCTGTTTCTTCCACACCCAAGCCTAAGACAGGTACTCACAACACAAATCACACTGATAAAAGATCCTTGGCAATCACCATGATGCATTATTGACCGACTTCTAGGGCGAGCGCCCCCAGCCTGGTAAGACTGATATAGGCATTGTCCAGAGATGAAACTCCAACTCACCTATTTAACTAGCTTTGACTTAATCTGGGGTGCTTTATTAGCAACCAGTGTAAGACAAAGCAGCTAGTATAATACAGAGTGATGTTTAAATTAGTTTACAATTTGCTTGGGCTCATCTAGACCTGCTCTGAACAAAGCCATTCAGAAATGTCAGCTGTGTTCCTAACCACTGTAACAAATTGTTGCCTGAACGCTGCACACCTAATGACTTCAAATTAGCTTCACTGCGATATTGCCTGACAGTTCGTTACGACTGTTAGTAACATAGCTGGCGTATCATGACCAATAAATTGGTTTCAGTGTGGGCTGGGAAAAGGACTTCCATCAATTTGATTAAAGAAATTACTGTAGCATTCAAAGCATAAAGACAAACTAGTTTAAGGAGACAGAAATAAGTTAACTGTACCAGAAAAACATTGCTCATGATTCAAAAGCTCGTTTATAAGCCATTTGTGAGGCAAACTCTGAACAACTAAATTTCTTCTGTGCAGGAAATATGGAACCGTTCAGAATGCAAGCTAACTGTCCTCCTTTCTAAGCAAATTATGATTTAGATACATATTGATTGTTGGGTATTATTTGGGTTTGGGAAGTAATTAAACTCAGTCAGAGTTGTGTTTTATATTGTTCAAATTCACTGAAAGAGACAGCGCCTGAGCTGACGTGTTAGGCTAGCACTGAGGAGAACTTTATAAAAAACAAAACAGTACAGTCTGAGAAGCAAAGCTACATGCCAAACTATATTACACATGCTGATTCACGTATACAATGTATGCTGAGCCATATATTGACCGCTGACCCAATGGACAATGGTTAAATCTACCACTTCTCCTCGTGCCTGTTGTTCATTTAGAGTAGATGTCAGCAAGTAGGGATGTGTCTCAATTTTTTTTCTTATTGTATGCAATACATTTAATGTAAGCTTTCAGACACTTTGTGTACGGCAACCCAATTTCAACAAGGCATGAGGCATATACGTTTTTCTTGCACACCAACGGTATGTTTAAATCATAATCCGTTGTGTCATCCCAAAGTTTGCTGGAAATCCATTTGCACTTTAGTAGGCAGGGCAACCAAGCACTTAGTTATTAGGGTTTAACGCATGGCCAATTTGTCTCGCCTTTGTGCCTTAAAAGTAGCGAATTCCCGTGGTCTAAACGCATGACCGTCCAAGGGCTGCACATCGGACCCACCTTAGGAGCGAATTAAGCACAAAAAAAGGGTTAAGCAATCCCTGTTTTCTAGCTATCTTTTCAGTGCTAAACCGCTACTTTTTTTTATTTCGCTACATTACCGGAACACCGGCGTGAGTGTAATCACATGACTAGCCCGCTACTAACCTCCTTTCGTTCAAGCTCCCAGCCCCGACAAACAGCTGAGCTGCAGGTGAGCAAGGGCGGGGCAGGTGCGAGCCGCGCTGCTGGCTAGGAAGGGAAGTGACGTGACAGGGAAGGAGAGCTCCTTTTATGGACTTCCGGGGGGAGGGCAGAGGGTGGAAGGGGCAGAGCTTCTCTGGCCTGAAGAGTATAAAAGGCCAGAAGAGAGCTGTAGCCAGGTAGGAAGTAGGCTGTGACCCAGGCTGGCTAAGCATAGAGCCACCTGGGTAGCCTCCGAGGGAGAGGAAAGCTCAGACTCTCCCTCGGACTGGTCTGAGGCTGAAGAGGCACCTCAAGCCCCGACCCTCTCCAGGCCAGACAGACTTCCCCCCCCACCAGCCCTGTAAGGGGGGTACTTAACACTGTCACGATAGTATACCGAACGCTGGTGTCCCAAGAAAAAAAAGGGGGAGAATCGGCCTTTGATTGGATAACCCCTCAGCCAATCCTTGGGCAATGACACGGCGGTCACTCCCCTACTATTCCACATTATATGGGTGGCTCAAACGCACGGGGAGCCTCCAGCAGCTACTTGCTTCGGACTTATAGTGGGATGGACTAGCGTCATGCGTTTGATTATCCAGTCTCGGATTAAAATATTGTGAGATAAGGGAGGAGCGAACCAAGAACATTCTGCCCAAGCGTTAATCCCCATTGAGTGGGGAACAAAAGAGCTGAGGGGGACAGGGAAGGAAAGGGCTGACCATTATATATTGACTGGAAAAAGTCAAATCTTTGGTTTCAGGTTCCCACTACAGATTATCTTTGTCATGTGATCGAGAAAAATGAATGTGCTGTTTGAAGATATTAAGATACAGCAGTCCCCATGGCTAATAGCTGCCTAAAATGCTAGCTATTTTAGGATACAACAATGTCAACAGAAATCCAAACTGAGTGAAATGTACAAATGTAGCCTTTCAGCTCACTAAATCGTGAGCAGGTATTTCATTCTTCTTCTCTAGAATTTAATATTTCTGAAAGGGAGCAAACTGACAGTTCTGCAAACTGCCTTGTCTATTAACGCAAAAAGCAGTTAAGGTGGGAGTATCTGTGCATGCTTCTCAGCCTTGCAGTGAAAACATATTCTCAATCTGACATGGGGAGTGGAGAGGAGAGGGAAGAAGTGTGTCTGTGTGGTGGGAGACAAAATCCCCAAGAACCCAATGAAACTTTTGATGCATTTAGCTACATTCCCAAATATGACTTCCTGTTTCCTCAAGCTAAGATGTATAAGACAAGATGCTAGTTAGGAAGATCACTGACTTAAGAAAAAGTTTTGCTTCTACTTTAGATGCCTTCTCCCTGTAAAGGACTCTGGGATGAGCTTAGGAGTTTTGCTTCTCGCCAATCTACTGGGGAAGCAGGCATTCTTGTTAGCAAAATGCACATGTATGGTTTATTTAGTAAAATATTTTGCACCCAGCTTTTCCCAGCTATGTCACAGAAACATACCTGGTATGTGCAGACAGATGACCTGACAATACTCTACAGTAACCTTACTGTAATGTGGTCTACAGGGGGCTGCCCTTGAAAACAACTGGGAAACTATAGTTGGTAAGAATGTGGCAGCCTGTTTTTTATGAGGGGCTATCCAAAGGAAACATATTATACCTATTCTGAGCTTCCTTCACTAGCAGTCAGTTGTTTCCAGTCCCAGTTTCAAGGTGTTGGTGCTTAACTTTAAAGCCATTCACAACATGTTTGACGGACCACCTCTCCTGCAGCAACTTGGCTATGCCCAACAGGGATTTCTAGTTGTTGGACCCTGCCTGGCTAATTTGGATCCTGCCCTCTATTCTGGAATGGCCTCCTGGAGAAGGTAAGGCAAACAACCATCTTCGTTGCCTTTAGAAGAGCCAGAAAAAGAAGAAGAGCCAGAAGAAGAAGAAGAGCCAGAAGAAGAAGTGCTAGAAGAAGAAGAGCCAGAAGAAGAAGAGCCAGAAGAAGAAGAAGAAGAGCCAGAAGAAGAAGAAGAGCCAGAAGAAGAAGAAGAAGAGCCAGAAGAAGAAGAAGAGCCAGAAGAAGAAGAAGAGCCAGAAGAAGAAGAAGAGCCAGAAGAAGAGCCAGAAGAAGAAGAAGAAGAAGAGTTGGTTTTTATATGCCAACTTTCTCTACCACTTAAGGAAGAATCAAACCGGCTTACAATCACCTTCACTTCCCCTCCCCACAACAGACACCTTGTGAGATAGGTGGGACTGGGAGAGTTCTAAGAGAGCTGCGACTAGCCCAAGGTCACCCAGCTGGCTTCATGTGTAGGAGTGGGGAAACCAAACCAGTTCCCCAGATTAGCCTCTGCCGCTCATGTGGAGAAGTAGGGAATCAAACCCAGTTCTCCAGATCAGACTCCGCTGCTCTAAACCACCGCTCTTAACCATTACACCACACTAATACAGCCTGCAAGACTGTATTATTCATGAAGGCATTTGGCATTCTTTGACTAGCTCTTTGGGTGTACCCCACAAATAAGAACCTGATGATTCCTTATTTATTGTTCTAAGCGTCATTTAGTATTCATTCTTATTGTAATTCTTATGTTGTTACCTGTCTTGGGTTCTAGCTGCGCTAGAAGAAAGACAGATATCTTAAATAAACTAAGTTTGGTAACTGTTTCTTTTCTATATTATGTAGGTATGATAAAGAAATATTAAGACAATACAGCATTCAAAAGAGTGCATCATAATCATATTAACAGGCCTTTGGCTACCCAGTTGTGGCAAATTACGGACAGTGTGTGGCCACCACACGCTATTTTTAATCTTAGGCCAAGTTTGTATTAGTTCACATTTAGTACAATAATTTACAGGACATTCAGTATAAGTCCCATAAAAATCAGTTAGTGTAGCATATCCTAACATAGAATAGGTTGAATCCAAAGGTCTTTTTCTGCTGGTGTAATGCACTTAGAAAGGCCGATGCGGATGAGATACGATTTTTGCTGATTGTCTCTCCTCCTGCAGCCCAATGAGTTCCTCAGAATGCTACTTGTGAGGGATAGAAGGCCCTCAGGAACAGCATGGGAGGCAAAGAACAGGGCTGCAATGGAATTTGAAAAATCCTCCTTTCCTATAGGAGAAAATGGCCTTTGGAGCCAACCCAATGATTTTAACTTTGGTCAATATTCTTGAATCATGTCAACTAGCAATCATATTTTCAGCCCTGGTACAGCGAAAGTGGTTTTGTACAGAGCATCACATATATGAGGTATGGGAATGGTGTTTTCCTGCATTCTGGAGATCATCAAAGCAAAGATTTGCAACCATCCCTGCAACTTTTAGACAGCAGTCATTTTTCCCCTGGTGACATCTTGTTCCTACTAGCCATTCCTATTTTGCACCAGTGTTGATTCTGTCCAGAGAAGGTGAGACCTTCAGATTTATAATAGTTTGAGGCTCCAACTTGTAAAAGTTAGGAAATATCTCTTTAACACTGGACAACCATCATAAAGCAGAAGAGGGGCAAGAAAATACTCTATTAATGACTCACGGACTCAAGTCATTTTCAAGAAATGAAGAAAATCATATTCACATAATGAGGTTGAGAAAGCATCTCCTTCTACTGGAAATAAATATAAACATAATGTGTGCTACAAACCAACAAAGAGTTACTTATGCTGAGGTTCCTCTTAAATCAATGGGATTTGAAGATACCAGACTGTGTGTGCTGCACTTAAGCCATGTTCTCTTCCTCTCCTCCCAAAAGGTGTTATAATAACCATAAGAATTTGGAAGCAAAACTTGACACAGAAAAAAAAGTAACTGTGTTCCACCATAATAAAATTAATCCGTGTTGTAGTTTATATCGAATGGAAGTCACTGTACTGATACCAAATCTACTTGGTACATACCTGGAATATGTTTCGCCCATCCAATGATGACCACCAGTTCTCTGTCTGCCAGGTCACAAAGAGTGGTGAGGGCTTTGATGTCACTGTCTGGCACAGTGGGGTCAGGCATAGCATAGATCTTCTCTGGTTCAGCCACCAGCAAGTGGGAGACAATCTTGTTATCTGTAAAGGAGGATCAGGCTATGGGTTACTGTCGTGATCATAAAAGTTAAGCTTGGCATGACTAATCCACTGACTTCGCCTAACACTTACACAACAGATATGCTTTGCATGGCAAAAATAAAAATATATATATTGCCTTATTAATTTTGGTATGTAGCCCTGATTTACTGAAATAAATGAGAATGTTGCTATTTATATCACTGCATCAAGATGCATGTGTAATGCTATACAACCAGCTATATAAAAATCACGGCTTGTAATTTATACCCATTATTTGGAGTCCCATCATCTGCTGACCACAGGAATAGCTCTCTGACCTCCACTAAGTGACAGTCCTTCAAATACTTAAAGAGAGCAATCATGTCCCCCATCAACCTCCTCTTTTACAGACTGAACATTCCCAAATCCCTCAACCTTTCTTCATAGGGTTTGGTCCAGGCTCCAGATCATCCTCCTCACTCTCAGCACCTGCTCCATTCTGTCCACATCCTTTTTTCTGTCCACATCCAGAACTGCATACAGTACTCCAGGTGTGGCCTGACCAATGTGGTGTACAGCAGGACTATGATATCTTGCGATTTGAAGGTTATGCCTCTTTGATACACCCCATGACTGCATTAACCTTTTTTGGTACAGACTGCTCATATTTAGCTTACAGTCTACCCGTACCCCAAGATCTTGTTCACACACACTGTTATCCAGAAGTGTATCCCCCATCCAGTATGCATGCTTCCTATTTTTGTTACCCAGAGGTAGAACTCTGCATTTATCCTTGTTGAATTGCATCTTGTTCACATCCATTCCATTTCCCAGTGTGTTCAGATCACACTGAATTCTATATATTCTGGGGTGTTCCCTACGACTCCCAATTTGGTGTCATCTGCAAATTCAATAAGTAGTCCTTCCACCCCCTCATCCAGATCATTTATAAAAAATTGAAAAGTACCAGGCCCAGAACTGAACCCTGTGGCACCCTAGTGGACACCTCCCTCCATTGCCATTGACAACTACTCTTTGGGTGCAGTTATCCAACCAGTTCCCTATCCTCCTAACTATCCTAAAGTCTAGTCTGCAGTGCTCCAGTTTACCCATCAGGACATTATGGGGGACCCTGTGAAAAGCTTTACTGAAATCCAGGTAAACAATGCTGATGGTGTTCCTGTGAGCTCATAAGATCCAGTAAGCTCATTACTTGATCAAAGAAGGAAATAGGGTTGGTCTGGCCAGACCTGTTGGGGACAAAACCATGCTGACTTCCTTGGACCACCAAGTTGTCCTTCAGATGCTTGCAGATTGACCCCTTTAAAATCTGCTCCAGTAACTTCACTGGGACAGTTGTCAGACTGACTGGCCTGTAGTTTCCTGGGTTTCCTCCTCCTGTTGTTTCTTCCTCCTTTTTTTGAAGGCTGGCACAACAATCACCCTCCTCCAAGAGAAAGTTCTCCAGAAAGTTCTTGGAGCACTCTCGGGTGTATACCATCTGGTCCAGGGGATTTGTGCTCATCCAGTGCAGCCAGGGGCCTCTAAACAACCTCTCTGTCCATGTCAACCAGCAGCCCAGATGCTGTACTTTGCCTGTTATCATCTCTAGATGAGCCTGTTCTCTTCTTCAGGGGGGAGAAACTGAGGCAAAGTAGGCATTGAGCCTTTCTGCTTTCTCTGTGCTCTCTGTTAGAGTTTCTCCATTTTCACCCAACAGTGGGCCTACTGTCTCTTTTACCTTGCATTTGCTCCTCACATATCCTACAAGCTTTTGCTGTTGTAGTGAGCCTCCCTGGCCAGCCTCAGCTCACACTGAGCTTTGGTCTCTCTACAGTGCCTAGCAATCCTCAGGTACTCTTCCTTAGAGGTACATCCTTACTTCAATTTCTTTAACATTTCCTTTTTCTTTCTTAGCTCACCATGGAGTTCTCTGCTCATCCACATTGGCTTCTTGGATCCCATACTATGTTTCTGTCTTGTTGGAATAGAAATGACTTGACCTAGCAAGAGCTCTTGTTATAGGAGAGTTCACCCTTCGCTCGCTCCTTTCCCTTCCAGCATTCTTGCCCATGGCATGACTATAATCATGCCTCTGAGTTCATTAAAGTCTCCCCTACTAAGATCTAACATCTGGCTACAACTTCCTTAGTCTCCCAGAGCAAAAGAAATTCTAGGAGGACATGTTCACTTCTCCCTAAGGTCCCTACCTTCACCCCATCTATCAATTCTTGCCTGTTGGTTAATACTAAGTCGAGTATGATCGAGCCTCTCATAGCTTCCTCCACCATTTAAAAAAGGAAATTGTTGGCTAGGCAGGTCAGGAGGTTGCGTGACTCTGGATGCTTAGCAGTGTTTGTCTCCCAGCAGCATCAGGGAAGTTGAAGTCACCCATAACTACAAGGTCATGTTGCTTGGATACACTGTCAAGCTGCTGAAGGAGGGCAGCATCCCCCTCCTCATGCTGGTCATGTGGTCTGTAGCAGATTCCAGCCACAATGCTGTTTGTCCTTCCTTCCTTTATCTTCACCCAAATAATTTCCACTGGGCTGTCACCCACCTCCTCCAGTACTTCCTGACAAGCATTTCCATTAAATTTTCCATAAGAACCCCAAGATTTCTTTCAGTCTCAATCTCCGTTGAGACCCACTCAGCATATATTTAAAAGCAGAATTTTAGTTCCAATAGGCATCCCTTACATTTACCCACATTGAACTTCATTTGCTACGTAGTTGCCCACTCTCCCCATTTAGAGATCCTAATGTAGCTATTCACAATCTGCCTTGGTTTTCGTCATCCTGAATAATGTGGTATCCTCTGAAAACATACCTACGACATTGCTCGGCCCCAAATCCAAATAATTTATGAACAAATTAAATTACTCCAGTCCTAATACTGATCTTTGTGGGACCCCATTGCTTACGTCCTTCCATTGCGAGAACCATCCAGTTCAGGAATCAGTTCAGTACACAATTAAAAAAGAATAGATCCCCACCACGCACTCTATGGCCATTTTTGCAAGGTAATTAGCAGCACCTTCCAGGCTGAATTGCCCGGCATATTTTTTTGAATTTTGCACACTGAACCGTCATTCCGGAAGTGACTGTGAAGCCGGCGCTTACCTGCTTCGCATTACTAAAGAGGCCATTTAATGCGACCTTTGGTGTTTGCTGTAAAGAAGCTCCCTCAAGGAACAATGCAAAACAACAGAGGAGCGTTAGCTACGCATATGCTAATGGATATGCAAACAGGAACAAAGGAGCAGGCAAGTGGGGGGAGTGGAACTTCTCCGTTTGCATCGGGACCCGTGAAAGGGCATTTTTAAAGTCGCGTTTTAAAAAAGAGCTTTGAAAGAGCATCAAAATTGACCATGCAGAAATGGCCTATGCTTTGTATCCTATTTCCATGAAAAACAGGATGCAGTCTAGCCCAGTCAGGGTTAAGGGCTCTCTGCTGAAATCTAATCAGCACAGGAGCTGTCCATGAATGCTGAAAAACTAGATGGAGACCAGAAGCCTGAAGAACAGGATGCTGAAAGGCAGTGGAGCTGTCCAGACAGGTCACTACAGCAATAGCTTGTCTACAGAGAGAGTTTGGCACAGAAATTTTTAGTCATTTTTTTTATTGAAGCTATGCCATTTGCCTTTTTAAAACTTTACTCTTCATTTCCATTTGTTTCAAACATGTTTTCTTCCTGCAAATTCTTCCTTCCCCAGTTATACAGTAGGCACAGACAAGCTAGAAAAGATATGTGAGTTTTTCCTTCTTTTTTTTAATAGGGTAGCTGGGAAGACAGCATTTTCAAACAAAAAAAGTATGTGTGGGTGAGAGGGGCTAAACCCTGACACCTTTCATACCTTACTTTGTTGCCCTATGGTACCTGAATATTTCTTTTCCTCCCACCTAGGCTTTGATACTGGATAATAAAAAAAATCATCCTTTTGCACATAAATGGGAAAAATTGTGTACACTAAGAATACACAATTGGCCCTGAACATTGCTTGTCTTTCCCTCACTCATACAGCTTTCTTTTAAACAGAGTAAAGTTTTGAGAGAGCTCAGATAGTCAATCAGCAGTTCCTTTTCACGTAGAAAGATCTGACCTTTTCTCATCATGGATCCCTCACATCTCATCTGGTTTGGCCCTGTGTGAATGTGTTTGTGTGTATCTACTTTTGCTGACAGTTAGGAACACAATACCTAGGTCTCTTCCTCTAATCCTCTGAGAATACAAATCAAGAAAGTGAACTATCATGGTGGTGGAGTCCTTAGCCTAGGGGTGTCAAACATAAGGCCCAAGGGCCAAATCCGGTCCCTTGAGAGCTCTTATCTGGCCTGTGAGCCAATCAAGGCAGCCACCCCCTCCCATTCTCAATCTGGGCTGGTGAGGAATGGCCTGGCCTGACCTAGTGACATTTATATCATATCCGGCCCTCGTAACAATTGAGTGTGACACCCCTGACATAGCCTCTTCCTCATTCCCACCAGTCCACACAGCTCTGCCTGATTACCAGAGCATTTAAGAAAAGTGCTTGCCTTCATTCCCTGTACAGCAGATATGTTACAAGTCGGAAACATTTACGGTCTCTGGTAGGAACATTTCACATTACTGTGTCCCCATCTAACAAATAAAAATAGTGTTTCATTTGTGTCCCAATTTTCTCTCATTGTAAGCCACCTTAGAGGCCTATTATCAGGCAAAAAGATGGTATATAAATTAGTATTGTACTAATTATATAAATTAGCATTATTGCCTGTTACAGGCTTCAGAATAGACTTGTTGGCTTCCCTGTTCTGAGGGTCTGAGGGGGCAATCATGGTGGCTCTGGAGGCAGACATATTCAGTTGGGAGATTTCCTAATTTCCCAGCCCCCTGAATAGAGCACCTTCCTCTCAGGGCTTCCCCCAGGAATCTTCACTCTCCCTAACTGCAGTGGTGCCCGTGGGGGCAGCTTGATTCTGCATGATGTTGTACCTCATTGCTCAGACCCTCTGCTGAGAGTTCAGCACATCCTTATCTGCTTTTCAAAATTAGGGCTTGAGTAATTATTTTCTAAGTCCACGCTATTAGGGAATACAGTGCAATCCCCTAAAGTGCCTCAGCTCATTTTAGAACATTATATAGCAGCAGTAGAATAGTTTTAAGGTTTTGGTTCCCACACTTCATTATAGATATTCTCTATGTAAAAAGAGAGGGCCGTCCCAAATTTGCCTGGTAACACTTGCTCTTATTTTTAGAATGACACCACAGAATGCCCGAAGATGCCCAATGAAGTTATCAAAGGAAATAGATATCTTCAAAAAGACAGTGTTTGCCTCTCTGACAGTAAACATGAGCCATTTATGCAGGGCTGATTCCCTTGCTGACTGCTTCGGGGCTTCCTTTTGATTATGCATGCCTTTCCTGACCGTCAGAGGTTGCTTTGTGCTCGTTTTGCTTGCGCCTTCCAGATGCTGTTTTAGCCAGAATCCGGAAAATGCAGGCAAAACATGCAAAAACATGTGGGGAGCACAAGGTGACCTCTGACGGTTGGGAAAGGCATGCATAATCAAAAGGAAGCCCTGAAGCAGTCAGTGGGGGTGACCATGGGGAAACGGCCCTGCATTAATGGCCATGATATGTGTAGCATAAAGCTTCACATATGGCAATGGATGGGCAAGAATACACTAGAACCCTGTTCTCTTGTTCAACAAAGGATTAAATGGGGAGAGCATATCCTGTCCCCATATTTTGAAAACTAGTCAAGACTCACCCATCACTGCTAAGCATACAGGTGATTAGTACTTCTGTAATTTTGTGAAAACAGATCAGTATACTGGGTTCTCAGTGTGTTCCGACAATGGAAATAGTCATGTTGATATTTACAGAAATGCCCAGATAGCCTTTGAAAACACACACGCAGAAAGCAAAAGGGACTTAATTACACCACTGCCTAACTGCTAGCCATTTAAATTGGCTGCAATCTTGAACACAGTTAGGCTGCTTAAATCAAATTGTCACCAACCGGAAAGCATAACTTTGTGCAAATTTGCAGTTAAAGGCAGACAATTATGAAAGAAAGAAAGAAAGAAAGAAAGAAAGAAAGAAAGAAAGAAAGAAAGAAAGAAAGAAAGAAAGAAAGAAAGAAAGAAAGAAAGAAAGAAAGAAAGAAAGAAAGAAAACAAAAGATTTATGAAAATATTCTATTTTGGCATTTATTTAGATTTCTGACCAGGTTGTCTCTAATATCTTACAAATGTGTGTGTCAGGAAAGTGAGGCATGCCAGTCCTTAAAAAAAAAAAAAAAAAAACCCCGAAGGCAATAGGTAAAAGAAAGACATCACATGAAGTTGTTGTTGCTAGCATTAGCTAGGGTTGTGGGGAAAAAAATCAGTAAATTTCAGGTCCGGGTTTATTGGGCCCGATTTTTTTGGTAAGCCTGGAATAAGCTGAATACCCATATCGGTAAAGGGGTATTTCGGCTTTATTTCCAGGTTTAGCAAAAAAATTGGGTCTATTATAGTCTTGGGGGGGGGGGTTTGACACTCCTGTGGGGGCATTTTTGGTGATAGAGTCACCAAATTTGCAGCATAGCTGCAAGGGACTCTCCTTAGACAGACATCAAAGTTTGGTGAACCTTGGGACAGGGGGTCCAATTTTATGGCCCCGCAATGGGGTCACCCCCATCCTCTAGGCATTTGCGAGCCGAGCTGTCCATCGGTTTTCAGGTTCAGAAGGTCAGTGTTGCTAAGGACTGGCAGAAAGAGCCAATTGGCAGGCTAGCATCTCAAAGTCTGGGGGCTCCATTCGTATCTGGGGCATACAGCATGATTTCCATGCAAATTAGCTTCGAAACTGAGGGGAAAGGCTTAAATGCAAGAAAAATAAGGCATGGAAAGCATTTATTTTGGTGGCAAATGACATCTTGTGAACAGTTCTTTATTGCGGTCATAAAATATGTGATTTCAAGAGAAAGTCACGGTGCGGGGAAACTAAGCCTCTACTTGGGGCAACCTTCAGTTTGAGAGCAGGTTTTCGGGGGGGGGGTGATATCGGAGCCAGCCGATGTCATGACCAAGGCAGCTCTTGTGAAGGAGCTTGCTCACCCGTGTGGGTGATGATTCTTCTTTAAAAGTCCAATAAGTAGCTGTAGATGTGGGTGTTTTTTAGTTGGGGGGTATATCCCTCCAGACGGGACTGGGTGAACCCCGTCTTTTAAATGACCCTTATGCAGACTATCCTGATCCAGATTAACCCACTGAATGTTGATGGATTGTTTGGTCAGACCAAGCTGGCACCAATTACATGACCCCTACCTCAAAAGGGCCTCAAATATGGGGCCATAATAAAACCAGTCAAAGATAGAAAAATGGGAGAAAGCATAGAGCTGTGCATCTAAGCAAAGGTGAATAGCTGAATCCTGAAAAATCCAAATATCCAAAAAATTCCCCGGTTTTGGTATTTGGTCGACCCAAAACCTGAATATTGCCGAAATAGATAGTTTTGAGTTTATTTTCAGTTTGGGTATATAGATATGTGCAACACTAGCATTAGCATTTTTATGAGTGTCAACAGAAAAAAACTTTTAGTCATGATTATGTGTCACAAAATTTCAGCACATATTGTTCTGGCAATGTGGCGTGCCCTGTAAAGAGATGACTAGGGTCTGGTGACAAGAAAGACACATTAAAAAATGACCCAGACAACACTCTTGTGGACATTTTCTAATCCCTATTATTCAAGAATAGTATTCTAAGTATTAAAGTACAAACAGAGGTGTTTTGAATGTGCTCATGAAACCCTATCAGTCAGGGAACTGAATAGCCACAAGCACAGTTTCTAGGTAAATCTTATTTAACATTTCCCTAATTACAATCAATAAAACCCAATTTTCATGCCACTGCCTTTGTTATGCACAAACTATCTGTCAGAATCCAGAAAATCTCCCAGGCTACTTACTCAACCAAAGTGATGTTACTGTTTGCTCATGACAGTTACTGGAATGGATGCAAAAGTTTAGCTCTTTAAACGTTTCTTACAGGATGAACTAAGAAAAGTTATCAGGAGACAGTGCATAAAAAATTATATGGAGACTGGAGGCTAGTTTGGTCCAATGTTACTGAAAAGGGTTTAGTCATCTTCTTAAAGTTTCATAATATATTCCTTCAGAACTATCTCAGCTATAAACCTGGGAGCTTAATCCACAGAGAATCCTTCACATACTCTACTGAAAGGGGGAGGGAGTATTCTTGTACCTTGCTCATTCATTTCAATGCACAGGACAAATTCACAGTTGGTTTTGCCCCTCGGTTCCTGGCATTTTCAGCCCATCAGTGTTAACCTATGTCTATGATAAAAGGTTTAATTGTGCATGTGTGTGTCGAGCTATCAGTAATTCAACTCAATGACACAATATAAAATAAATGAAAAGCTGGCAGTCTGTGCATCCAGAAAATCTAAACCTCTAATTAAATTAAGAATTAGAGTTTATTGAATTTTATTGTATTATCAAAAAGTTATTATAATGCACAAAATCTGCTTAATGCAGCCCTAGATTGTATTTACAGAGAGGTGGAACAGCCTAGGCAGACTGTGTGGAAGATGCCAGATTGGACAATTGAAGGTATAATCAGCATAATGTTTTTTTGGAAAGGCAAAGGGAAACTATGCCATATGTTCACTTAAGCCTTAATTTTATGTAAAACTGGTCTCTTTTTTCCTCTTTGACATAGCTAAATGCCCTTTTCTTCACAGTTCACTTTATTTATTTGTTCTCCCTATCTCCATATGTTCATGTGTATTGTTTACAACCATGTCCACTGCTATGAATGAGAAGTGAAAAATAACACACTGCATTTTGACATAACCAGGTAAGTGCCATTAGTATAATCCTAAGAGCCTTTTATTACTCTTGTCCAAAGTGGAGGCACTTTTGTGGAGACTCTGTTTAAGCAGCCATTTTGAAAGTGACAATCAAAACATAAAAGCCTTCACAAGCACTCTCCGCTGGCAATTCATTTTTCCATAGGCTAGCAAACCTGTTTTGCAGGGATACTGTGGTATGAGAGGAAAAATACCACCAAGTGTAAAATGATGCCAACCCAGGTCAAGGAAGCCAAACAGCTTGTTTTTAAAAGGCTTGCCCAAAAAGGTGCACAGGTTCTGGCAAAACAAATGTATGTTGACAACAGGTGATCAAAAAGACAATCTGAGGAGCAGATTCCTAAAACCGTTAAAACAAACAATAAGATTTTCTTGAAATGTATCAGGAACAGAAAACTGGCCAGGAAAGTGGTCGGGATGTTGGATGACAAAGGAGGGAAATAATTGCTTAAGGAAGATTGGCACTGTCTTCCTTGGTTGATACTGAAAAGCACTTATTGAATGTAATGACAGCCCATTCCAGAAAGAAAGAATTAAACTGCATTCCTTGGATGTGTGCTTTTACAATCCTAAACATAGTCTAGTAACATTCTGGTAGCATAGTCCTCTTGGAATACATCTTGTAACAGATACCTGGGCTGGAACAAAATCGTTCCATTTGTTAATGAAAGTTTCTGAGTGCATAGTATGTTACACTAGACCACTGAAGAAGGCCTGGGGGCCTAAACACGTTTGGAAGTGGTTTTAGATTATTGACCCTGTATTTGTTTCCATAAAAGCTTGTTTGTAATATATGAATAGTGCTTTGTAATAAATATAATTTATTATTTAATTGCATTTTATTTCACCCAACCTTTTGGGTACCCAAATATGGGGCTACACCAGAGCTGCTGTTTTTCAGAAAAGTAACTGAAGTATTGAGTCAAATAAAGGCAAAAACAGAGGAAGTTCTAGGGCAACTGGGACAATTAAAAACCAATAGGTTTTCATGTCCTGATGGCATATCCTCAAGGGTTCTTAAATAATTCAAATGTGAAATTGTTGGTCTTACCAATATTTACAAGTTGTCACTAAAAACTTGCCTCACTCTGTGCTTTCCTGAAGGGGGGCGAGTCGGCTTAGGAGCTGATATGACCCCACAACAGCGTACGTGCCTGGTTATCCGAGGACAATGGGCACACGCCACCACAGAGGGCATCCCCACTGGCCCCAGGATGCCAAGCCACAGCGCGGGGCTTGGGCACCGGCAGGGCCTTCCGCCGGCATTCCCCTGGCACAAATCCCCGCACTGGCATCCCAGGAGGTGTTTACAGGGTGTTCTGGGTGGCAGAGCTGCCTTTAGGCAGCTTCCAAATTCCTTTCTGGGAACGCCTCCTGGGATGCCAGCGGTCCTGCACCCCCTTTTTAGGTGGTGCAGGCCCGCTTTCCCCTCTTGGGGAAAAAAGTCTTTCCCCCTGTTTTTATTTTGGAAAAAAAGGCCTTTTCCCCTTCCGCAGTAGCTGGGAAGCCTCTGAGGTGGCTCCTCAACTGCGCCGCCCCAGTCGCCACGGTCCTCCCCTCAGGAATGGGCTCTTAACTGGAGAGCTGGAAAGTAGCAAACAAATTGCTAGTTTTAAAAAAGGACTCCAGAGAGGATCCAGGAAATTATAGACCAGTTAATTAACATATGTACTTTGTAAATTAATATAAACTGTTACTGCATTGTTACTGCAAAATTACCTGTGCAATCCTACTACACCTTGCCTAAAAAACTGTAGCTTTCACCGACTACCCTGTAATCCTAGTCCTATTGCATTGCTCATTGGATGGCTTATGCTGTATGATTGCATTGTTCTCTTATTCTGTAATCTAATTTGAGTCTCAACAAGAAAGGTGGTTTATGAATAAATTAAATATAGCTTTATTAAGTACATTGAGTAACAAAGCCTGCAGAGGGGAAGTCACCATGGCTCCTGCACAGGGAAAGGGAAGTCCTGTCTTACTAGCCTTTTGGAGTTCTTTTTTAAGGGTTATCAAGCATGTGGATAAGAAAGATCCAGTAGAGGTTATGTTAGGGTTGCCAACCTCCAGGAAGTAGCTGGAGATCTCCTGCTATTACAACTGATCTCCAGCTGATAGAGATCAGTTAACCTGGAGAAAATGGCCACTTTGGTAATTGGACTCTATGGCATTGAAGCCCCTCCCCTCCCCAAATCCCACCCTCCTCAGGCTCCACCCCATAAACCTCCTGCCGGTGGCGAAGAGGGACCTGCCAACCCTAGGTTATGTACTTGGACTCCCAATAGGCTTTTGAGACATTCTTATGACAATCATTTTTTGAGAATTAGCATTAATCCTGCATGAATTCTTAAAGCAATCTCTCTCTCTCCCTCTCCCTCTCTATTAACCAAAAAAGAAAAAAAGAAAATTAAAACTCCATAAAACAAAACAACAAAAAACCTCCATAGGAACATCAGCGAAGAAATTACAAACCTACACTTGTTGTAAGCGTGGAATATTCCCATTGTAATCTAATACCAGCTAGTGTCAACCTATTATAGCCATAAATTAATGAGGCTCCTAATGTATTTTCATTGGGAGGTTGAGCAGTCAAACTCATTTAGTTAGTGAAAACTACAAAAATCACTTTCTTGTAAAATCTGAGACTAGAGGCTTCAGTGAACTAATGATCACAGCATGAGCCGTTTTACATACCACTGAAAATAAAGATCACCTGTAAATGTAAAATTTGCACTGCATAAATTGTGCATTAGCAAGCTCTCACCTGTAAAAGCATCTCTTCTTTCCCTGTTCTAAGAAAAGATAGTGATGACATGAATAGTTTACAAAATTGTCAATGTAAGGAACATAATGAATATTGCTCTACTAAGATTTTAATGGCATCATGATCCACCTCGGGCGTAAACACCAAGAAAACATGTTACTTACATGGCTTTTTGGCTGGCTGAACTAGCTGAGGATTCAAATACGGGCTGTTCTCTGCATCTATTCTGCGCTTATACTTTTGGCGACCACCACGTACTCTGTCTAGGCGCACTCCTAAAAGAGATAAAAAGAAACAGAGATACATTGTAACACATTTGTAGGAAAATGCCTTATGTAATCGTTTTCCCTCCCACACAATGAGAAAAATTGGAGAAAAGCTGGGGAAACCTCAGGAGGTGTTATGAATACACCACGATGCTGTGGAGAAGCAGGGGGGGGGGACATTTTCCCAAAGCACTGAACACGGTGAGATAACCCATGTGGAAATGGACATAGTATGTGAATTCTGAATTATCTACTGAGAATTTTCAAGTATATTTGAATCACAGGCCTAAAGGGGTCATACCTTGAACTCTTATGACATTAAACACTACAGTAAAAATAACATTTGCTAGGTGACAATCAAGTTATATATTGGAATGTTTATAAATTCTGCAGTACTGAAATTAATCTAGAAAGGAAAATAAAAGGATAAAAAAACGGGTTCTCTCACACAGAAGCAAGGCCTTAGTTGCGAGTGCTAAATAAGTCTGAATTTTTCCAATAGTGCATCAGTAGGTACAATACAAGTGAAACTAAAAATTCATCAAGAGATGCAAAATGCATGCCCATTAGCCCAGCAAATTTCTGAAAACAGAATCCTAAGTCATCAAAAAAGATAAAAGCGATGCCTTACATTAAAGCTTTCCTGCTCTACTGCTGAATTAACAATTAGCAAGGGAAAGACCTTTTTTCCCCCCTCCTGATAGCTATCTGAACTTTGAAGCATATTACTGAGTGTGGTACAGGAGACCTTAAAAGGCATCCACCTATCTGCCTTCAGTTAACACATATATAAAGGAATACAATTTATAGTTCTGAGAAAAAGCACATGCCTCATCAGTCTAGACTAGAGCAAGAAAATAAGGAACAGGATCTAAAGGACAGTGAAACTAGCACCCTGATTGTAAGGAGACTTTAGACTACTGAACAGCAGAGATCCCCTACCACACGGCACATGTTAAACTGCTTTGGAACTGGGGTAAGTTTCAAAGGCAGTTTGCAATATGGCACACCGGTCAGCTGTTCTAAAAAAAAATCAAGTCAAAATGCCTCTGGGTCAAGGACAGACTGGGATAAAAAAAAATGGCCCGTGAGCAATTTGTGGTGTCAGCAGCCTGCAGGGACCACTTGGCATTAGGGTTGCCAACCTCCAGGTAATAGCAGAATATCTCCTGCTATTATAACTGATCTCCAGCAGATAGAGATCAGTTCCCCTGGAGAAAATGGCTGCTTTGGCCATTGGACTCTATGGCATTTAGGTCCCTCCCCTCCCAAACCCCGCCTTCCTCAGGTTCCGCCCCACAAATATCCCGCCGATAGCGAAGAGGGACCTGGCAACCCTACTTGGCACGGCCCCCGGTTGGGGCGAACAGGCTTTGGCTATCCATTGCCTCTGCCTGCATCGCTGCTGGCTGGCATGGGAGTAATAATCGGCGGGGAACCTCAGCTCATGGACATGGTTTATTTTTAAAGCCTTACAGGGTCTGGGACCATTGTACCTTTGGGACCGCCTCTCCTGATACACCGCCCCCCCCCAAAGAGCTCTATGCTCCACTGGTAATCTGCTGGTGGTCCCCGGCCCAAAGAGTGTGCGGCTGTCCTCAACAAGGGCCAGGGCTTTTTCGGCCCTGGCCCCGGCCTGGTGGAATAGCCTTCCTAGTGACATCAAGGCCTGCGGTACCTCAAGGAGTTCCGCAGGGCCTGTAAAACGGAACTATTCCGCCAGACCTATAACTGAAGGTAGCTGTAGGTTTATTACTGGCCATCATTACTGGCCTCCCCATCCTTCCCCCCACCCACTCTTGGCATCTGTGGGGGGGTTAACCTGCCGAAACCCAGTATACTGTGGTGTCTGAGTTGTTTTAAGGCCACCTGGTTTATGGTTTTAATGAGGTTTTAATAATTGTTCTATGGTTTTATGTATTTTAAAGGTTGTTATCCACCCTGAGCCCAGACTTGGCTGGGTATGAGGGTGGGCTAGAACTTTGAAAAGAACAAACAAATTAATAGATGCATTAATTTAGGGAAGGTTTATGCCACCAGAGGCCTGGTGTGAGCTGAGTGGCCCTGTGGTGCTGCTTACACTGCAGGCGACAGGCTTGGTTTATTCCTGCACTGGGCCTCTACCCAGCTCTGGGCTTCAACAAGTTGCTGACATAAACATGGTAGCTCTTTGGATCTTGGCTGCTATTTGAGATCCATGGGGGGAAATGGACAAGTGGTTAATTCTTGCTGGATGGAGATACAGTTGTGGAGTGCACCCACACCACTGTTGTGGAAAATCCATAACAGGCAACACCGCATTGATAAACACAAACTTTCCCATGCTTTCTAAAAAGCTTGCTATATAGGGTTGCCAGGTCCCTCTTCGCCACCGGCAGGAGGTTTTGGGGGTGAAGCCTGAGGAGGGTGGGGTTTCGGGAGGGGACGTCAATACCAGAGAGTCCAATTGTCAAAGTGGCCACTTTCTCCAGGCGAACTGATCTCTATCAGCTGGAGATCAGTTGTAATAGCAGGAGATCTTCTGCTTGTCATGAGTCAGCCTGCAGAGACCTCCTCTGATGAAGGGGAATTAGAAGCCAGAACAGAGGGACATCCTCAGGCAGAAGTCCCACAGGAACAACCACAGGGACTACAGCCTGCCAGAATAGAGGATCAGCCAAAGTCAGGAGATGACTTACCATGCCTGCAGCCTGCCAGCTCAAGGACTCCGGTTGGACCTGACCCCTTGCAACATGCAGTGTCTCCAGACAGAGGCCTCGCCAAGGCCACTGGAGCAGAGAAGAAAACAGGTCCGTCTGGCAATGCAGCAGAGACGGCAAAGTGCTAGACTGAAGGCTTTACAGAGGAACCTCCTCAGTAGCAGTGATGAGGAAGAGCAGGGCTGAAGCACCACCTGTGAACCCAGCCTCATCAGCATCAGCTGGCTCTGCTACAGCAGCAGGGGAAGGGATTTAAGCCATCAGTTCGGCTTGGCTGTTGTGCAAGCAACTTGTCACCAACCTCCTTGTGTACTGGCCTTGTTTCCCTGTTATCCTTTGGATTCCTGGTATCCTGACTTCTTGGACTGGCTTTGACTAACGCCTTGGACTTCCCTTGCTGGTATTGAGACCTTGGACTTTGCCTGAACTGTGAATGACCTTGGACTGTTCCCCAGACTACGCTTCCAGCCCTCACTCCTTGCCTGCACCACGACACTGCTAGTATTTGGAGGTTGGCAACCCTATTGCTATACTGCCAGTGTTTCAAAGAGTAGGAAATGGTGTTTCCGTGTGAAACTCGGTGCCCTAATCTCTGCTATTTGCAAATACAAATTAGATCACACGTAAGAGGTGCCACGTTTTAATTGAATGTCTTCTGTCTGCCATTCTGAGAAAAGGTGAATGGAAATAAATGAGTCTGGCAAGACAGCCCTGAGCCTTACAATACCCAATATCTCATTATTTCTTAAAACTGTTATCTATAAACTGATGCTGACAAACCTTGAACCTTTATATGAGGAATAAAAGGACAGCCAACGATGCTACTTTAATCACGGGCCCCTTCACTGTAATCAATGCAAACCTGATTCTCGTTCTTTTTAAAGTTGCTTTTATCCAGAAGATTCAACAACATCAAAGTTCAAAATTTACATCCCACCGGGAAATGCTCTCAGGTAAGCATGAAGAGGATCGCAGCATTATGGTCCCTTCCAAACCTTGCATTTAAATGGGACTTAAATATGCTTTCCTACCAAAATCTCAAAGCCATGTTAGGTTTATTTGTTTAATGACTCCAAAAGAACAACAACATTTTTGCCGGCAAAAGAGCTCTCTTAATTGGCCCAGTGTAGAGATTCAGAAAAGGATGTTCGAACTTCCCAGCAGTTCCCACACCTCTTACAAATGTGCTGCTGAGGATCATGGACACAGAACGCGAATATATCCCTCTCCTGATTACCTGCAGCATAAACTACGGTAGTTTATGCATGGGTACTCTCACTCATGTTCGCCCCCGGTCGGCCTCGGTTGTTCCTTTGAGTTATGCATGAGTTTTCTGTCCATTAGAGATGACCTCGCTGCCAGCCCTTGCAATGTCCAGGTCTTCCCATTCCTCTGTTAACCTGACTTTACCATCTTTCCTGAGCAAAGCCCGGGTGAAATCCCCATGCATAAGGCAAAGTGCAGGGCACACAAGCTTAGTTTCACTCACAGCCAATTACAAAGCAGCATGTCCACAGGCGGGGACTGAAATACTTCCTGCTTCCTCAGAGCTCTTTCTGAGCAGAAGAAAATCTTTTTAAAACTGAGGCTTGGATTTCTCCTCCCCCCCTCTTCCTTTCAGATTGCTCGATTTTTTATGTCGTTGTTCTTAAAATGCTTTTTTATGTGGCAATTGGGTTGGGGGGGATTTTCTCTCGCAGTGAGCACTACAAGTAAGCCAATTACAAAGCAGCATTTAAAGGGGCAAGACTTGATTTGATCTTGGAGACTGCTGGTGAAGAGATTCCCAACAGGACAGTATGGGTCCAGCAAGCAATGAACCTCAAGTCAAACTCCCATGCATAAATGACCTATGTCAGCACCACTGCTGCTCAAGAGGCAACCTAGGCATGTTGGGAATGCCAGCACTGTGTTGCTGTGACCACTTACCCATGATAAATCCTTATGCCCCATGCGGCGTTGCAATAGTGCAGGGAACATGGGAGGCTGCTCTGAAAACTGAGCCTTTCTCATGTAGGCTTTCTAAGATTAAACTTTATCATCTCCCAGCTAAACCTCAACTGCAAGTAATTAACCACATAATAGAAAGCCCATTTCAAAACAGCATTTTTAAAAAGGAAAAGGCTATAGCAATGGTCAGGAACAGCGTTACTTAATACTGTGTAAAACCTATCTGAGTTTGAAGAACATGACCAAGCAAACTATGTTTTCTCACAGAAAAGCTCATGCCCACCATAGGAATCTGGATAGCTAACAGGCATCCTACTAGTAAAGGGTAACACATTATTAGGGTTGCCAGGTGCCCGGTGGGCAAACCCCCGGTAATTTACCCCTCTGCCCGCTGACCACCTGAGGGTCAGTGGGCAAACGTGCACGTGCGTGTACACACCAAGCGCACGGCACTTCCGGTTTACAACCAGAAGTGCCGCCTCGTGAGGGCCCTTTTCCTCTTAGTTTGAGTGGTAAAGGGCCGCTTTACCACTCAAACTAAAAGGAAAAGGCCCCTCACGAGGCGGCACTTCCAGTTGTAAACCAGAAGTGACGCGCATGCGCGTTGGTGCTCACGCGCACACAATCTCGACCTCAGCCCCATAGCCTCTTGCTGGAGAAGAGGGGGGACCTGACAGCCCTACACATCATTCACATTTTCACAGCAGATAGGAGGCACTGAAAGTGTTATGTATGTACATAATTGGGCGATATGCAGGAGGAAACTTAGAAGCTTGAGTCTCGGACGAAGGATCCTAACCACTGCACGCGCCATTGGCCCAAACCAGCACGGGCCATTGGCCCTAAGCCGGCACACGCCATTGGCGACCCGGGGTTGTTCCCCCCTATCATGGATCAGGGGGGGAGTGGCTGCGGGCGGCCAGGGGGGCATATAAGCAGGGTCGTTTGCACTGTGTTCTTCAGTTCAATTCAGTTCTTCACTACAATAAAGCGTTGTTGTTGGAACTCCGTCTCGACCTCGTGTGTCCTCCCCACGCGGACTTAACAGAAAGAGTATGCCTGAACCCTTCAACTGCATCCTTACAGTCAGGATGGGCCCAACCTATCTGAATCCTCCAGTCTCCTTCAGACTGTATTGCGCTCAGACTCAATCAGAATTGTCATGTAGTACCACTTCAGACGGGAGGCATAATACTTTTTTTTTAGATGCACCCATGTTAAGAGCCAATGAAAAAGCAGCTTGAACAAAAGGATTGTACTAGCTGGGCCTTCCCTGAAGTACTAATTTGTTATGTGCAGGGAATCATTAATGTGAAAGATTATCAACCACCGACCTGAATGCTGGTGAAAAGCTAAAGGATATAGTACTTCTGAATGTATAGCTTGGTTGACTGATCAAGCTGCTTTTTGCTAATGTCCATCTACACTACCAGGAGTCAACCAGGTTCCACCAGGCTATGCCCAATCCATGACTTCCATGCAATACACCTCAGTCTCCTGGGCCTTGTTATGAAGAGCAGGTCTCTTCTTAAACTGCAACCTGACTCTAATAAATCAAGCTTTATGACCAGATCAATGCTAAGTCTGGCCTAACAACTGACAACTGACAAGAGCTCCAGCACTGAAGACCCTGGAAATATCTCAGAGTGAGCTCTGAGAGTACGGCTGCCAACATCCAGGTATTAACTGGAGATCTCCTGCTATTACAACTGATCTCCATCAGATAAACAGTTCCCCTGGAGAAAATGGCCGCTTTGACAATTGGACTCCCCAAACCCCGCCCTCCTCAGGCTCCATCCCTAAAAACTCCCACTGGTGGTGAAGAAGAGGCAGGTTCTGAAACCTACTAGGATGGAGTTTAAATCAGATGATCTATGCACTGGGTTTGTAACAGAAGGAGATAAGAAGATAACTAAAAATTGAGTTGATGCCATTTGAAGGTCAAAAGTAGGCCTAGATTCTAGATTACATTGCCAAAGCTTTCCCAGTGAAAAGAATTCAAGTGATAAGCTAGTGACACCTCAAAAGAAAAAAAGTCTAACTGTTAAGTTCTGGACCATTTACCGGCAACTCACAAGAGATATGTGGAGATCGAAATAAAATTCATTACAGTAATCCGACTGTGAAGTACTGATAGCATGAAATCAGGATCTCCGTACCAGCTTCGGAAATAATATGCAGCTAAGCAGTATTTCATTTCAGAACCTGGAAGCAGGAGCATTTATTGTAGGATCCAGAAATCAAAGCAAAGATCAGAGTGGTTAACATGAGAAAGAGCACCACATATCTGACCACACCGTGAAAAGTTTACGTTTATTCTTCTGAGAGACAGAAGGCATTCATTAAAGCAATGGGCCAGAACTGCATGCTTAGGATGATCAAGCTAAATGTTCACACTTGCTGTAAGAATAAGAAAAGTTGGTTTTTATATGCCAATTTTCTTTACCTTTTAAGGAGAATCAAACCAGCTTACAATCTCCTTCCCTTCCTCTCCCCACAACAGACACCTTATGAGGTAGGTGAGGCTCAGAGAGTTCTGAGAGAACTGTGACTAGCCCAAGGTGATTCAGCTGGCTTCATATGTAGGAGTGGGGAAACAAACCTGTTTCACCAAATTAGAGTCCACTGCTCTTTAACCACTACACCACACTGGCAAACACCTGCACTGCACAATGCTTTCTTTGGAGACTAGAAATATTCATTCAGTTCATCTGATCTCCCACAAATCACATATATCCTGAATGAGCTTGTACTGGGCCTCTGCCTGGAACCTGGAATACAGAGACAGAGAAAGAATCAGGTCCAGGGCAAACTCATGGGCCATGGCTCAGTGGCAGAGCATCTGCTAGCAATGCAGAAGTTTCCAGGTTCAATCTCTAAGATCTACAGTTAAAAGAGTCAGTGTGTGAAAGTTTTTAGGGATGGAGCCTGAGGAGGGTGGGGTTTGGGGAGTCCAATTGTCAAAGCGGCCATTTTCTCCAGGGGAACTGTTTATCTGATGGAGATCAGTTGTAATAGCAGGAGATCTCCAGTTAATACCTGGATGTTGCACACGGACTACAATACAGCCTTGAGAAAGAGAGAAAGAGACATTATTGGTCAGCCGCCATCAGCTGACTACGGAGGAGCCCAGTGCTTATACAACACAGAGGATCGCAGCAAGTGAATGTGTTGCTGTAGAGACTTGTGTGACTCTGATGAACAGTAATTCGATCCTGTCTCTTTATAGTTATTTGATAAGCTTGTATTAGTTGTAATATTACAAGGTTTCTTTGTTTATAATGATGATTCTGTGAACTGGAAGTACTTGTCTATGTGAGCATAAGAAAAATATTTATAAAAATAACAAAAGGAATTTTTGTGGCTGCGTGTTGAAATATTGTGTGATAACAGGAGATTTAGCCAAATACCTGAATGTTGGCAGCCGTACTCTCAGAGCTCACTGAGATGTACTTTCAGGGGGGAAGCTTTTTCCATACCCTAGAGCAAACTAGAGGCACAGAAATGCAGGGCTTTTTTGTGGTGGGCCTCACCAGTACTGAGTACTACTAGCACCTCTTGGGAAGGGGACTCTCCCAAGTGCTGAGGGCAGAACTGGTGGAAACTGGGGCAACCCTATACATTAATACCGGCACCTTTTTTAAAACAACAAGAACAACAACAAAAGCACTACACATGTGAGACTGTAATGGAACATAAGCTAGAATCATTGTGACAAAATGAATACTCAGGGTAAAAACAGACCACCATTCAACTCATGGAGCCACCAACTAAGTGGTGAGTTATGCATCCTTCCCAACAGTTGAGAGGGAGTTGTAATACTCATTTGATTGTTTGGCTAGAAACATCCTGATACATTTTAACTAATTGGTGATTATGAATTATTTACCAGTATCCATCTTCAATTTGTCTCACTTGTGAATGTTTTTCTCCCCAAATGGTTCCATTTTGCTGGCATGATCCATGACTTTTTTCATTCAAATAGTATATGCATGGATAAAGCAGAATTCTACAACTAAAGAGTGCTTTCAATGTAAGAAAAGGGTTATTTGATACCAGTGACATAAGTTGTTTTCTGCTTAAATATTATACTAGTCACGGTCTCCTGGAAGCCTCATATTGCAGCTCCTATTATATAAGCATTAGGTAGCTGCTAGAGTAGACAGTATGGAGCTATATGGTACAATTGTATGCCTCAATATGGCATCTTCATATGCTGACATAATAAAGTACAGAATAATAAATAACCATGGCAGTGCCATGGTTCACGTGTTCACATACCACTGGAATTACAAGGCAGCCAGTGACAGCAATGCAAAACAAATTTCTAAATACAAGGGCATAAATTATTGTGCATAAATTAAAGCTATTATATAATTTTAATGGCCTCAACTGTTATTTTAATAAAATAAACAATGCCAATTGCCCACCAATTTGTTTTCAACTCAAATAATAAATATCCATGAGTCCACCAATTTGTTCTCAAGCCAGAAAAAATCAATATCCGCTTCACCAGCCAAGAACATAAATGCAGCCAGGGAAATAAAGCAGCCATGGCCAACTGGAGCAAAAAATTCTTCATTGATCAGTTCACACAAAAGGAGTGAAATGAAGCAGGACATTACTCTTCCTCAGCCTGTCTATCATCTTCGTGCCTTTCCATGCATTGGTCAGAATACCAAAGGGCGGGAGCAACTGTACTTCTTACTGAGCAACTGGACAGAATCTTTTCTTATGATGCACACTACAAAATCTACACAACAAATCAGTTTCAAATCTACACAACAAATTAGCTGATTTGGTCACTCTTCTGAGCAGAAGAGTGACCATACATAACCATTCAGACAGCCTGTAGCTCCCTGTTGTGATGTTTTTACTTGGCTTCCACAAAACAGAAATTCTAAAGTGACTGGCCCTCAGAAAGTTAATTGTGGCAATAAATGTTAATTTTATTCATTTAATATACACTCTACAATTGGCCATCAAATCAAAGCCATATTAAGAGATTATGAAGCAAATATAAAATTGTGCTCTGAGATGAGATATAAGGAAATAATTATAACTTCACAGTTCAGACCACTCAAAAGGAGGCCAACTAAACATGCCTAGTCTTATAGTACTTGGAAACAATCCTCTTCTCTAATCAAATTAGATCTACAAGAAACCTGCTGGGTGACTTTGGGACAGTCACAGTTCTCTTTGAACTCTCTCAGCCCCACCTACCTCAGAAGGTGCGTGTTGTGGGGAGAGGAAGGGATTGTGATTGTAAGACGCTTTGACACTCCTTAAGGTAGAGAAAAGTGGGGTATAAAAGCCAACTCATCTTCTTCAAACTGTAGTATCTTTTTAATGACTTGTATTCCTACTTATCAAATGACAAACTTATTTTGGTTTTGTTTATGTCACCATAACCATCCCCTCAACTAGCAGATAGCAGACCTGGTAGATCAACACTTGAGCATAAGATAATGGAGTAACTGCCTTTTTGTGGCAGGACTTCCACACCTTTATAATACTTCCTTGAAAGGCAGAAATTCAGCAGGTGAAGCTTTCCCCATTGCCCCATCTACATGCTGGGAAAAGATAAATGTTAATTATTTACCTGCCCATCTAGCAGCTGTTAGGAGGAACCCTGAGAAGAAATGTGCAGGCTGTAGCAAACGAATATAGTAACCATTCCATTTTAGTACCCTGGTGTTCCCCTTCTATAATTTTCTGTCCAATAATATCAGGTAAATTGATTTTAGATAAATTTAGAAAAACCTATCACTCGAATCCATCTAAAATAGGATGCCACATGCAGTCCAATCCTATGGTTGTTTACTCAGAAGGAGTAACTGACCTCAGGGGGGCTTTCTCCAAAGTAAGAATGCACAGTATTTCTTTCTTGGTTCATTTAAAACAATGGGACTAACACTGCAATCCTAAACAGAATTATATCCTTGATTTATTTCAGTGGACTTAGAAGAGTGTCGCTTCATTTAGGATTGTTTGCTGTGAATTGGGTTGAATAAATGTTGCAGCAGTTATACAGAAGGCATGATACTGTCAAATATTGCATATTCTAAATGAATATATAACGAAGAGCTTTAATCTGACCAAAAAATGTCAATTCTTTGGGCAAGGGGGTTAATAAATTACAGATCATTGTTTTGAAAAAAACAGGCAGGGTGATTTACTACAAACTTATATCCATTACAGTTTCAGCAGATGTATATCAGATTGTGTAGGCGAGAACAAATTGTTCTTATTAGGATACATGAATATGTATGCAATTTTAGCCAGATTAAGTTAAATGAAATTTAAAAAAAAGAAAAGACAAACAGGTCAATAAATGTTGTCATGAGATATATTCTTTTTCAACACATAGGTTCAGATATGTTATTTAAGTCATCTTTGGAAGGAACACATTGGTGACTGAAATGGAAGAGTAACTGTCAAAAACAACAATAGAAACAATGGGAAGTTGTGCAGGCAGCACTTAGTAAATTTTAGGTAACTACCTAAAAATTGTCAAATTTAAAAAAAATAGCAATGCTATTGTGAGCAGAAATCCTGTGTGAAGGATGAATTGCAAATGCATTATTCTAACCACAGCCTTTCTTGAAATAACAGCTGGTAGTTTCTCTTTTGTGCTTCTCCGTTTGTTTTGTTTGAGGGAAATCAATGAATTTTGGACTGGTACAATTTAACATAGGCACAACAAATTTTTACGTATGTGTTTTCTTCTGTGCATTATGAAAAGCTCTGTGGGGAATAACTGAATACAGAGCCTCTGCCTAATTAAGTAGATCGGCAAGACTTTACCGGATCAAATGTATAGAAATACCCCAACTGTGCACAAACCAATGAAAGAATACACGCATGCAGCACATTGGCCAGTAAGAACAGCACTTTGCTGCAGGAATGCGGAGTGACTGGGAGGGACTGGGTGCAGTCTCTCGCAGAAGATAATTTTGTTCACTAACTTATCCATTTGGGTCAGGGTCCAATTGTATTGCCATGGACTGAATCAGTCAATGGAACCTGAATCCCCTTTAGGAGCTCAAATGTCATCTCAAGGTCATAGCTGCCACCACCTGCCATCTTCACAACCAGCTCTTGGTATGGCAAGTTGCAGGTCATATTGTCTGTGTCAAGTGCTGTCAAGTTGCAGCCGACTTATGGCGACCCAAGCAAGGGGCTTTCACGGCAAGTGAGAAGCAGAGGTGGTTTGCCATTGCCTTCCTCTGCAGAGTCTTCCTTGGAGGTCTCCCTTCCAAGTACTGACCCTGCTTAGCTTGAGATCTGAAGAGTGATTACTACAAACCAGCCTTACAGTTGTGACCTAAACACCTGTATTGCTACAAATTTTCTTCTTACATATATATCACCAATTTGGAGAGAAGCATACACACTTCCTACACCATAAGGACATCATTTGGGTTTTCCACAGCAGGCATCAACATGGCCCAGAGCTGTAGTAACTAATAATTTTATTTTAAGAAGCATCAATTTACTGATCACGCAGGACCATAGTCTTCACATCTATGAAAAAAAGTTTATATTGTCATTTTAACCATGATGCCTTGCATAAAATTGGTCCCACATGTGTAAAGCACCTCCCACAGCTGGAAGCTTTGCTTATGTTAGAAAACTGCTCGATCCCAAAGGAAAAATTTGGACGTCTTTGCCCTTCATTACAATACTCAATGTATGGCTCTGACTGACTATACAAAAGAACCAAAAGACCCCTACAGGATAATCCCACCCTTAAATAGGCTGACAGGTATGGCGGCAAGTGCATGTTTTACCCTGATGTTATTGGAGGAATGTGACAACAGTATGAATACTGACAATATCTGAAACAGAAACAGACGGGACCATACTCATCACAGTAGAAGAAAGGAGTTAGCAGCTGCAGAACAAGCCTGCAACCATCCTATGTCTAGCAAAATTATATGTCACTTACAAGCAACATCAGTATGTTTTCTGGGGGGAAAACAGTCAGGCACATGTTTATTGGGGAAAATCAAAGCAGACGGCAATAAAGATGGATCTCTTGAGGAAGACCCTGGGGTTGGAATGCCAGCTCTCTATTAATCTATGATCTTAGACTCCTTAACATTTTTAGTATTTTCTGATATTGTTTCTCATACTTTGATGTCTTTAAAGATGTAAGAGAGTTATCTAACCATTGTTTAGGCACATTTGTTTCTGGAACAATATTTTTACCGGTTTCTTCCCTTCTCCCTGCTCCTTTCATCTAAAGTTATTTCAATGTTTGTATGTGAAAATGCAGATTAAGTTTCCACGATTACTGTGTATAACTCATTCTCTTATCTTTATCAGGTGCCCCATTTCTCCACTAATGCCTTTCCCACATTCTCATGTTCTTCTTGTCTAACTTTTTGTTTCTTTAGGGTTTATTTTTTCCAGCTCTATATGTGTTTTGGCCCCTCTAGTAGTTGATTCAACATGACACAGCTTTAAATGAAGAGTATCTCCCTGCAGATTTAAATGGAAGTTTTTTTATGCTCTATTTAAAGCTGCATGATGTTGAATTGACCACTAGAGGGAGCAAAACACATGCAGAACAGACCCCCGCCCCCAAGAAACAGAAAGTTAGATGTGAGGAACCTGAGAATTTAGAAAAGCCCTCTGAAGAAGAGAGACAGTATAAGTCATCAAAATAAACCTATCGTATTTTTCGCTCCATAAGAAGCACTTTTTTCCTCCTCAAAAGTGAGGGGAAATGTCTGTGCGTCTTATGGAGCGAATGTGCGCACAGAGCCGGCTGGGCGCACTGGAATGACTCGAGCCGGCTCTGTGCGCCCCATTCCAGTGCGCCCAGCCGCCTCCCAGCTGGCTGTCGGGGCGGGGAAAGCCGGCTTGCGTCGTTCCAGCGCGCCAGCCGGCTTGCCCCGCCCCGCCCGCCTCCCAGCTGGCAGTGACTAGGTGTGACTTATGCAGCGGTGCGTCCTATGGAGCAAAAAATACGGTAATTTGCTTTGAAAACACTCACTGGTTTGAGAAGAGAAGGAGGTTGGGCAGGAGGTAGCAAATTTGAGCAAGAAACAAGGGTGTGGGCCAAAGGGAGCCACAATGCTTGTGCTTCTGGAAGCCACTAGCATAACACAAAAATGGGCACTAGCAAATGTTTTTATTCCAATGGTGCTATAGAAGACAGCAAACATTTACTGAATTAATAATTCTACATGTTTTGCACTAGCTTCATCAGGGAGATCTAGTAAAGTCATCCATTGCGCCAATGACTTGTTTGCCTCCCCCTCCCCCCTGCTTCATGGAACACAAAGGTCGTTTATGCATGGGTACTTTCACTCACATTCGCCCCTGGTCTGTCTTGGTTGTTTCTTGGTGTTATGCATGAGTTTTCTGTCCATTAGAGATGACCTCGCTGCCAGCCCTCGCAATGTCCAGGTCTTTCCATTCCTCTGTTAACCCAACTCTTCCATCTTCCCTGAGCAAAGCCCAGGTGAAATTCCCATGCATAAGGCAAAGTGTGGGGCACACAAGCTTGGTTTTGCTCACAGTCAATTACAAAGTAACATGTCCAGAGGCGGGGACTGAAATACTTTTTAAGGCTTTTTAAAACCGAGGCTTGGATTTCTCCCCCACCCCCTTTAGATTGCTCCGGTTTTTTTCTTTCTTAAAATGCTTTTTTATGCAGCAATTGGGCTGGGGGGCGGCTTTTTCTCTCACAGTAAGCATTACAAATAAGCAAATTCAATGCAACATTTAAAGGGACAGGGACTTGATTTGAGCTTGGAGACTGCCAGTTCATAGATTCCCAACAGGAAAGTGTGGGTCCAGGTAAACCTCCCATACATAAATGACCAAAGTGTCTTGTTGATCCATAAGTCACAGAATATTTATCTGGGGCAACCTTTCCAGAACATGCAGACCCAGTGAATTCCTAAATTTAGGATTCATAGCATCTGTTTTTCACTGATCAGCAATCCGCTACAGGTGAACTAAGGTCATGCATGGAACAGATCAACTTAGTATTGTGAGATGACAGTTTGATATTAAAGATAGATCAATATACTAAAGAGTATTTGTAGCCTTGCCAAATAAGCTGCAATGGCATTGAACTGCTGTTTGGTAGGAAATAAGGAGACTAGATTTAGCTTTCCCTCCACCCCTACCTGACAAACAACTGGCCAGTGCAATTGCACCTTATTTCACAGGGCTGTGCATACAGACGGATAAACCAGAATTGCTGGTAGTTAATATAGTCTGTTATATGCACAATGTATTGAGACCATCCAAGATACTCTCTAGAGTCCTATGGTTCCTTTAGGGTTGCCAATATCCAGGTGGTGGCTGGAGATCTCCAGCTATTACAACTGGGGAGGTGAGGAACTAAATGTTGGCAGAAGCTCAAATGGGAGAGGTTAAGTGATAGAAAAGAGATGCTCAAAACATCTGGGTCTACTCCACATGAACACATGAAGCTGCCTTATACTGAATCAGACCCTTAGTCCATCAAAGTCAGTATTGTCTACTAAGACTGCCAGCAGCTCCCCAGGGTCTCAAGCAGAGGTCTTTCACATCAGCTACCTGCTTAGTCCCTTTAACTGGAGATGCCGGGGATTGAACCAGGGACCTTCTGCATGCAAAGCAGATGCTCTACCATTGAACCACAGCCTTTCCAAAAGTAGTTTTCCAGAGCTACATATTCAAAGGTATTTCTTTAAATTTCCATGGGGCTTCACAGAATAGAAGGTCCCCAACCCAAGGAGTTCACAAATCAAAAATCCCACTATATTTCTGGGCGCCTAGTTCTACCACTGAATTTGTAAGAATAACACATGCATATAATGGGCTCTGTACTTATACAGATTGATTATTTATTGTTTGTTTAAAATATTTATACCTCACATGCTCAATAAAAATATTTCTGAGGTGGTTTCCAATAACAGCCCTATAATTATAGGTAGCTTTGTTAATATATACTGTAGTAAGTATACTTATATAACCAAGTAAGTCACATACCGTATATACCCGTGTATAAGCCGACCCGCGTATAAGCCGAGGTGCCTAATTTCTCCCCCAAAATGGGGGAAAATTAGGCACCCGCGTATAAGTTGAGGGTCAGCTTATAACCCCTCCCCCCAGCAGGCTTACCTTAGATCCAGGTGCGCAGGCAGGCAGCGCCCCCCCCCCCCCCGCAGCCCAGGAGGCCCCGCAGGCCGCTCCTAGGCCGCTCCAGGCCCGGCGAAGGCGGCGGCAGCGGTGGGCCCCCCCGCGGCCACAGAAGGCCCTCCCAGGCCGGTGCTGGCTGGGGGGAGCCGCATGCACCCAGCGGGGGCGGCGGCGCGGCCTTCCAGCGGCTGCAGGAGGCCCTCCCAGACCGATGCCAGCCGGGAGGAGCTGGGCACGCCCGGCAGCAATGGTGGCACGGGCCTCCAGTGGCCGCAGAAGGCCCTCACAGGCCAGTCCTGGCCGGGGGGAGCTGTGTGCCCGGTGGTGGCGGTGGCGAGGCCTTCCCGCGGCTGCAGAAGGCCCCCCCAGGGTGCTCCTGACCAGGGGAAGCCGAGCGGGCCCGGCGGCGATGGCGGCGGCGGCAGTGGTAAGTTCCCCCCTCCCTCCTTCCTCCCTCCCTCCTCTACCGTATTGACCCGCATATAAGTCGAGGGCGGCTTTTTCAGCCCTTTTTTGGGGCTGAAAAACTCGGCTTATACGCAAGTATATACGGTATTTAGAAATTTTTCTCCTTCCTATTTAATATTGGAGGGGAGTTAATTTCTCATATATTCACTTGGTTTCAGAGAATTCCATAACAAGTATTTTTTTAAGATTCTGCAGGGAAAACATAATAGTTGGCAACACTGTTATTCCTTTAAGTGTACAAATAAATAGCCTGCCAATGATATAAGTTGATTTTGTGTCCTGTGTTCAGCAGACCAAATTCTGCGGTTCTTAATCGAGGAACAGAGTGAAACCTCCCACTAAAAACGTGTTGATGGAAAATTCTGATTGCCTGTTATTTTCAGTATAAATAATATCCAAGAAATGCAAGCCATGTTAATTAATACAACATTATTATTAGTATCCGTGCTGTTTATCTTTCTTTCATTGTTATTCTTAATTTCTGTAGTTAAAACGTTATGTGTGCTTTTGTCAAGTGTGAGATATTTTACACAAACACACACTAAATAAATCACTTTGCCAAGTTAATCTAAACAGCTGAAATGAAACTTTTGCTCTTTTAATTAAACCAGAATGTGTGTTGTTTATATGTGTGTGTGTGTGTGTGTGTGTACACATACATTGAAAAAAGGAAATTTGAAAATCGACATGAAGCCTGGTTGCTGTTTACTAGAAAGCCAGAGATGGTCTATAAAATCATTTCAGGTCTCAATTTGAATTTCACAGCAGCTTTGAAATTTATAAGTACCAAAGTGACAATTAGCTCTTTATTTCCCCCCCTACCGATAATTCAAAAGGTTTTGCTTTGTGAATATTGTCTTCTCTACACAAAAGTGTTTGGGATTTTATATTGGCTTGGAGAGGGAAGATAAACCTTAATGAAGACTGAAATGCAGTAAAAAGAAAAGGAAAAAATAACCAAACAAAACATAATCTACTGTATCCAATGATGACAAATATAACACTATCCCTGGATTGCTCTTCTTCTCTCCCCCCACCCTGCTAAGTAATGGGCTTATAAGAGTGTTATGCATTTGGGAATGAGTAGCTGTTGAATGAGACAACATTCAGGTCCAAATTCAGCATGTTTTCTTTGCCTAGATGAGATGCCATCAACAATTACTACAGCACATCTTTACATCCCTCTTCAAAGGAACATAGGTGGTTTATTGAGCTACATGTTGCTTATATGTTGGTGTAACTTTGACTGGTAGTGCAGAGGGTCCAAACACAATCTCTCTGGGCCCAGTACAAGCCGCTAACGTGTTCTCCCCACTCCACACACTTTCATTCATTTTGAAAGAAAATGTACTATTACATATTCTGAAATAATGGAACAGGCTTAACGTTTCTCAAACTGAGGAACATGGACTCCTGCCCGTGTGTGAGGGCATTCCAGAGGGTCTCGCTTTATAGTGCCAGGAAGAAATGCTTGGGACAGCAGCCAACTATATCACCAAAACAGTAGACTGTCTACTGCGCTTAGCTTTTCAGTGCCCCCCTCCGGCAACAGCTGCCTGAACTCTAGCCCGCTCTTCCCATCAGACCCCTGAAAACTGGGGCAGAAATGTTTTTGAAGGTTGAGAGAAGGGGAGAATGCAACCTCCCGAGGCTGTCACCATCCCCTCAAACCAGACCTGACAGTGTTAGAAAGCAGCTGTGTTGATGTCCATCTTTGGCTTGTGTATCTCTATCCATCAGACACATGTGTTTGCAATAGAGTAGGAAAGGGGAGAAGACTGCAAGAATGAATAGCTTGTACATGTTTCATTATAGGAGTGTTTGGTTATAGGGAAACAGGTGTATACTAGACAGGAAAAGAAATCTTGAACAGTTCCCGCTTCTAAGTACAACCTTAATAGCAAAATACTACCAGAGGGAAAGATAATTGGAGTGGAACCCATTCTATAGCAATTCCATTATTATTTGATCTGTGATCCACACCTTCCAGATCTCTTCTCCCTAGTGTATGTAGAGAGATTTTTTTTCATTTGTGGGTGCACAGTTCTGTGATCCTGAAATTCTAGGGGTTTGTTGAAACTGAGGGGTTTTTTTCCTTCCCTCCCTTTTAAAGGTCTGTGAGTGATTCAGTCATCAATGGAAAAGTATACCCAGGTCTTTGGTAAGGAATTATGATATGAAATATGTGGATTCTTTAAACACATGACTCACGGAAACACGAAGCCATAGGTCTCCATTAACAGACAATGGGCAACTTTAACAAATACTTTTCTCAGATCCCAGAATTGCTGGATTATGGAAGTGTACATCCGTGTGTGTGTGTGTGTGTGTGTGTAAAGTGCCGTCAAGTTGCAGCCGACTTATGGCAACCCCTTTTGGGGGTTTTCATGGCAAGAGACTAACAGAGGTGGTTTGCCAGTGCCTTCCTCTGCACTAGGGCTGTTGATTCGGTTCGGCCTGAACTGAAAAACAGCCGAATTTCCCCTGATTCGGTGGTTTTTAGTTCAGGACGAACCAAACTCAAAAATGGCGGGAAAATGGGGGGGCCGAATTCAGCGAGTTAGGGAGTTCACGAATAAATTCGGCAAATTCGGGGCGCAGCAGCATAACTGTCAGTAAGCCGCATTCTCCCCCGGCCAATCGGTGGCCAAGCTGGGTCTTCTTCTGGCCAATCAGTCAGGATTGAGTACTGGAAGAATCAGCTGCTGTGCAGCTCAGCCGGGGAGAGAAAGAGAGAGAAATCCTCATGGGGGGGGGGTGCGTGTGCACATTCGCTCCTTTCCGTGGCTGCAGGGGGCGCATTTTTGGAGGTAGAGACCCCAAACTTTCAGCGGAGCTTCAGACGAGCCTTCTTAAGAGACCCCCCAAGTTTTGTAAACATTGGGTCAGGGGGTCCCAAGATATGGGCTTTCCCCTTTTCCCTATTGGGATGAATGGATCACCGGATCCTATATGCATCTCCAGAGCAGCAAATCCAAGGCAAAACCTCCCATGCTTAAATAGAATCATATTGGATAACCCAGTCCTCCCAGCCCCTACTGATGGAACAGAAGACAGCCACAGTAAGACCCCTTTGGGGGCTTTAATCTATAATTTTTCTCCTGTGTGTGTGTGTGGGGGGGGAAAGCAGAGTCTCTGTGTGTGTGGGGAGGGAGCAGTTTCTGTGGGTGGGTGGGGGGAAGCCAAAGGGGGCTTTCGCCCATTCTGCCTGGGGTGTGTGTGCCCCCTCGAGTCTCTCTCTCCCTGGTTTGAGGGGGGGCTTCAGTTGTGTGTCCTCAGGTTTTCCCTCATTCATAAGATCGGTTAGGTCTATTTTGATGCTTGTTCAAAACTGGTTTTCAAATGGTGACTTAAAGAATGCATTTGCCTGGTCCCGAGTCCGATGCAAAAGGGGAAATTCCACCTCTCCTGCTCATTATGCATAGTTAGCTGCCTCTGTCCCTTTCCATGGTTTGCAAACTCCCAGGTGTCAGGTGTTGCTTTGCATGGTTGCAAATGTGTTGCTTTGCAGTTGTGTTGCTTTGCAGTTGTGTTGCTTTGCAAACTTCTTTGCACCCCGCAGCTCAGCTGTTTGTCGGGGCTGGGAGCTTTGTGCATGGGTGGCAAGCTCTGCTCAGAGATGCACATTAAGGGTGGGGGGGACCCTTTTCAGGGCCCATATCTCAGCCTTCCCTGACCCAATCTTTACAAAACTTGGGGGGTCTTGCAAGAAGGGTCCTTTGAAGCTCCACTGAAAGTTTGGGACCTCTACCCCCAAAAATGCCCCCCCGGAGCCGCAGAAAGGCGTGGTTGTGTTTTTAATGGCTTTATTCGGCCGAACTTTCCCCCCAACTTTGAATTTGCGCCGAATTGCACAGAGTCGAAGCGGGGGAGTTCGGACTTCGGCATATCCCGAATCCAGATGGGCCAAATTTGGCCGAATCCGAACTATACCGATTTTTTTTTTCAACAGCCCTACTCTGCACAGCAACCCTGGACTTTCTTGGTGGTCTCCCATCCAAATACTAACCAGGACTGACCCTGCTTAGCTTCTGAGATCTGAGATCAGCCTAGCCTGGGCCATCCAGGTCAGGGCATACATCCATAGAGCTAAATAAATAATAATAATAATAATCTGTCATCTGTAGTCACAGGGGAGGCACAATGTTTCTCCCTGGTGTTCACAGTCTTCACAGCAAGTGAGAGATGAGGAGGACCTTTGTCTGCTAGTTATTCATTGGGTTCTGCTCCATAAAGATGAATGCAATTTGATGGAAGAGCACAAGGAATAACCAGAAAGCAGAACATGAATGAGACAGAGACAAAAAAGGGTATTCACTCATCCCAAATATGGCTGAATGGTTTTTTTTGTAGTTTGTGAAAGGAAGATAAAAATCCATGTCTGGTCTTCCAATGTTAATTCAAGTGATTTTTTTTTAAAAAATGCACAAGAATCTTACCACTGTTATAAATGGACACTAACAGTAAATTCAATGGAGAGAGGTATATCTGACTGTTGAGTAAGGGTCAATTTAAACACCACAACAGGATGTAGTTGCTGCTGCTGCTAGAAAGCACACAGCCTATAGGGGTGCTCAGTTGTAGCCACGTGTGTATAAAGTTCTCATACTGCCAATAGAAATCTCCAATTACATCTCATTGTGGCCTGTGGCGAGCCAGTTTTCACAGAACTTACCAAGTGCCAAAGGTAGAAACTGATTTCTCTTGTGCGCCCTTCCACTGATGCAACTTTTTTGTGAACTGAGTACTTACTATACTAGGTCATGTGATTTGACCCCAAGGATTTATTTGTTAATTTTTTTATATTCTTTTGTATTTGTTTCTATAAATATATATATAAACTGAAAGATTCTAGCATTACAAGCAAAGAAAGAGAAAAATTCATAAAAAGCCTATATACGAATATTACAATATTATATGCCACATTTTTTAACTACAAAGTCTAACAATTAAACACATTTAGATCTAAATTTAACTTTTGCAGCACCAAAAAAAGAAAGAGGGCATTTTCCGTGGATGAAGACAGAGGGGCAGATAAAGGTAGGCTGGCTGTTTGGTGGGAAAGAAATAGTGTTGCCAACTCCAGGTTAGGAAATTCCTAGAGATTTGTAGGGGGAGCCTGAGGAGGGTTTGAGGAGGGGGAGGACATCAGAAAGGTATAATGCCATAGACTCGACCCTCCAAAGCAGCTATTTCCTCCATGGGAACTAGGGGTGCCAACCTCCAGGTGGGGGCTGGAGGAATTACAACTGCTCTCCAGATGACAGAGATCAGTCCCAGGTGACAGAGATCAATATGTGGGAAAACAAATATTTTTATAAATAAATAAAACTTGTGTAATGAAAATTACACAATTTTTGCCATGAGTCGGAAATGACTTGACGGCACTTAACACACACACACACAATGAAAATGAGCTTCAAAAGATCCTTTGTAAAAGCCTGTTTGATTACCAAGTCCTAAGCAGGAGAATTTTTGTAATGTATTAGTAGCCTTGTTAGGGTTGCGAAATCTAGGTTGGGAAATTCCAGGAGATTTGAGGGGAGAGCCTGGGGGGGGGGGTGAGGTTTGGGGAAGAGAGGGCCCTGGTATGTGTGTGGGTGTGTGTGTGGGGGGGGGGGGTAAAGTGCCATAGATCTCATCCTTCAAAGCAGGCATTTTCTTCAGGGGAACTGATCTCTGTATTCTGAAGATCAGTTGTAATCTGGGAGATCCTCAGGTCCCACCTGGAGGTTTGCAACCCTAACCCTAACCAATTAATGAATCCATTTTATCAAGTTAAGTGTGTGGCCCATAATTTTATCTTCTCTGTTTCAGATACAAGTGATTCAGTAGTGCCTCAAAGAGAAAGCAAACAACAAGTTAGCTAATGCCAACTTCATTTTCCCCCTTGGCATGTGTTTATATGCCATCCAGCCCTTTTATCCCATACATCTCCAGGGTCAATAGGATTGCTGAAGAAGCCAAAATAGGAACAACAGACATGATTACTCTTCTAGTTTTCCCTAAATGCTCTAGGTAGCCGTCACTTTATCCTGTGTACACCACATTCCATTACTGCCCAAACTAATAAAGACTTCTGTCACTGCAATAGCTTTTCATCTTCAGGGTTCCTTTCTCTTCTCCTGATAATGCTGCCAACTCCACTCTCTGTAAATGAGCTCATGTGAACACTTAATTTTCAGCTTGTGAAAACAAACAGGCGACTATTCAGTGTCAGAGCTTGAAGGGGTGGTCTTCTGTCTTCAAAGCTAGAGCAACCGTTTGAAACATATGAAAGCTAACCCAATAAGTTTAAGGATAGAAAGGGAGGGCTTATACTCATAGGCCCTGCTTTCTTTGCTCTAGAATGGGTTTCTGGTCATTCCCCCCCCCCATATTTTCTTCAAGAATACTTGAAACCTAGCTTTTTTCGTACTCATAAACGTTTTCATCTCAATCAGCACAACTAGCCAGTGTTCATGTATGTATGCTTGAACTGAGCAGGTTGTAGACTGGACAGATGGCTTTCCCATTACAATACAGTTAATTTGTAAATAAATGAGTTGCCACTACACCTTCTCCATCCAAAGAGAAACTAAATTTAATTTTCTTGCAAGCAGAGGCATATGTTTGCATCTGTTGACAATATGACTTGGGCCAAATTTGAGCTGGTAGGCTCCAGTCAGAAATATCACACAATTGTTATCAGCATATATTACCAGATCCTTGGAAGACAAGATTTAAAGGTGGGCATTTGCTGACTTTCATCACTATTTTTTTCCAGTAGTATTTGTTTTATTTATTGTTTTTTGCGCCATCAACAATAAAAAAAGAAAAAAATTATTGAGCTAGGCCAGGCCAATAGTCTATTTACCCCTACACTTTGCCTACCAACAGTGGTCCGACACTTCAAGGAGAACTTCAAATGTATCTACCCATTGATATTACTACCCACCTTCCAGAGTGATGAAGCCAAGGTTAACCCATCCTTAGCATTTCTAATTAAAAAGATTGTGTGGTCGATAGCGTAAATGGCCTCTACCAGAGACCTTGGAGAGCCACTACTGGTGAGATGAGACTATGCTGTTCTTTATGGAACAATGGTCTGACTCAGTAGCCCCAGTCACATGTTCAGTGAATGCATATACATGAGATCATAATAAAAAGCCAACATACAGCATTTCTCAAATAAAACCGACATATGTTCAGATGTACCTGCACTGAATTTGACATTAGAGTTGCTCAACACATGTATACAGAAAAATCAAGAATGTGCTCTAATCAGACTGTATGTGCACTCATTGTAAATCGTTAATGGACTACTGTAAGGCAGTTTATGTGTTCAATAGTTAGAGATATCCTTTTTCTGAATTTGTATACAGGCAATCATGGCCAGCAGCACCTGAAAGAATTGTTCAACCCATGGCTCAGAGCTGCTTTATGCACACATTGAACAGGGGTCTCTTCTAGAAAGCAACACAAAGCAGTTTACAGAACAACCATCAACATCCTGCTTCTACAAATATCTCTGTGTTATTTAACTCCTTCCCGCAAGTGTGTGCAGATCTAGAACAGAAAATTCTTTGTGACTTTTCACATCAGATACAAAAATCTGAAGTTACAGTAATGCTTTCTGTTCACTCATACCATAGCCTAATTTTCTCATTAAAGTTAGGACATCTTTAATAAAAGCCTTCTGTAATGCAATGCAAGAGGGCTATTGTTTAGAAAGTGAGGAAAACACGTGGCCAAGGCTCTTACCTCGAGCCACAGTTGTGATCAGGGGGCTACAGTTCCTCACAGGAAATGGGGAGGAGGACGCTGCTGGGATCATTTGATCCCAGGCTGTGGCCAGGTGCTCTGGCCCACCCTGCTGGGTAAGCAACCAGTAGCTGGCTGGGAGAGGCCGATTCGGAGGTGGGGAATGGTGTCGGGTGATGACGTGTGCGCGCCGGCATCTCCCCACCCCTAGACGGCTATAAATAGGCCTGCTCACCCAGCCATTTGGCCTTGCCTTCTATGAAGTAGACCCGCCCTTCATTTTAGTTTGTTAATTTCTTTTGTCACAGCTTGGCAGTTTTGGCATTGGGCTGGATCCAATTTGGGGAAGATGCACCTGTGTGCCTGCCTTCCCCCTTTTAGGGATCCCCATAAGGGGTCTTGGGGTGGAGTCCTACTGTGGATGCCCAGCTGGAGGGCTGTCGTGTGGCTCCACTTCCAGGTGGTGAAGGAACCACTCAGAGATTTATGTCCTAGTGGAACATCTGGGTTGGAGTATGCTCATCAGCCAACAAGGTGGTTGCCTGATGCTTGATCCATGTCCTATGCCTCGCCAACGCTCCCATCTGCTGTAAACAATAACGCCGTGGCCATTTTTTGTTCCTATCTTTGTTGTGTTTTGATTTTGTTGTCATTTCCGGAGCAGAACCGCTTATGCCCTTGGGACCGCAAACAGTTCAAAAGCATATGTCATTAATTCAGGCACAACTGAACTCATTCATTTATTTAAGTACTATTCATCTCAATATTTTTCTACCACCTTTCCCTGTCAAATTGCAGACTGTGTAGCATAGGATGTAGTAATAGCAGGGAAGGTGGGGGTACACGGGGACTAAACCCAACATTCTGCCCTCTATTTTGATTAGCTGATAGCCATGCAAATATTTGGCAGTAAAATGCATATAGCTTTGGTAGATCACAGTGTTAACCCATGCGTGCAGTACCCATTTGCACATGCAGTTCCAGACCAAATGATGTATTTATGCAAGAAAGTTTGCTCCTACGTAGATATGGTTTTAGCAGGAAAAGCTTGCACATGTCTGGAACTCTTATAAAAAACTGCAGTGAAGGGAGAGGCTTGTTACCACAGATATAAATAAAACTGTCATATTTCTTGACTTGAACCACATGTGGTGTTTCAAGTCATTTGTTTTGTACTGTGTTACAGAGAAAGCACAACCAGATCTGTTTGAAGATGAACACTGTATTTCTATTTCAATAACATTATTTTCTTCCTTTTTTCCTGTCCGATGTGTATTCATTCACTCTTGTATCTTTCCTGACTTGGGATGATTCTCTGCTAAGTGCGTTCCCTCAGGGGCTGATACCAAGTGCCCCACTGTGATCTGTAATAATATTGCTGTGAACATTGGTTGACCGTGCCTTATTAGGTTAATGGCTCAGAATGGTTGGCTGATACTTTCTCACTATGATGATGGCTCTGCTAAGTATCAGTGAGAACTTGGAGGAGGTGACTTCTCCCAGATGAAGGGAGACAAAGGTACTTGTCTGTGTGCATGAAGAAAGAACTGAACTTGAATTACAACCAAAGTTTATGAGCTGTGGAAATTCTCATTTTGGGCCTCTTTGGAAACAAAAACTTTTATCAGGCCAGTTTATCTAGGGGGGAAAAGAGTGAACTTAAAAATGAAATGTATATGCTCTTCTTTGAATGCATACAGATGGATTAATTGAAACGTTAATGTCTCTGAAATTTATTTTATAGGTAACTGTTAATATTTGAATGTCTTGATGCCAGTTAAAACTTTTCTCACTCCCATCTGACCAGGGTTGAGTTTGAAAAGTTTGGGATCTTATCATTGTTAACAAACTGTCACGACAAGTCAGGACTCAGCAAGGGAGACAAAAAGTAGATAATTTTCTGGAGGAATGGTGGCCTTTGCTTTTTTGAAGAAAAGCCTCAAAAGCCTCTAAATTGCAGGGGGAAACCAAACAAACAAATACATGACAATATAATATGCTTATACTGTTGTTATAACAAATATGTGAGTTTACTAGGGATATGAAGAAGCAGCAAAATGGTGTGGGGGAGAAGAATGGATATTTACAATAGTTGTGGTTTTGTTTATTATTTTGTTAAATAAACAATAAAAGTCTTTTAAAATAAATTTTAAAAACTCTCCTTATCTTCCTTTTTTAAATAAATCAACAGATAAATTTTTATTCACCAAAGGCTTTAACATGATGTATCATGACATCATTAACTTTGTTCTAATCAGCTGTTACAACTGCAGCAAGTCATCTTTGACTTTAAAATATTCGTTTCTTTGTTAAACTGTTGTCTTCATTATGGAACAATCCAAATGAAATACCACTGGATCCACCGGAACATTTCCTCAAATGGTACGATTCTGCACATGGCGATTCTCTTGCGTCCCTCTCTAACATCCAGAAGCAGCATTATAGGACATTTTGGACTGCAGAGGGGAGATGAAAAAGTTGTGCTCTGTGGACAGAGACTCTTCTGTCTGTAGAAATGCTCCAGCGGATCCAACCTGTAGTATAAAACGGGAGCCCCCAACCTTGTTTAAGCCTGCAGTTATTTTTATAATTTTGAGAACAGGTAGTAGGCACCAACACAACATTGCTGCTGAAGGGCGGTCGTGCGACCAATCATAAAATGGCTGACATGGGAACTAGGTTTAATCACAAAATATTAAGAGGTTACAAGCCAAGAATCTTCCTATGATGCAGACAACTGCTTCCAAATTAGTGCTTCCTACAGATATCTTTTGGGCACTTCTGAAGAACCTCTTATTCCAATGTAGTAGAGGAAAGCCAGTATTGACTCTTGGTTTGGGGAAAGACATGCTTTGGGGAAGAAGCAAGTGGGTACCAAGAAACACATTGGCAGGCACCATGACATACTATGGGCACTGCATGGGACATCATTGATTTAAAATAAATTCTACAATGCTCTTTCTTTTCATGCATAGATACACAGTTTCCTCTCCTCCTTCCCCTCCTGGAAGGGGAGATCTCCTCCAAGCTTAAAAGAACTATTAGGCCCACTGAGAAGGAATCAGCCCACCATTCCAAGCCATTAACTTAGTAAAGGCCTGATCAGTCAACATTCACTATTATTATAGATCACAGTGGGACATTTAGTATCAGCCCCTCAGGGAACCCATTTAATAGAGGACCATCCCAGTTCAGGAAAGAAACAAAGACAGTGATGGAATGTACACAAACAAAAAAAAGATGAAAACAGATGATAGAAGTACAACAGAGAACGGATGTTCAAACATCAAAGATGTTTGGTTGTGCTAGTAACCGAAAAAAGGCATGGTCAGTCAACATTTCCAGCAGTCTGTTACAGATAAATTAGTACCCTTTACGGTGCTTAAAAACAAGAAACCTTATATTAGACAGCTAACAAAACACTGAAACCACCGTAACACACTGTAGTACAACAGAGAAATGCCCCAAATTCAAATTTTTAAGAAAAAGAACCAAGAGAGTGGTTGATCAGAGCTCCTCAAAAGTGAATCCCACAAGTGAACACTGCCAGGTTTGCTCATCCCTACTTCTCTCCCAGCACCAGCTATCCCTGCTTCTGAATGCTACTTTGAAGAGAAAACAACAATTGGGATTCTGAAACATGAGAATGTATAGTTCTGCCTATACATGGCACAACTCATAGGAGAAATAATATAATTTCACCTCTCCGTAGAGGAGACGGGTAGCAACTACTTAGCATATCATAGCATGATGGCTGAATCTCTGTGGGAACAATAAGTTTAGCTTCCCTGTATGACCAGTCACAAAAGATGAATGGGCTCCCACAGGGACTCAAACTGAAGCATGGTGGGACCCTAATAACCCACAAAAATGCTGTAATAGGGAGTTCCCTGTGTCCTGTTAGGTTTTCGGGTTTTTTAACTAATTTTTAAATTCTGAAACATTCTTTTTCCTCTTTTAACTTATTTTTAAAAAATGAATTATTGCACTTAGTGAAGGAGGGGAAAAAACACCTCCTTCTGTTTCCCCCCCTCAACTGCTGCAGATCTCAAAGTCTTCCATATTTTCAGCTATTATCCCTTTCTTTGCAAAGAGCCCACTTAATAATGTTCACTCTAACAACCTCATTTATTTTCCAGAAAATTAACTCAGTTTCAACCCTGATTAATGATTTCATCTAAATGAATCAAATTAAAAATTGAAAATTATATTTCAAAAGCCAAAGGGGGAAAAAATTGACCATTTCCAGTTAACAAATGATCCTTTCAAATATTAAAAGATGACCATGAAGAGTGTGTGATAGTAATGAAATCTAGCTGGGGCCTGCTGCTTATCTAAGGTTCAGAAAGGAGAAGGGGGGTGGGAGAGCCGTGTGCATTGTTAACACAGAATTCTCTTGGGATACCAAAATGACTTCCACTAAGTCTTCGCCTGTAATCAGCACACCAAAATAATATAAGAAATCCACACTTAATTAAACGGGTAATGCTGGAGAGTTGCACTACTGCTGAAGTAGTATTAGAAAAGTACACAGTATGAGTAATTGTGTCTCTTTAAGGGGGGGGGGAAACCCCTGAAAAAACAATTTAACCAATCAAAACCCCCGCCGGTTTGGTGAGATATTTTAAATAGGAAAATACATCCAAATCTATTTTGATCCTTCATATTACCTACAGTATTAATCTTAGCAATTTGAGAGTGGCAATAAATATCATTCATGATAATGAATACAATCTGTACTAGGCAATCGTTCAGTTGAACTGACTGCTTGATCTTTATTCTTACACTCTTCTCCAGAGTGATTGAGACTTCCGCTTGTGTTGCAACAGAGCTTCTTTGACATCCTCAAATAAGAATAAGATACTTAACTAGGAAGCACAGCCACCTATAGTCTATGATAGTAGATAGGATTGCCAACCTCCAGGTGGGGCCTGGAGATTTCCCAGAATTCCAACTAATCTCTAGATGGCAGAGATCAGTTACCCTGTAGAGAAAAGCTGTTTTGGAGGGTGGGTTCTATCGGCATTATATCCTCCCCTCACCACACCCCTCCCCAGACACCACCCTCAAAATCTCCTGGAATTTCCCAACCTGGAGTTGGCAACCCAATAGCAGTAATATTTAGTTTATTTCTCTTTGTTCTGTTGAGCTTGTTGAATTGAGCAGGCACTAAAATAGTTTCCTTAGTTCAGGGATTCCAAATTTCCTGTATCTAAAGCTATTTATTCTGAAATTTTGTTTCTGCAGTGTACCTGCTGTCTACTTATGATGTTCTATGGTTTAAAGAGTCAAGGGCCGTGTCCGCACTTACCATTTGCGGCGCCGGCTTCCGCGGGCTTTCCTTGCATGTTCCCACTGCAACTCACCCGAAGGATTCCCAGGACGTCTCCAGAGCACAGTTTCTCCGCAGTAAGAGGATCCGCTGATAAGGCGAGTTAAAAAAATAAAGCGTCCTCCACACTCGGTGCCTTGAAGTGGGAACATGCAATGCGTCCTCAATCCTGCTGCCAGCCCCAATCCTTGCACTCGCCCCGCCTCCCTTACTAAAGCTGAACCAATCGCAACCCTTGCTTGGAGCGCCGACTGGGCATGCCTGGAAGCTTACTGGTCTGGGGATTTTCAAGTGCAGCGGGGAAAGGAGGCGAGTGGGAACAGGAATTTAAAAGCGGTCTGGATTCTTGTGTACTGGATGCGAGTAATTTGCGAGGTAAGTGCGCTAGTGCGTCAACGGGCAAGGTTGATATGTAAGAACAGTAAGAACAATCCTGCAGTGGGTTGGAAAGGAATGTGGATAGTCCTTTGGTTTTTGGATAGTCCTCCTTAGACATTTCCCAACTCTGTATTTCTATGGCATATTCTATGGGTGTACCCTAAGGTCGTACAATATCTTCAGTATTGGCCTAGACCCCTGAAAGCCATGGGAGCAGCTATTGTTCCACAAACACACAGTCTGTTCTGTTTCCAAATCCACTGCTGTTGTGTGGTTCTGCTTCATCAAAGATCTCTTAATAAACCAGAGTCAGAAGTCAGGTTTAAGTGGATCTCAGTGGCTCCACTGAGATATAGCCCATTTACACCTGACTTCCAACAGTGCCTTAGAGATAAGTCTTTTAAGACTCATTCAGGGCTTACTCATATAACAATTTCAGCCTCAGCAAAGCCACTAACCCACCTCTGAAATATTGTCCGTGTTGGTGTGAAAGCCTCCTTTCCCTGAAAGTTGTTTCTGTGCTATAATTGCACAACTTTATTTCTGATTTTCCAAATCAGAGGGCTGCTTCCACAGAGCAAGGATTGACCATGTCCCCTTTCACCACTGGTGCAAATGCAGAGGAGTGAGCATTGCTAACAGAGGTTCCACGTAGAAGTTTTAAGTTCCAGATGGGGATTTTCTACCATCTGACTCTCACAGCTATCATTTTCCATGCCCCCCCCCCCTGCTGCAACACTGGAAGGCTTTTTGAGGAATTTTATTTTTTTAAAATCAGTAATTGTTACAAGAATTAGCAGGAAAATGGCATAGGTGTGGACTGGAGCTCTGAAAATGCGCACCTTCTCATCTAGATGGCCTGACAACATGCTTGGACTGTGTTCTTCCTAAAAAATCAGAGCAAAGCAGCTTTGGGAAAGAGCTTACTTGAGGACGGGGAGAGGGCAATTAAAGCACAGCATCATCTGCTTACTCCCAAAAATGTGTACTCCAGTTTGGAAGCAACAGTAGAAGAAAACTTCCCCATGGAACAGGGATATCTTTCGGCTTGAATAGTATTTATATTTAATGGCTTTGGACAATGGCTTTTCCAATGGCAAACACTGAATAAACTCACCTAAAGAGGTGCTAACATTTCTCAGTCATGATCTGACTTATGCTTTTTATAGTAGTACAGACCAAAGAATCAGTGACTTGAAGCGTTTTGTTGCCTCTTTCTCACTATTGTCCCAAAGGTGCAACAGTTAATCCGCCATGCTTCTTCGCTTCTCCCATGTCTCTTTAATAGCAAAACAGAAAGCTGTGCTGGCCCTATAAGACCATATACTCCAGTAATCCAGAAGGAATCTCACAGAAGTTTCCTCACATATCCTATAGATAGGGTTGCCAACCTCCAGGTGGTGGCTGGAGATCTCACACTATTATAACTGATCTCCAGGTGATAAAGATCAGTTCACCTGGAGAAAATGGCTGCTTTGGAAGGTGAAAGCCCTGCCCTCCTCAGGCTTCATCCCCCAAATCACCAGGTATTTCCCAAACCAGAGCTGGAAACTCTACCTATAGGGCATGTGTGTCTTACTGCATTCGTTTAAAGAGGCCTGGGAGAGTAATGATGGAAGGTGGATTAGCTGCTCCAGCTCCTGAGTAAGATTGTAGTGGAGGCAGCAGTATTTGTAGGGTGGCCAAAGTGTAGCAAATGTGATTGTAGGAGAGGCTGACTGGCAAAGGGCAGGTAGGTGAGATAGGAGGTCATTGCCCCCCCCCCAATCCACTGCCTCATGTAGCTATCTCAATAAGTCTCATTTTAGAACTGGTCCTGGCCCAAAGTTCTAGTCCTCCATACCCTGTCGTGCTCAGAGTGCTAAATATAATGAAATGAATCAGTTTAGTTACAGGTTTTGTGGCATGGACTAATCGTTAAATAAGAATCCCCATTATTTCACTTATATATAATCTAAATACAAATACTATTTGTAAAAAAGTCAAGTATTTCACTTAGGGCCGGAGCCATACTAAACTGGCAGACTCCATCATTTTCCTCTTTCCACTTCGGATGTCCCTCATGTCATTCCTTGGGGTACCCTGTCCCCCCAGAAACAGCATTTTGTGGAAACCAGAGGTTCTTCAGTGGGATAGAGGATGCTAGAAATGCCCATTTTACTAACGGAAAATTTAGACAGGATCCAAATCTTTGTAAGTAGTGACTTCAACAAGGTAAGTCTTAAAAACCTAATTTTGCTTGGAATAGAGCCAAATGGTGGAAAGTATGAAATGAAGGTTCACAGCCTTGAGCTCGATCCACTACTTCTATGGAAGCTGTTGACGTATTAAAAAAAAGATACAGAAAACTAGGGTTGCCAACCTTCAGGTACTAGCTGGAAATCTCCTGCTATTACAAATGATCTCCAGCCAATAGAGATCAGTTCACCTGGAGAAAATGGCTGTTTTGGCAATTGGACTCTACGATATTGAAGTCCCTCCCCTCCCCAAACTGCACACTTCTTAGGCTCCATCCCAAAAACTTCCCACTGGTGGCAAAGAGGGACCTGGAAACCCTACAGAAAACATAAAGAGTGCTTACAATTAAAGGGAAAAAATGTAGGATTAAGTATGGAGGAGGACTTCAGTAATAAAACAGTTCCATTCCCTCAGGGTGATGGATGCCCACATTATGAATACCTGCACTGGATCCTAGTGTACACAGGTATGAATTGCACAAAATTGCAGCAAACAGACTTTGCAGTTTGGGTCCCCACATAGACACATGCACAGTTAAGACCTCCGTCACATTGGTACAAAGTTTGTTGAGGGAGTAAGGATGATAGGCACAACCACAATCCATCCCATGCACACATCCAAAGTTTCCATATGGCTAACAAAACAGATGATTGCAGTAGTGGCTTAGTGTGATTTCACCATTTAAACCCATCTTTCCTCCCAACACTTGCCATTCCATTTACAGGAACATCTGCTCATTTTGATAGCGTTGCAGGTAGAATGCAATTCTCTTCCCACAATGTCATCTTAGTGGAACAGAGAGTAAAAAAAGGACTAAAGATGCCAAGAGAATTAAAGGAGGACTAGGAAATAGATGGGAGGGAAGGCGAAATGGTATAGCCTGATCCCGTCAGATCTCAGAAGCTAAGCAGGGTCAGCCCTGGTTAGTATTTGGATGGAAGACCACCAACGAATTCTAGGGTTGCTATGCAGAGGAAGGAGCTGGCAAACCACCTCTGTGGGTCTCTTGTCTTGAAAACCCCATAAGAGGTTGCTGTAAGTTGGCTGCAAATTGACGGCACTTGACACACACACACACACAGGAAATACAGAAGGGGGTTTACGGCAGCAAGAAGAAAACACTCCATGAAGGCCAGGGACAGGCTCAAGTCCATAATAAGTCTTCTTCAATCAGTGACCTAAAGGATGTTGAGTTAGGTGAGGACTCTGTCCAAAGGGGGAACCCACTCCCCAGCAAGATCAGCCATGGCAGATCAGGATGCCTCCTTGTACCCACAGACCACAGCAGAACTAAATAGCCTTCCCTGAACTGAAAGCTATCCTCCTCATGCAGAGGCCAAATCTTTAGATGTGGCAGTTTCAATATCAACCAGTAAAATTGATCACGCACCCATCTATTCCATCGTGTGCGAAAAGCCCCGTTGTGCAATAAGCAATGGATCAGGGCAATGGTACAATGCACCTTACCGCTTCAGAAAGTTTTTTGTGACCTTAGAATTGGTATCAAATATGTGCTGTATGCGTTCACATACACCTCACTGTGGCCATGAATTCATTAAGCATGGCCAAAAGTGTGTATATTCTTCATTTTTCAGAATGTCTGCAGTTAAAAGACAAAAGCAATAAATCAGAATATTATTCAAGCTGATGAAAGATGCAAACACAGCTTCGTTGGGTTTTCAGATTCAAATTAAAAGAATAAATATTTCATCAGTGATACTAATTAAAGATTGGTCAAAGATTTGCCGGTGTCTCATACTGCAAATACCAATCAGACCTGATTAAGAGAAGTAACATTTATAGCACTGTCCACTGGTTGAAAAGAATGATTAATATGAAACTTATCTTGCTGAGAAACAACTATATTATTATGGCCCAATTTTATTGTAATTCTGAGAAATCTCTGTACTTATTTTCAGTGTGGAAATTAGACTATTGCAGTTAAGTAGGCAAAAATATCTTAGTTTTATTTTTGACTACTAGGTTTCTAATAGTACTTCTAATTTTTAAAATTAACTCTCCATATGTAAATCAGGCATGCTACTCGGAAGGATTTATTTTGGGTATCTAGTGTTAGCCTTATATCAGATTTTATTCCTGTTTACATTCAGTAAAAAAGATTTTGAACTATAAAAAGCATAATACCTAGGTTATGAATTAACGGTTTTAGTTTTAACTAAAATAGAGTCTTTAGGAATTGCACTGTTTAGGGAAATGGAACTGATTTGGAACTGATGAATGGTGACTATCACTACTATCATCTCTGCATGGATCCAACCCCAAACCCATAATTAGTCACTGAATATGCTCCCACAGCTCCTAGATGCGGTGCTTTTTAATCCCACACATCCTATTTCTGTGCTTGTGGATTACAATCTTCAAGATGCTGAATTCAATGAGACTGAATGTAGAAGCATACTTGTGAATAATACAAGGCAGACAAAATTCAGTAGTATGACACCTCAGGAGAGTGTGGGGACCATAAAAAGTATTTTCCTTTTCTCAACAGGTCCCGCTGCTATGTTCTTTGTTGTGTGAAAATGCTTGCTAGAAGGAGTGCAAGGTGTTGAATTAAAGCTACTGAATTTTGGAAATAAAGGAGAGATGAACGCACACATGAAGCTGCCTTATAGTGAATTAGACCATCGGTCCATCAAGTTTAGTATTGTCTATTCAGACTGATAGTAGCTCTCCAGGATCTCAGGTGGAGGTCTTTCACATCACCTCCCACCTGACCCTTTTAACTGGAGATGCGAAGGATGGAACCTGGGATGTCCTGCATAGGGCAAAAAACAACAACAACAACAAAAACTGTAAATTTCAGGTTTTGGTTTATTGAGCCCGCTTTTTTCTGGTAAACCTGGAATAAGCTGAATACCCATACCAGTAAAGGGGTATTTTGGCTTTATTTCCAGGTTTACCCCCCCAAAAAATTGGGTCCATTATAGTCTATGGGGTTTTTTTAAGCTCCTGTGGGGGCATTTGTGGAGGTAGAGTCACCAAATTTGCAGTGTAGCTGCAAAGGACTCTCCTTAGATGGACACCAAAGATTGGTGGATGTTGGGATAGGGGGTCCAATTTTATGGGCCTGCAAAGGGGTCACCCCCTTCCTCCAGGCATTTTCGAGCTGAACTGTCCATTGGTTTTCAGGCTCAGAAAGTCAGTGTTGCTGAGGACTGGCGAAAAGAGCCCATTGACAGGCTGGCGCCTCAAAGTCTGGGGGCTCCCTTCGTATCTGGAGCACATAGCATGATGTCCATGCAAATCAGCTTCCAAAATGAGGGGAAAGGCTTAAATGCAAGAAAAATAAGGCACAGAAAACATTTATTTTGGTGGCAAATGACATCCTGTGAACAGTCCTTTATCATAGTTATCAAAAAACTGATTTCAAGAGATGGTCATGGTGCGGGGAAATGAAGCCTCTACTTGGGGCAACCTTCAGTTTGAGAGCAGGTTTTCAGGGGTGGTGGTGATATCAAAGCCAGCCAACATCAAGACCAATGCAGCTCTTGTGAAAAGGATTGCTCATCTGCGCAGGTGAGGAGTCTTCTTCAGAAGCCTGGTGGTCAGCAGCTGTAGACGCTGGCATATTGTAGTTGGAGGGTATAACCCTCTGAACAGGACTGGGTGTGTCCCATCTTTTAAATAACCCTTATGCTTGATGCAGACTTGCAGATCAACCCACTGAATAGCTGTCAGACGACGTTTGCTCCGATTACACGACCCCTACCTCAAAAGGGCCCCAACTATGGGGCCCTAACATTAAAAGAAGCTGCTTCACCCTCTTCCCCCAATCTGTTTTCACAACCTGAAACTGCCCCAAGAGGTGTTATCAGCCCCTGGAAAAATCTAGGTATACTTCATCAGTCATTAAACAAAGAGCCCATGATGAGCCAAATAGCAAATCCTAGGACTTTTTCAGTTCTCAGCACAAATCTGCAACATACAGTTGATCATGTGAAACTGGGGGGGGGGGATTTAATGTGTAGTTTGGACCTTGGACTATTCTGCTTATCATAAATATAGCTGCTTTGAATGGACACTCTATGGATCTGATAAAGTGAACTTTGAATCATGAAAGTCTTTGATAGTCTTTAAGGTACTATTGGACTATTCTTTCATTTGTAACCCTCTTTTTCTGGTGCTAGATAGATAAAAGTACCTCATATGTTATGGATATTAACAACACAAACACTTTATGTTTTTTAAACAGGTATTAAATGTATTAACATCCCATTGTTGCTACCAACTTATATTCATTTTTTAAAAAACAAAACTCTCCTAACAACCAACTCACAACCTTAAATGTATAGAAGAAGAAATTATTTTCTTCTATAGACCAGATGAAGATTCTGAAGCTGAGCTTTGTGGTCTATTACTGTTCCTCTATGTTGTTATCCAGTGTAGCTTGTACTTATTCAAAGGTATTTCATGAATGAAAATGTTAAAATAAGTAACAGTTAAAGTTAGTCATGAAGTGATCTTCCCATAGTGCAGTTGGTGTTTGTACTCTTGACCATTTACATTACAATTCACTTTTTACTTTCAAATGAGCTAAATATATATTTGCTTTCAAATAAACCCTTTTTTGTCCTGCTCTTGTTTATGTTAATATTAATATTATGCTGCCGTCTGTACCTTTTGCTTTGCTTCCCGGCTATCTGATAATTGGGTTGGGAGAGTATATACCTAGGGTCATCTTGTTTAGTTTATCTGTGGAAGAGAAAGAGTGGCAAATAATAAGTGAATGCAGCAATAAAATAGTGGGGGGGAATAGAAAGAAAGATTTAATCTTTGGCCAATTTGAAACATATCCTAGCGAATCCATGGAGAAAAAGATAAAGTGTGACTATGAGTAAGTTAACTAAACACATTACAGTGTGTGAGAGCAAATGGAGTTAGTCCATTGTACATGTTTAATTTCCTATTAGTCTCTGGCGTTTACTACTATGGCCTGAGTTGGGGCATCTGTAAATTCAGTTAAACACAGTGCATTGTCTAAACATATCACAGCTCCAATCAGTCACCCTGACTGCTGATAAGAAGCCTCTTGTATTATTGAATCTACAATAGGGAAGCTCTGCAGGCACAAAGATAACAGCTAGGTATTTCACTTTAAGTATGAGGAAAAACAGTGACTCGCCTCTGCCGCTACAGCGCTGACATTTATTACTACCCTCTGATTTGTTTTATACTACTGATGTGAATTTGCTTTCATGCGCTTTATATCTCTTTTTTTCCCTTCCTTAACTTCAGACTACTATCTGAGAAACAATGAGGGGAAAAAACAAATAAACTAAAATCAACTTTCATGTTATTACGCAGATAGCAGCAACTCCAGTGCTCCTTTCTGCTCTTTAAGGATTGTCGCTGGATTTATGCTGCTCACACACTCTGAACTTGTTCAGATGAGAGACTGTCTTTTGTTTATTCTTTTACCCTTTGTCTATTACTTATTCATGTGGTTTCCGTCAGACTCTTTTATCAGATCCCTCCAAAATACACACTCCCTTAGACCACATGGTACTAGTTGTAATAGAAAGAGACTTGGATTTCTCCTACATTCTAATAATAGGTAATGTAATCTTTTTCTTCCATACTTAGAATTTACTCCATATGCTAAGTTTCATCTTTACAGTTCAGGCCATGGCAGTGGGGGCAGAGAAATGAACAATATCATTTGTTTCCCTTACTACATGTTGCAGCACAGCGGAACAGAAATTCAAAGCAGACTAACATTTAGTTCCATCCTTACTTGCAAAAAAATATGACACTGATATTCTGGCGCCTTTGTTTTTGGTGATGATACTGGTACTGAGTACCTTTTGGGGTGAGGGGCTCTCACAAGTCCTGGTCCTTGGGCAACAGCCCACCTCATTCAGCCAAAGAGAAGAAGAGAAGAGTTGGTTTTTATACCCTGCTTTTATCTACCTTTAAGGAGTCTCAAAGCGGCTTACAGTCAATTTCCTTTCCTCTCCCCACAATATACACCTTGTCAAACAGGTGGGGTTGACAGAGTTCAGAGCGAACTGTGACTAGCCCAAGGTCACCCAGCAGGCTTTATGTGGGGAGTGGGGAAACACACCCAGTTCACCAGATTAGAGTCCGCTGCTCATGTGGAGGAGCAGGGAATCAAACCCAGTCCTCCAGATTAGAGTCCGCCGCTCTAAACCACTATACCATGCTGGCTCTCAGGAACAACCCAGCAGGAATCTGCAAAGGGAAGGGGGAATTGATGGAAATTGGTGCAACCTTATATGAGCGCAGGCATTTTTTAAAACAGAAAAAGCACTGGTCTGTTCTACCTTTACTCTTCCTTTATCCTTCTACTACATTATGGACTTCTGACCAATAGATTTGTAGAACCACCAAGTACTACTTCTTCATTCTATGCCTAATCCAACCACAGCAACGGCCCCACCTTATGTTAATGTCTGGATTTTAACCTTTACTGACAAAGAGCAAGATATTCAACTCGGGCTTCTACAGTTGCTTTGGAATTTCACCAGGGCAAGAGATCATAAACACTAACCACAAGTCTTTATATTTGGAGAAGTTAGACAGACATAGACGAGAAAGATAAATATATATGAAATGATACAGAAGACTAAAGTATGGATGAGGTTTTGGGGTTGGGATTTTTGGTGATGTGTATTACTACCTTACCAAATTTCAAATATACAATGATTTATTACAGAATGGTTCAAGCTTAGGCTGGTTACTCAGATGTTTAATCACCATTCGTATGTTGTCATCCTCCGCATAAGTGAAGTCACCTGTCACAGAAGGCCAAAGCCATCACTTATGCCATGTATAATATATCCAGACATGTGTCTATACAGGAGGTATTACATGATAAATTCATTAGCTTCTATCCTGCCCCAAATTGTCTCCACACCTTCTGACCTGTAGAAGTTGTTACCAACTGTGAAGGACATACAGGCTTCTATCATCATTCTCAGCGACATTCTGCCTTCGGAAAAATACTCTTTTATAGCTAGCAATTCCTCACACTAATGAAAAGCAAATTTAGAAGATTATGAAATTTCAAGCAATAAAAATATGCACTATGATATAGTTCAATGTACACAATTTCTCTACCAAGAGTCACTTCAAATGTGACAACATTGTGTTCTGTGTAAACTGCATTCTAGGAACTGGTTTATTATTCATTCATTCATTCACTTATTAGATTTATCTCCAGCCCTTTTTCGACCAAAGTCAGGCTCTGGCCAGCTTTGTTTCCCAGCATGCATACGATTGTCAAATTATATTTGGATTATATCATGTTAATACTTATGTATACATACTTGTGATATAGAAATTTTGACACACTCATCATGAAGGATGAAAAAGAACTTAATTCTCTGCTGAATTCACTTATGAATGCCAATATTGTGGTAACTAGGTTAGTTATTTAAGGTAGTTCCATTGGATGTGATCCAATGACAAAATTAAACATAAATTCTCTCCCACTGAAACCAATGAGACTTCAAAAGTGTATAAGAGTATCATGACCAATATTTACAACAACAATTTTGCTTGCTACTCCTTTTTTTGTTATAAACTCAGAACTTTACATATCACCATAAGATAATTTTATGAAAGAAAATGCTCTCTTATTTCTAGCTTCCACATATGAAGCAGCCATGAGACTAAAAAGTAACATCTAGAAGTATCAAATATTGAGAGGCTATTTTAAGGAAGTATTCTGAACAGGAAAGAGGAGGTGAGCAAACACAATTATGTATTTGACATATGATACCATACACTGAACTATGATCATAACTAATCTGTAAGCCAAAAGCTTTTTTTATATGTAGTGAAGTTACACATTTCAGCTGTGATTTAAAAAAAGGGGGTAAACAGCAATGATAAACAATAAAGACTACTGAAGAATTATACAACTTTAAAGCTGACGATGAAGAAGGTGAAATTGTTTAAGATTTTCTATCTTTCAGCTCAATCATCAACCAAAAGAGAGACTGTAACCAAGAAATCAGAGGGAGACTAAGACTGGGAAGGGCAGCCATGAAGGTGCTAGAAAAGATTTTTAAGTGTGAGGATATGTTGCTTGTGATCAAGATAATTCATACTACAGTACTCCCCATTACTATGTATGAATGCGAACATTGGACAATGACAAAAGCTGACAGGAAGAATGCTGATTAATTTGAAATATGGTGTTGAAGAAGAGTTTCACAGATACCATGGACTATCAAAAAGAAAAAAAATAGGTTCTAGATCAACTCAAACTCTCCCTAGAACAGGGATCCTCAACGTCATGCCTGTGAGCACCATGACACCCACTGATACCTTTTCTGGTGGCCGCTAGGTGTTTTTGGAAAGCAGGTGGGGCCAGGTGGGGCTTTTGCACAGTAAGGGTTCTGACTGGCATTGGAGATTTGATCAACTGTGCAGATTTTTTTAAATGTTGCTTTGGCAGCAGCTGCCACCATAGTACAAAAATCTTCACTAAAAGTAAGCTATGACAGCCATTTATGGCTGGCTCAGCCTCCTGTGGCAGCCATTTTTGGTAGCCACTTTGTGGCTGAGCCCACCATACTGTGTCAGAATTCCAAAGGCGCCCCACAGGCTCAAAAGGTTTGGGGACTCCTGTCTTAGAAGCTAAAATTATTAAACTGAGGCTATCGTACTTTGGTCACATTATCAGAAGACAAGGGTCACTGGAAAAGACAATGATGCCAGGAAAAGTTGAAGGTAGACGGAAAAGAGGAAGACTCAACATAAGATGGGTTGATTCAATAAAGGAAGCAACAGTTCTCAGTTTGCAAGACCTGAACAAGGCTATTAACAATAGGACGTTTTGGAAGTCATTAATTCATAGGGTCACCATACATCGGAAGCGACCTGACCACACAATACACACACACACACACACACACACACACACACACACACACAAACAAGAAGAGTATAGCTGCATAGTCTGAACTGCAGAACTGCATGAGGTAACTGATGTAAGGTTTTTTTGTGTAGTTTTTTTTTACAAAAATCAGAAAGAAACCTGTTAATATCAACACTAGCATGTCTAACAATAAAAAGATCCCCCGTACAGAAGTTTTCATGAGCCCTGCATTTGGATACACTTTAGTTGAACATGCCAGTAAACAAACCTAGGACCTTATACATGCAAATTAGGTGCTCTGAGCTATGACCTCTTCTAGTGAATACACCTGTATTGTTTGAAGTCAAAAGAGAAAGAAAGAAGGAGGAAGGCAATTTGGAGAACGCACACAGAGATCTGAGTATTTTTTTCCCCTTAAACTAAAGTTCTAGACAACTCTTCTGCAAGGAGCATTTTGGGCTCTTGTCAACACAGATAGAAAATGCATAAAGAAGGAGATGGTAGAATGCTGAGGTGGAAAAATGGACCGGTCCGCTTCAGACTACAGGTGAGGCATACAACTGTGAATACTCTATGTAAAAAGCCCCTTCGCCGCCACCCCCATCCAGTATGTAAGGGAGAAAAGTTCTAGTCCAGCCCATTCCCTGTTGTGCTGAAAGTTGTTTCATATAAGGAACTGGTAGAAAAGCAGAACTCTCCCACATGAAGTGGTACAGTTCACACTACTGATTCATTTGGCCTCATGAGGGAATCAGGCTTCTGTAAATAATGGTCTGAATTATTCCATTCAAAATTAGGGAAGGTGCCTCAGCAGAAAATCAAAAAAATCTACACAGAGGAAGTACAAATAGAAGGGGTGATGACAAGAACAACATGAGCAAAGTACAAGGAATGCCTAGATAAGGGGAAGGCACTTTTTTTTGGCCCAAGTAAGTGCTGAAAGAAAATGCAGCATCTACCCATGAAGATGTTGATATGATAGCAAACAAAAATATGCGCAGAGAAGCAACTACTGTTATACTTAGCCAGACACATCACCTCTTATTCCTGTTAATTATTTATTCTAATTATCCTTTACTCAAGTAAACAAGTTTTCAGATCCAAGTACTGACATGTGTCTTCTTAACAGTTGCCTTGGGCTTGTTTCTGATTGCAGAGTTTGGTAACTGGTTGTCTATCAGATGTAAACATAATTCCAAATTTGTCAACTCAATTCTGCCTATGGCTCAAAGACACCTTAGACCCAGACACTGGTAGCATGGATCTGGGAAGTGATGAAGAGTATAAGCCAAGCTTTTGTCTTCTACCCATGCTTTTGCTAGATGACCGCAAAGCCAAATCCCAACATTACTGCCAGTACCTCAGAGGCTTGCCTTGGAGTCAGCCAGTGACAGCATGGGTCTGGGAGCCAACCATGGGAGGATGCAATGGGCACGGCTTAGACCCATCATTTCCTCCAGACCTGTTTCACTGTTGGCCAGGTCTAAGCCCTGCACAGGTAAGCCACACATTGACAGCCAAGAGAAAGCCAAGCTGCACCAGCACTGCCAGCACCTCAGGAGCTCACCTCAGTCACTTGGATGCAAAACTGGCCCCATGTGCCAAACAAAATGTTCAAGCCTGCTGCCGTTCAGCATGCTTGCTAGGGCTTCGCCACCTCTTAGCAAAATGTCATATGACTCATGTTAGAAGGAAGAAGCCTGTGTGCTCGAGCACCTAGTTAAAAAAGAATTCTAAATAAAGTGGGACATTTGTTCAATTCTCAATTCAGCTGTAGACCAGAGCATTGGTATTTCTCAATGCCTGTGGCAAGCAAGAATCACTTCTAGGAGGCACACATGAACATATGAACCTGTCTTACACTGTCAGACCATTGGCCTATGAATGTCAGTACTGTCTACACTGACAATCAGCAGCTTTCCAGCAGCCTTTCACATCACTTACTTTCCCGATCCTTTAACTGGAGATGCCAGGGAAAGAAGTGGTTTCTTTTTTCAAAAGAAGAATTATGAGTTAGGGGACCAATAATTAATTTTGTGGACCAGTAACTTTTGTGGGATTATAAAAAGCTTCATCATAAAATTACTGGGCTGCTTTGCAGAAAAAACACAGAGATAACTCAAGGGAAAATATCTGTTGCCATAGCAGAAATCCATGACCCACTTACTACTGAATAATGGTATAGACTTTAATAGCTATGCTATTTACTTTCACCCTCAGGCTCTCATCTGTAATATGAGGAATAATACTGGCATACCTTATAGGGCTGTTGTAAAAATTACTGGGATAATGCACGCAAAGTGCTTTTAGCATCTGGTAATAAACACTATATAAATAGTGCTTACACTATATACAATAGTACTATTATTGTTGTTATTGTAAAATGTTTTTAAAAATTTCTAACCACTGTTATCAAACTGCATATTTAAAGGCTCATATTTTAAGGAGAAAGATGAAAAAGAGAATGTTGGATGTGCAAAAACAAAAAAAGACCTTGATCTTTTTGAATTCTAGAGGTATGTTTTTTTACACAGCAAATGAGAAACTCTAGTTTAAATACATTTTGTTTGCTCTTCTGATTTTTTGTGACAATATTCTTTCTCTTTCTTTCTTTCTTTCTTTCTTTCTTTCTCTTTCTTTCTTTCTTTCTTTCTTTCTTTCTTTCTTTCTTTCTTTCTTTCTTTCTTTCTTTCTTTCTTTCTTTCTTCTTTCTTTCTTTCTTTCTTTCTTTTTGGTTCTAATTTGGTCCAGAATGCATCACAGTCCATACATTGTGTATATTTTTATTTTGAATATTCACAGTTCAACCACTATTCTTAACAGCTATATAATGCCAAGGTTCTTCGAGTGTTTAAAATGCCCCCTTCCCAAGTGCTATATCACATGTGGGGTCCACATCTGAAGAAAAACTACCACTTTGACTATTTCTACCTGGAAGCAAAGCAGTTAAAAGCTTTACTAAGTGCTAAGCAGTTTCAGATATTCAGTTTTCCCCTTTAAACTTGAATAATTGATAAGTTATTAATCAATATGTTCCTTTACTTATGGCCTGCTCCCCCCACCCCAACCTGCATCACAGTATCAGTTTACACAAAGAGCAACTTCCTGTTTAACAACTATCCTAAAATATCACTTACAAGCCCCTTTTCGGCTCATGTTGTCTATACTGCAGTAAATGCGAAAACAGTCTCCCTGATTCTGCGCCCTGCTTTATAAAAACATACCGTTTGCAGATCAAAGGAAGACGATTTATGCTTTCATCCCAGCTGACGGACGATTAAATTAAAACAGATCAGCAGTACAGTGCATGGGCAGGTGGCTTCAGCCGCCACTGTCGGCCTCAGAGCGATTAAATTGCGGTGGAGATGGAGGGCCTTCCGCTCTCATTCCCGCACTTCCAGATCAAACGGTGACAAATGAGATGTTACTGCTCTTGTAAAGCAAGGCTACAATCTGTCAAAATCCAACATAATTTGTGACCCTATGTGACATCCTCCTTCTCTTTTTTACCCTGACATTTGAATATAGTGATTGTGCTAGAGTCAAGTCCATTTAAGTGAATATAGTCAATTCTATCTAAAGGAATACAAGCCATTGGCTCCAACACAGTAACTGAATATATATCTGGTACTTTGGTGACCCTACATGTTAAGTGCACACCATTAACAATGAATTCTAATTCTCTCCCTGCTGCCAAAGTTTTACAATTGGATGAGATGACAGCTTGGACACTTAAAGAAAACTAGATGGTTTAAATGGATTTATTTTATTGCTTAAATGTCAGTATCAAAATAAGGTAATGCATACAAGTCCTTTCAACTGCAGCATGCTGGAAAGTACTCCAGCATTGAGAAAAACAAGCATTTTGAAAGAGTTTATTCTAAAAATTGACTGTGTCAATTAACACATCTTGGAGGCATGCTTAAATGCCTCACAAACCCTACTTAATGTAGCTGTCTTTTATTTGGGGGGGGGGGTTTAATGGGTGAACTTGCTTGCATACCAGGCATGAAGTGTAAAGGACTGTAATGTATTACTTCAAAGACATGTGCACACTAGCAAAAGGCCAGCACAAAGGAGAAAAGCAACACAGCACAGCAAATATTTCTGTAAAGTACTATACATTCTGTTCTAAGAACCTACAGATAGGCACTCTGAATCTGGCAACAAACAAAAAGCTGAATATTTGCCAGACAGCAATATATCCCTGTACACATGTAATTACTGGTTCTGTCAAATGTGTAATACCTGGAATGAGAAAACAATATTAGTAGATATCAGAACCTATCTAACTACAGGATCACCAAGGTTAACAACCTTTCCTTTAAGCCTTCGAAGAATTTATAGCATTATCTTAACCTTTTAAGGTATCTACCTCAAAGCAGTCAAAGAGCTCATCCAAAAAGCTCTTTAGGATTTCTAGTGACCATTGATCTTAGCCTGGACAGCTGTACCCTCTGGGGAATTAAAATGGAAAAATCTTTATTTGCACAGAATAAAGCAGCATATAAATTTTCTCAAGTGTAAATCAAGAGCGGTGGGGGAGAATTTATAATAGAAAAGATTTCAAAGTAAATATATAGTCAGGACTTTTTCGATTTATAATACAAAGGGACAGCTCTATTTCACACTGGAACAATATTTTCTCTGCTTCTTTTGCCTTGTCTTTGTCCACTCCAACTAACTCCATTGTGATATACGTATATATTGCAATAGACGAATCAGCTGCAGTATTTAAGTATCTGGAATTTCAGGGTTTTCTCGATAAATGCAAATCTTTGCATTTTAGGCAGAGAGAGAAGCTTCAGAATGGGGAGAAGGAAAAAGGAAAGCTGAAGGAGTTCCCCATATTTAGTATGTTACATATACACTAATCCGGCCTTATCGTGACAGACCTTAAAGTCTCTCCAGGCCTCAAGGCCTGTCAACACCCTATTGTTGTCCATTTATAAACAAGAAAAGCGCAGCCTGCGAGCCACCCCACATTCTCCTAACCTTGCCTAATAAAGGCAGAGCCTCTGCAGCTGTCTGACATGTGAGGAAGGGTCATGTATACAGTTTATGTAGGCAGCAAAAAGGCATTTCACCCTAACAAGAGTGCAGCAAAGCCTGGGGTCATCAGGCCTGTTATGTCATGAGGCTTTCACACTCCCGGGCGGCTACGGTTCTGTTTTCTGCTATACGCTCCTTGTTCAAGATGGCATATTCCTCAAAACATGCTTGAACCCTTGGTTCAACTTTCAGAAACATAGACACAGCAGGGCTAGGGTTGCCAACCTCCAGGTACTGGAAGAAGAAAATACCTATGCTGGAAATAGTAGGAACTATAATAAATGGCAGCACGTGGCTTCAAAGATAATATAATGTGAAATATACCAACTGGAAAAATAAACAATATTATAGAATATAATAATTCTATTTTTTGGAAAATCCAGAACACAACATATATTCATAAACACTGTGTTGAAAACCACACAGAAACCTCACTGGGTCTGAAATAACAAAAAATGTATATATACAGATTGCTTTTAACAACAAAACATGAACAACATAAATTCAAGAATTATTTCTGTGGCCTTAACAAAGGCTCATGTAATAATAATGGCTTCACTGCTTTTCAAAAAGTCCAAAGAATCTTCAAAAGGAAATTCATGGGAACAATTTTTCCCCATATGAAAGGGATCTAGAAAGAGTAATCAACCCATTCAGAAGTCAGTATTCTTCGAAGAAGAAATGAAGCCATTATTATTGATCTCTTCAAACATTGTTGTGGTCGCCAAGCTGAGGAAGGATTGGATTCCGAAACGCATACTTGTGATAGACCCAGCTTGGACCTTTCTTCGTCTCTTCGTGATTTTTCATGGACTATAATTGTTGAGTATACATGAGCCTTTGTTAAGGCCACAGAAATAATTCTTGAATTTATGTTGTTCATTTTTTGTTGTTAAAAGCAATCTGTATATATACATTTTTTGTTATTTCAGACCCAGTGAGGTTTCTGTGTGGTTTTCAACACAGTGTTTATGAATATATGTTGTGTTTTGGATTTTCCAAAAAATAGAATTATTATATTCTATAATATTGTTTATTTTTCCAGTTGGTATATTTCACATTATATTATCTTTGAAGCCACGTGCTGCCATTTATTATAATCTCCAGGTACTAGCTGGAGATCTCCCGCTATTACAACTGATCTCCAGCTGATAAGAGATCAGGTCACCTGGAGAAAACGGTTGCTTTGGCCATTGGATGCTGTGGCATTGAAGTCCCTCCCCTCCCCAAACCCCGCCCTCCTCAGGCTCCACCCCAAAAACCTCCCACCAGTGGCGAAGAGGGACCCAGTAACCCTAAGTAGGGCTGTTGTGCTACTCTTCCTGCATTTTAGCCCATGACAGTGTTAAAAAGCCCCACTGCTTCCACATCCTATTTAGCTATCGGGGGGGGGGGGGGCTTTGCAGGCCATTCCTTTTGAGGGTCACTCCAACCATACTTTCTTGTTAATAATTATTTCTTGCTAAATGTCTGCATGGGGTATACCGTTGCATCAGTACCCCTGGTGTACCCAAATTATTGTTGCAAACGTTAATATAGTTTTAGTCCCTGTAAATACTACTTATCGTAACAACTAGGACATACCAATAAAAGGAAACACATTGCTTTTTTCAAACCATTTCATTGCCTACTTAGCCTCTCCAGCTCCTTTTACGCTGTAAGTTCAGGATGGCCAAATTGTCAGGCAGTATCAAAGCACAGTAAGCACTAATGGAATGATAAATATTAACTGTAGTATTTTGCTGCCACTGATTGCTTATAAAATGTACTGAGAATCTTTTGTTGGTTTTGCAGCAGAGTATCCTATTGTAATGACAAACAACCACTGCTCAAGGTTGCCAACTGGCCCATGTTTGGGACAGATTACTAGCTTTTATGAGTTCTGTCTGGCTCCTGTTTTTGTAAAGGCTTTTCTGGTTTTATAGGATGCCGCAAACCACAGAGCTGATCTCACTCCTCGGCTTTCTCATCCCTCCCCTGCTTTCACTCCTTCTGATGTAGATTCTATACTAGTCACAGGGGACACAAGGCAGGTTTTCACCTTTGGCTGTGAGCATGATAGGAGGGGAGAGGAAGGTGGCAAAACATTATTAACTTAAAAATCTTTTCTCTTTCTCCAAGATGAGAATAAATTGTCCCCCAAAGACATGCCAGGCTAAAGATAAACTGTTCCTACCCTTCAGAAACCCTTTCCCACATCAAGGAAGGGAATTCTTTTCAAAGAAAGAAAGAAAGAAAGAAAGAAAGAAAGAAAGAAAGAAAGAAAGAAAGAAAGAAAGAAAGAAAGAAAGAAAGAAAGAAAGAAAGAAAGAAAGAAAGAAAGAAAGAAAGAAAGAAAGAAAGAAAGAAAGAAAGAAAGAAAGAAAGACAGTTTTCTATTATTATTTTTTTCATTTCCCAACAAATCAAGCTGTGGATTCTTCTTCCATTTTAATTATGACATTCCAGTGATATCCAATTGTAAATCCTTGTTGCTTTTTAAAATTTATTGCATTTCAGTAAATAGAATGGTTTTAAACTAAGGTAGGCCATCTCAAGCTTTGGATAAGTGGGGGTATAAGCACTATCCACAAACAAAAAAATCCTAGTGGTTTCCTTATGGGATCTTTAGAGAGCCCTGCAACAGTTGTATTCTTTCCATTTATCTTTCCTAGGTAACAAAATTGGAACCGCATGTTAACATTAATACAATCTAAGAATATAGAGAGAACATAGTGAGTCTTGTTTATAAATAGCTACACCATTTATAATGCAGAGACAAAATGCCTCATGATTTGTAATGCTAAGACCATGCAGTCATATTGTTTCCTAGTGTTTTTTTTTAAGTCTGTAATGCCTAATGTCTACCAAAATAGCAACAACACTCTCATCACGGTCGAGCTGGCAGCCACCACACAGAGCTGAGCCAGTTAACATGAAGTACCAGCTAATTGCTCTTGCCTATATTTAAGAAGGAAAGGGGCAGACGGGACTGAGCGAAGCAACATGGTATCACATAGCAGAGATGAACCAAATCCAGGTTAGATTTAATGTTCAGGGGTGAACACATACTGTATTACTTGTGTCCAGAAGCAAAACATTTTGATTACAAGAATCTTAAGCTCCTGGGTTAGCCACAGCCAACACTTGTTGTTACTGAAAGATTGTCAATGTTAGCACTGTTTAAGCAACCTCTCTATATGGCCAAAATTAGAATATAAAGCGTTTGGTAGTCATGGAGCGGACTTGTTTTTAGCAACAGTTTTCAGAGCACTTGGCAAGTGCAAGTCATGTGCCTTAAATGAATGGTTAATACACAGCAAATGGGGTGGTGCTAGGAAAAAATGCCTGAAGACTGTGGTAGAAAGACCGTCAGACAGCAGCTCACCCGCTTGCGTCATAGCAGGAAAATTTCACACAAGGGCAGAACACTGGTGGCATAGCTTCGTTTAGGAAAGATGAAGCTGTAACTGTGCAAGGCGGAAAGTAAACAGAGGTTAACTAAGGTTGCCAGGTCCCTCTTCGCCAATAGCGGGAACTTTTTGGGGTAGAGCCTCAGGAGGATTGGATTTGGGGAGGGGCGGGACTTCAATGCCATAGTCCAATTGCCAAAGAGGCCATTTTCTCCAGGTGAACAGACCTCTATTGGCAGGAGATCAGTTGTAACAGCAGAAGATCTCAAGCTAGTACCTGGAGGTTGGCAACTAGGCTTACCAGGTCCCTCCTTTCCTCTGGAAGGAGGTTTTTGGGGTGGAGGTGAGGTGAGATCGCGCAATCGCGATCGTGTCACTTCTGGTTTACACCCAGAAGTGGCAGATGCTAATCTGATGAACCAGATTTTGTTGGTTTCCCCACTCCTACAAATGAAGCCAGATGGGTGACCTTGGGCTAGTCACAGCTGTCTTAGAGCTCTCTCAGCCCCACCTACCTCACAAGGTCTCTGTTGTGGGGAGGGGAAGGTAATTGTAAACCGGTTTAATTCTTCCTTAAGTGGTAGAGAAAGTTGGCAAATAAAAACCAACTCCTCCTCCTCTTTCTCTTCAGACATACTATGGTCATCTTTTTATCCTTCATGATGGTGGCAGCAAATCTTGCCATTTGGAAAGTTATGAATTTGTCTCTTTTGTTCAGTAATATAACTAATTTCACCTGATCTGACCTTCCTGGGAAGTGAGATATTATGGTCTGCAAAAATCCATTATGTTCAACTTCATATCTTGGACATGAGAATAGACTTTTGATCACAGGAGCAGGCTCTTTTCGTATTTGGGATCCAACTAAAACGGCCTTTCAAGACTGCAAAACGTAAAGTTCACGGGCGATCCCTGGAGAGGGTGGAGCTCAGTGAGAAGAGGAGGGAGCTCAGTGGAGATGTAATGTCATACAGTCTACTCTCTGAAGGTGCCAATTTCTTCCTGGGGAACTGATCTCTGTAATCTGGAGATCTGTTGTAACACTAGAAGAACTTCATGCCCTACCTGGAAGTTAGCAACCCCAGGCCTCCGAAACTCTAGAGTATGTGTCATCCTTTGGACTCCCCCCCCCCCGTTTAAAAACCCTTCACAATATGTCACATTTCAGGTTTAGTAATGATGTAAATATCATGAAATCAATTTTATATGCTCAAATGTTCTTTGTTTTCCAGGGATAATCCTAATGTTCCAGATTGCTGTCCCTAGGTGACACAGAAACGTTTTCATATTGGTCATCTGTGTTTCAAGTAGGTACAGTTCCTGACAGAAGACAGAGGAGGGCGCTTTTACCAATGTTTCCCCCTCCCTCCACTGCAGGCTTCTGATCCATGTAGTTATTTGTTCACGCATGTCACATGACCCTGGGAACAAACATTTTCATAGTCAGAAATGGCTGCTGGAGGAAAGGGAACATGGGGAAGATCCTTGTGTCCACAGATCACTGGATCCAACCAACTATGTGATCCTAACGAAACTATTCTCTTTTAGTCAGAACCACCCCACCTATAATTTATAGGAAAAACTGCAATAAAACAGTATATGTGGAGCACTTTGAGCATTTAAAGGCACTATGCTATCTGTTATTTAACTGAAGCTTTGGTGAGAGTCAGTGTTAATCATTGAGGGTAACAAGATAGATTTGACTATTTGCTTTATTTGTTATTATTATTTTATAAACTAAACATACAATAAATATGTACAGATAAAGAAATACCAAAAAGGGATTTCCAAAACTAAAGATACAGAACAATCTCAGCATTAGTATACACTAATGATAAAGGACATAAAAGGAGACTCATCATATCAAATAATGGATCAAACATCAATTGTAGATGTTTCTATTGTACACAATTCAATTTCTTGGATAGTTCCTTCATATCACAAGATTTCTGCAATGAGGGTAGTTTGAATAGCATAAAGATGTTAGTTTTATTCATCCAGTCTTGTTTTGTTTTTTTAGCAGCAGCCTAGATTTCCAGTGTTTAGCCATTGTTAGGATGGCAGTGGCTATCAGATAATGCCAGTAATTTAGAAGAAACAGTTCAATGGAGGTTTTCAGGTTAATGCTCAATGCAAGTGAAAACATAGTTGATACCATCCCCCCAAATCTTCTGGGCCTTACACACTTCCACCACATGCACAAGAAGTTGGCTTTGTCTTCCCCAGAGAACCAACAGGTGCTGGAATTATTCTTATAAATTAGCTACTCTCAAAGGACAAATGCCATTAATAGATTATTTTACACATATTTTATCTGAAAAGTACACTAACCAAAAACATAGAGCCCAAGATTAATAGACAATACCAAACACTACATAGAGATTTCCTCCATTTCGAAACAAAACTTGGATCAGGGCTATTGTTAACCTCTAACAACACAGCGTAAAAAATTGACAAGGTCCTATTCTCATTCTTTTGTAAACAGGTTTCAAATTTACACATTGCAATGGTCAACTCTCCCTTACGCAATTTTTGAAGAATGAAAGTTTTCATTCGTAAGTAATAAAAAGGTAGAATAGCACAATTATTCCTTAATGATACCTCTTCATATGGCCAAAGCTTTTTGGCTTTAATTAGGTCACAATAATGGCTCAATCCGACATTCTGCCAGTGCTTACGGTGTTTAGATCACTCAGTCCTACCAGCTAGCTTAATCACTGCTGAAGATAACAAAGAACTCTGGGAGACTACTCTATGGTGTATTTTATCCCATGTTATGAGCACATTGTCAATAACAAAGGATTTTTGGTAATAAATTTTCACATTATACAATTTCTTTTAAAAAACCAGAATCCCTTAGCTCAATTCCCACACAAAACTGTTCAATGTGCTCACTTACTGGATTCGAAGAAATGCTAAACCACTCTGAAAATCAGAGTAGCCTCGTAGCCAAATGATAATAAGCCAAATTTATTAGTGCTCTTCCAGTTCAGCTGTTTTTCTTAAGCTGAACTCCTGTCAATTCTTGACTGCTTTTTTTTTCCTTCTCCCAAACATATTTGAAAAATAGCTTCTGCCATTTTTAAAAAGCTTGTCAGGAATATCATATGGAATATTGGCTGAGAGGGGGATTCAAATCTGGCCATCCTAAATCCTCCGACATCATAACCGCTCCACCGCATCAGCCCTTACACGTATAAGTCTTATTGAGGGCTTCATGTCAAATGGTATAGTATCAAATTTCAAGGTAAATAAATAAATTCTCTATGCATATCAGTAACTTGTACATTTCATATAGATCTGTGCTTTGCACAGCTCCCATTTATTTCAACTTGCCTGAGTTTTTCTTAGTGACCCTCAGTCAGAGTTCCTAAACCTCAAACCTGTTTCTAAATTTCTGCAGATTTCCCATACTAATGATTAATGGTACGGATATTTTACCAGAAAGATTTTTATATTGAAATCAACATTGTTAGAAACTTTATGTGAAAATTAATGTACGGCTTATACTATTATACAAAATAATTCATGCATACATTTTGAACAAGATACAACAGCCGTTAAAGTCTGACAGCAAGTCAAGGGACAGTAATCTTTTTTTAAAAAAATTATGACATACTGTAGCACTGGCAGCTCCTGCTATTAACCCAAACTGTAATAAGGGCTGTAAAGTAAAACTGAGCTTGCATTTAATGTGAAGCTAAAATGGAGCATAGCCTGAACTGAAATAAGCCCTTGCTACTGCTTAGGATTTTTTATTCTTATTATTACTGAAGTTCACCAAGCTGGATAGAAAAAATGCTTGAAAACGTTAACAAGTAGCTTATTTTTCTAGAAACCACTAGTCTACTAGTGAACTCATTATCACTAAAGATCAGCAAACTCACATACTGGGGGGGGGGGAGAAACTTTCCCGCAAACCCTCTATGCTAGCTTCTCCTTTCCTCCACCAACATATGGTTCTTCCCTAACCCAATCCTACCAATCCTAACCTATTCCAGCCTGCCTAAAATTATCTTTGTCTTGTGGGCAGAATTTAGGTTCTGTCTAGGGTTGCCAGTTCTGGGTTGGTAAATACCTGGAGATTTTGGGGGTGGAGCCTGAAGTGGGAAGGGTTTGGAGAAAGGAGGGACTTCAATGCCATACAGTCCAATTGCCAAAGTCACCATTTTCTCCAGGGGAACTGATCCCTGTCGCCTGGAGATCAGTTGTAATAGCAAGAGATCTTCAGCCACCACCTGGAGGTTGGCAACCCTAGTTCTGTCTGTCATAATGAAACAACCCTTTGGGTTATTTGCTGCTGTCTAGATGCTTGAACCCCTGTGTTGGGTTATTTCTGGTTCCACTCTTTCTGGTCCTCAGCATTCCTTCCCAGTTTGTAACAGCCACTTAGTCACAGACCCTTGGGACAGCTGTGTGCACCACAGCCTAGATTTTTGGCCATCTTTAAGCCAGGTACCTAAACCACCAGCTCCTTGGGCTTGGACTGAGAGGCAGCAGAACCAGCGTAGCTTCCTTATTCTGGGGGTAGATTTGGTCTTGAAAATGGAAAGTGGGCCCCATGTCTTAAGGCTACATGAGTCTATTGATTACAGACAGTAGCACACTAGGGATGATTCTGATTTATTTTCAGCCAAATTACTTTCCAAATGTGAGTTTCCAAGACCATCTATTTGCAGTTGAAAACGTCAACATGATAATTTCCTCCTATTTTAGGGAAACACATATAAACTTGATAATAGGTATGAATATTGCATATTTGTGGTTGAATTATGGCTTTTTATAGCACTGGTTGTAACATAAGCTTGCTAAGAAGTCTTCTGAATACATGTGGCAATGATATTCTTTGAACTTGCTATTTAATTTATGCATACTATCTACCCCCATGCATACTATCTACCCCCGTGGTGTAGTGGTTAAGAGCGGTGGTTTGGAGAGGTGGACTCTAATCTGGAGAACCGGGTTTGATTCCCCACTCGTCCATATGAGCGGCAGACGCTAATCTGGTGAACTGGGTTGGTTTCCCCACTCCTCCACATGAAGCCAGCCAGCTGACCTTGGGCTAGTCACAGTTCTCTTAGAGCTCTCTCAGCCTCTCCTACCTCACAGGGTGTGTTGCAGGGGGGGGGGAAGGGAAGGTGATTGTAAGCCGGTTTGATTCTTCCTTAAATGGTAGAGGAAGCTGGCATATAAAAACTAACTCTTCTTCTTCTTAATAGGTCTAAACAGCAAAGTGAATTCCTGCAGGTGTCTTAGTCACAGGGAAAAGTTGGAAGTATATGGAGGAAACATATCCTCCTATGCATACATGCCAACAACTGCAATCATTACTGCAACCACCATTGCCTAGTCTGGAGGTAGCGACGGAGGGGAGGCATTGAGGAAAATGTATTAAACCAAAGCTGAGGAAACAGTGAGGGTAGAAATGAACAATCACACATTATGCTCCATGTGAAGTAGCAGCATTGCAACTACTTACTAAAAAGGACGTTTGTGATTCTGTGCTAAGGCTGCCAACTCTGGCTTGGGAATGTCATGATGATTTGGGGCTAGTGCCTGGGCAGGGCAGAGTTGGGGGAAGGAGCTCACTGGAGATATGTTGCCACAGAGTCTACCTTCCAAACGTTCCCATTTCTACCAGAGGAACGATCACAGTAATCTGGAGAGCAGTTGTAATTCCACATGAACTCCAGGGCCCTCCTGGAGACTGGCAGCTGTATTCTGTGCTATATATTAAAGTGTAAAACATTATTGAATATCTAGTTTGTATTAACTACATAATGATCAGATCCCCACCATTTTGTCCCATTTCTGTTCTATCGTTCTCCACATCTGGAGATTTTATCTGAACCTCTTCTGTCAAAACCCACAACCTTTAACATAAAACACACCCCTTACCTCCTCTCCCTGTTTTTACTTATTTTTTTCTCAGAGTTTATAGAGACTGAGGAGGAGACTGAAGGGAAAGAAATTCTGATCCAGGACTTAGATATAGCTCTTTAAGTATCTGGATCAAGTCTCAGAGACTAGAAGTTGAGTGAAGGAATCCATGCCCCCAGAGAACCATTCTTAAATGCCTGGGTTGAATGGTCTGAGACTAGTTTGGTCAGACTGTCTATTAAAAACTCCCTCACAGCAAGATTCAGCCAATGAGCAGTTACCCTGTTTCGATTGTATAATCTGATATAACTGGATTTCACTAGCATCTTTAGAGAAAAAAATTAAGAATTTAGGACTTTACTGTTGAACTTGCAATGTTTAAACTGTGATCCTATCCACACTTACCATGGAATAGGACCAACTGAAAACTTTAAGACTTACTTCTGAGTAAAGAGGCAAATAATTGGGCTGCAAGTCTTGAATATATTAACACTGCGACAACAAATGAGGTTGCAGCATAATAGAGGTGTATTCTGCTCTTAGTTTATGTTCTGCTTTGGCAAATTTAATTTTTCCCCTATAGTAACTCCAAAAAAATCCCCTCTCATAATCCTTATATCCTTTTAGGAATATCTCAGTTGAAAACTAGTAATTTTTAAAAATGCAATATACAAATTATTTCCATAACATACTTCCCTGTTCAGGATACTTTGCCCTCCTGATATCATGGGACTATTTTTTTTTTTACTAATAAACCTTTAAAAATAGCGAATAATAATGCATAAAGTGACAGACCCATAACTACAGTGTAGGCATGTATTTTAAAAAAGAATTAATGCAGTCAATTTGTACTACTGTTCTCATAACAAAAAAACGCGCTATTTCAACAGCAATCCTTTCAACAGCTGATTGGCAAGTCTGTCCGTTTCTAGTCTGTGGTGTTGTCACTTGTCTCCAACATGATAATGAGCCTGTCACCATATTCAAATAGCCTCGTGACAGAACGTTTTGTGAGCATGACGTCCACTGCAAAGGGTCTGTCAAAAAGCACCTTTCAGAAAACGAATAGAGAATGCTTTACTTCTGATGATAAATCTAATTTCTTCATAGACGGGAGACTGAAGTCCCCACCCCCACCCCAACTCATTTGCTTATGCCAGTGTTGTGTTGCATGTGTATCATCAAAAAACCACCAATTTGTGTATGTATGTGTGTAGTTTTCAAATGCAATCGACAAAACCAAAAGAAGAAGGGGAAGAAAGATCTTGCGGATAATCCACTAGAGCTTTCCCTAAAACTATAGCCACTGAGAAGGGAATAAAATTAGCGTGGGAGATTAGCTTGATACTAAAACCAAATAAAATGGAAATGCACAAATGTAGTGACTACACATTCCCTTTGTTAAAATTTTCATTATCAGCCTCTTTCATTCCAGAAAAAAACCAAGGCGGAATCATAGATTTATACAGCAAAGATTCATGCCTGGGGTACAGACCACAGTATAACACAGTCCACGGTCTAGCTACCGCCAATATCACTGACCATCTGTGAACGGTTTTTAGATAGTTCTGGGATACTCAGAGCATTGGTGCAATGATCAGGCCAGGATGGGACAAGACTGTCATCGTGAAAGGGAAATAAATCAAGGCTGGCAATTTAGAAAATCTCTCCCCTCCCCCGGTTACTTTTATCAACGTTAATATATATTGTGTGAGGGCACAGAAATAATCAATTTTGTCCTTCCTACGGTGATAACTTGTTCTAGTTTTTAAAAATGTTGTCCTTATAGGTATTGATAGCTGCAATCTTAAGGACACTTTCCTAGGAGAAAGTACTTCTGAATAACATGGAAGTTAGTTCTGAGTAGACCTCCTTAATATTGCTCCCCATGCACCAGGAATTGTATAAACTTTATTGTGAGGTGCACAGGGGCCCGATTTCAGTCAGGGCCAGTCTGCATAGGGATAAGGGGCTTTTAAACCTTCCCCTCACTATTTACCCAACCAAAAATAGCACTGCAAAGCTGCTGTTTGTTACTTACAGCTACAGGTGCTTGTGGGAAGAAGATGAAGAGCTGGTTTTTATATGCCGACTTTCTCTACCACTTAAGGAAGAATCAAACCAGCTTACAGACACCCTGTGAGGCAGGTGGGGCTCAGAGAGCTCTAAGAGGGCTGTGACTAGCCCAAGGTCACCCAGCTGGCTTCATGTATAGGAGTGTGAAAACCAACCCAGTTCACCAGATTAGCATCTGCTGCTCATATGGAGGAGTGGGGAATCAAACCCGGTTCTCCAGATTAGAGTCCACCACTCCAAACCAACACTGTTAACCACTACACTATGCTGGAAAATAGAATGGGGGTTTACATACCCCATCCTTGTGTACCACCGTCCCAATCTGAATTGGACCCCTGAGCACCTGAAAATTACATTTTTAAAAGTCACTTGATTCTTTGATCAACTCCCAGCATACATCTGGCAAGGCCCTAAATTTTCCTGAACAAATTGTTCATTTCTCTGAATCCGCAAAAGAGCAAATGGGAAACCCTTTGGTCTATCAAGGTCAGTATTGTCTACTTTGAGTGGCAGTGGCTTTGCAAAGTCTCGGGAAATGATCTTTGAGACCACCTCCTTTTAACAGGAGATGCCAGGGATTGAACCAGGGACCTTCAGCATATATGGCAAGTGCCTAGGGTTGCCAACTTCCAGGTGGTGGCTGGAAATCTCCCGCTGTTACAACTGATCTCCAGCTGATAGAGATCAGTTCACGTGGAGAAAATGGCCGCTCTGACTATTGGACTCTATGGCATTGAAGTCCCTCCCCTCTCCAAACCACACCCTACTCAGGCTCCCCCCCCCAAAAAAAAATCTCCAGGTATTTCCCAACCGGGAGCTGGAAACCCTACAAGTGCCACTACCCCACTCCTAAACAAGTCTTATACAAATAAGTGACACTTTAGTTAAAATTATTTAAAGATGAATTAAGGTGAGCTTTGTACACAGAAAGGAATTAGTGAAAAGTAAATAATGTATTGTCAATGACTAAATTTGAAAAAGAAAAGGTTCAAAACAGAACAGGCATGCATACAAAGGAATGCCAATGAGAACATACAGCTCCCATGCACATATTTACTTAGAAAATTTCTATCCTGCCTCACCAGAGAGCCTATTCAGGGCAATGCTGGGGAGCTCTGCCATTGCACATGTTTCTAATAGTGCAGTAAATGTGAAGACTTCCAATTCTCAGATTCTTCACACGCAGATGAGAACACCTGCACAGGGTTTGGATGGGGATCATGCACTTTATTTTCTAGCCGTATGTCCGCAGCAAAATAATTCACAAAGCTGGAATTTTAGACAAAACGACAACAAACTTGCCGTTGCCCAGTTCCAGAGGCTGCATGAATAGATAATCAACATTGAACAGCATGATTTTTTTTAAAAAAAAAATCATTGATTATCTAGAGGAAAGTAACATTAGCCAGCCAATGTACAGCACTGCGGACAGCTGGCTTTGTGCAACGCTTATTCTTTGCTTGAATTTTCAGGCCATTCATGTCTTCGCATAAAAGAAAAGAAGTGTGGGGGGGAATGCAAAAGAAAGAGTTCTAAAGTAGGCTATACATAAATACACAAAAGCAAGCCCGGGCTGAGGTTTCCATTGTCTCAGAAAGTCATCATCGCCCTGATCCCTCATTAAAGCTAGGAAAATGCCGGCATGGCATTACAATGAATGCAAACCATTTGCGGCAATCTTCGGCTCACACCGCCTCCAAATGAAGGCAGGCATTGCATAATCCAAGCAGAAAGATCTCCTGACAGGTGGATGATTTATGCTCGTAGTCGGAAGAATCTGAGCGCCTGTGGAGGACACAGCGTGAGCAAGGTGGTGGCAAGACAGATGCTCTCAGTGGGCTTGCCGAGGCTGGCAGGCTCCAGCCAGCTCAGGTGCAACCTGAACACTTTAGTATTGAACTCTTATTGCTATGATTCCATCACAGCAAGGGGCCATTTGCATTATTACGTACATCAGATATACTTTCAAGAGCTGTCCATATGCTCCTGGCGAATGTTTTCTCTTCCCCATCCTGGAACGGCTAATTTGCATTCTTGTATATGAAAACTTTTTATTTTTTACAGAGAAGAGAACGGAGCTGTAGAAAGGGGCAATTCTACTTTATGTTATTTATGTGCGCTGCTCGTTTCTTGTGATGCATTTTGTACACAGGTGTAGGAAATTCAGTGTACAAAACGCATACACTGAAAGGCCCCAATTATATAATTAGGGTTGCCGGGTCCCTCTTTGCCACCGATGGGAGGTTTCTGGGGTGGAGCCTGAGGAGGGCGGGGTTTGGGGAGGGGAGGGACTTCAATACTTTAGTGTTCAACTGCTAAAGCGGCCATTTTCTCCAGGTGATCTGATCTCTATCGGCTAGAGATCAGTTGTAATAGCAGATGCTAAAAATGTTTGCACAATTAGCTCACATAACATTATAATATTCTCTGTGTGTATTTTATATATCTGGATAAGGAAATATCAAGCGAGAATCAGGTAGAATGTGCAAAAATAATGACAAGATTTGGCTGAAGCTGGATGGAGAAGGATGGTTGGTGTGAGACACAGCTCAAGTACAATTTCTTTAATGTTTTATAAAGTAAACCCAGAGTAAATATGGTGAGTCACTGTATTTTTAAAGAATTGATTTAATTTATACCCCACTCTTTCATGGCAGAAGCTGGGCTCAGGGTGGCTAACGACAACACAATTATACAAGAATCAATACGCAAAAGAATATAAAGCTTAACAACATACAAATAATTACTATTTAAAATCTTAAAACCTAACCTGACAGGGAACAGATGGTAGCTATGAAACCCTCTCACATACAAGTTAAATTCAACATTAAGGAGGGGGAATCACCATTAATATGTAGTGATGTTGGTGCTAGGCAGTAATGAGGGGGAGACCCAAAAAGCGGTGGGACACATTTGAAACTCTACCTGCAGGTTCCTTGGTTTTAAAATGTGCTTCAGTCTAAGCCCCGTAGCTCTGTCTTTAAAACATGTCCATTCTAACCAGTTTTGTTAAATATTAAAGGCTCCCAATTGAACAGAGCCGGCAGGAAGCATCTTGGGCTGCATTTTAGAGCCTTTCGAAAGCTAAATCCTGGCAGTCATATGTTTCTCACAGAGGCAGGTGTGTGGGACAGCCTCCCTTCCCCGACCCCACCCCGACCTCCTAAACAGCTAGCTGGCATGATCTGACTTCAATTTGATTGAAATGGTTCTGTAAAAATAGTCCTTGCTGTAAAGAGGAAAGATACGGCTTCTCATCTACGTAGGGACAAACACCCAGAAGACTTTGACGAAGGCTTTCACGGTCAGAGTTCATCGGTTCTTGTAGGTTATCCGGGTTGTGTGACCGTAGTCTTGGTATTTTCTTTCCTGATGTTTCGCCCACAGCTGTGGCAGGCATCTTCAGAGGAGTAACACTGAAGGACAGAGAGACACTGTCCTTCAGTGTTACTCCTCTGAAGATGCCTGCCACAGCTGTGGGCGAAACATCAGGAAAGAAAATACCAAGACCACGGTCATACAACCCGGATAACCTACAAGAACCCAGAAGACTGCCTCCATATGTTTATAGCTCGTGGTTAGATGGGAGCAAATGTTTAAATATAGGAACACTCCATACACAACAATGTCAAAATAATGAAGAAGCTCTTGGTTAATAAATTATAGCGGTAATTAAGAAATGCTGGATTAATAAATGATAGTGGTATTATATTATTTGGGTTTTTTATTTCTTCTTTCTAGGGTTGCCAACTCCCACTTGGTAAATATCTGGAGATTTGGAGGTGGAGCCTCAGGAGGATGGGGTTTGGAGAGGGAGGGGACCTCAGCAGGATATTATACCATAGATCTCACCCTCCAAAGCAGCCATTTTCTCCAGAATAACTGATCTCTGTCACCTGGCGATCAGGTGTAATCACAGGAGATTTCTGGCCCCCCACCAGGTGGTTGGCAACCATACTTCCTTCAAACCCAACCGTATAGTTTGCATTTACAGTGACTTGTGAACTAGCAGTATAATAGCACTAGGCCCATCCGTCGATTGTATTGACTCATTCTGTGTAATCCGCCTTGAGACCAAGGGAGAAAGGCAGACTGTAAATAATGTAAATTAATACATTAAAAAATTTGGTACAGTTTTCTTGCTCATCTTCAGTCACTGAGGAAATGTGTTGACTGTTTATTTATTTGATTTATATCCCAATCCTCCCCAGTAATTCAGGGCTCAGGGCTGCTCACAACATATTACAACCATATTACCATATTATAACCATTCAAAACATTTACTATTTCGATTAAAAATTCTCAACATTTTAGAAATTCTAAAGGTGCCCTTGATCATTCCAGTGGCGGGTGCCAACCGAGTGAGTAGGGTTGCTAACATCCAGGTACTAGCTGGAGCTCTCCTACTATTACAACTGATCTCCAGCTGATAGAGATCAGTTCCCCTGGAGAAAATGGCCGCTTTGGCAATTGGACTCTATAGCACTGAAGTCCCTCCCCTCTCCAAACCCTGCCCCAAAAATCTCCAGGTATTTCCCAACTGGGAGCTGCCAACCCTATGAGTGAGGGATAAGGAAAAACAATCTTAACAGGGGAGGGATCAGGGTTAGAGTAGGTATAACTGACATTATAAACTGGGAAAACTTATGTAATCATTTTTAAATTAATGCAAATTATTTATTGCTCTACAATGTACAAACAGGACTTTGCATACAAACAATTTTATATATTATGTGTGCACTGGCAGAAAATAGGTATGCAGAAATCACAGCCAAATTTGCTTGATGATTTACCTACAATTTGGTTTGTCTTACTCAATAAGTCACTGGTATAGAGCCTAAGATTCTTGCATTTCTAATCTTATTTTATCTGTACAAACCTTTCCTTTAAGGAAAATTATTGCCTCCTGTGAGAAGACCCAATTGTCACAAACAGCAGGTCAGCGGCAAAACCTCTTTCTGGGCTGTATCACTGTGTCAGACTGCATGTGAGGCTCACACAATGGAATACTCCTCCATTAAAATATGGCTCAGCACATAGGAAACCAGATGTTGGAGAAAAGACTAGGATCAGCTTCAATCATATCAGTCACCTCCTGCTTTTGAGACTGGCATAGTTGAGACACAGGTTTTCCACCTCTTTTCCTGAGTTGTAAGAACCAAGTCTAAGTTTGCCTCCAGCATACTTTACAGAACTATTAGAGTTATTTTTTTCTAGACTGACCTTCTTGCACATACAGCACAATAGCCAGAATACTAAATAAAAAAGCAAAATAAACCAGCTCAAAAATGAAAGTAGATCAGACAATAACACTATCATCTTTTGTGGTCTACAAAATGGTTAAGCATTTCAGGGTCTTTGGGTTGAATCGGGGACTTTGCTGACTCTTAGCTCCTCTCTGCTTCAACTGATAGGGTCAAAGGTGGAACTGCAGATGAGAATTAAAGACGCATACATCCCTTTAATCAGATAACACATTCAAAGACTTTCAAATTCCCAAGAAGCCACTTTGCCAAGCACATGCCACAGTCCAATCCATGTAAAAAAAAAGTAGAGAGGAGGGAGAAAGTGGCAGGGGAAGCACTTATTCCAGTTGACCAGCATTATAAAAAAGGAAGGAAATTAAAGAAATAAATAGGAGCAAAATAGGATGGATAGGTAGTAATTCAAAATGTCTTCTGACTGAAAATTCTCCCTGGAGAGTAACTCCAGCAATTGAAGTTTCACAGTCTGCATCCAAATGCATTTTTTAACTTCATTAAGTGGCTGTATTTAAGAACCTTTCATAACAAGTATTTTAATTAGAGATGAGATGTTACTGAAGCATCTCAACTATCCAGATAGGATTCAGCATCACCAAAGAGATGTCCTGGAGGGAACAGGGTCAAGCAGTCTAAGGTATAATATTACAAAGAGAGGGTATTTCTGCCCTCAGTGTGAGAACTAGAAAAATTAATGCTCCTCCCATCTGATTAAAAAAAGGCAGCCTACAGAAAGGGATGCTTATAGGAAGTGATTTCTCATCAGTATTCTGCTCCACTTGCCATACATGAAGCTGAAAAGGAGAGGGGGGGGACCTCCAGCAATGAGTAAAATCTCCACTCATTCAATGGCACTGTAGCATTTCTTGCTAAGAGATGCAACTCTAACAGAATCTGCATGCGGTACATTCAGTACAAAGACACAATTGCATATCTGCACACACATGCACACTGCACAATGATATGTAGTTGTAGACAAGTTCCCCCCCCCCATCATCATTATTTTTAAAAGGGGGGGATTATCCCATGTGCAACTCAAGAGGGAAAATATAATATTCTCCCCCTAAAGCACAGGCATAATCATATTCACAGCTGATCAGTCAACTATTTCATCAGAGGTGTAAATGAGAACAGTTACGTAATCTTGGAATTGTTCCAACAGAATTTAAGTAAGAGAGGGCAAAAAGCTACATTAATATTGTAGAATATCCCAAAAACACTTTGCAAAATACAAGCCTGCAAAAGGATTCTCCTTTATATATAGGGTTGCCAACCTCCAGGTAGTGAATATGAAAAGATTTTCTTCAGCATTTATTCCTGGTTCACAAGTTTTCAAACTGGAAGCACAACAATTTTCATAACTATCAAGCATATTGGCATGTCAAAGAAAAACGAGCAACAATTAAACAACCAGGGTCAAAAATGGACCATGCAATTTCATGCCCATTCAGGACTTTAATTATTCTTGCATACATAATCTCCCCTCTGCATTTTCAGTGTGAAATTATAAGGCAGTTACCACCTTGATATTTTCTTCATCGAGCTGTCAGCATTTTCTGGAAAGATTCAGAATCAGACCCACAAACAATATGCAGCATATGAGATGGGAAATTACCCATCATTTCAGAAATTGACCAAACCTGGCTGCAATAGTCTAGATAAATTCTATGGATTACAAACGAAGGGATTCCTTGATAAAGGAGATCACACTGAGGCTCCTGTTTGACCCTTTTCAGATCGAAGTGTAAGATCCTTCTTTCCTTCGCAGAAAAATAACATAACAGTCAACAATCCAAAGAGCTGGATAAAGATAAGGGCACAATAACTGAAATAGGGAAACCTGCTGAACTAACAGCAGGATGTCTTTTGACAGGATACCCTGTGCACGGTCATCTAGGAAGGAGCTTACAAACACTTTGCAAAATACATGCCTGCAAAAGGATTCTCCTTTATATATAGGGTTGCCAACCTCCAGTGCAAATGAAAAGATCAGCACGCAGGCTCACAAACACTAACTATAACATTAGTCAGTATATTACAAAGGTAATGCTACAAAACCACTACTGATAAACTACAAAAATAATACAAGTAATGCAAATACGCAGCAGAACTAGTACAACAAGCTCTAATTTCCACTCTGCAACATATAAGGCACTGTAATCCATGGTACAGAAATGTGAAAAAACAACAATACTTGTACAGGTAGTAGCTGGAGATCTCCAGCTATTACAACTGATCTCCAGACGATAGAGATCAGTTCACCTAGAGAAAATAGCCGCTTTGGCAATTGGACTCTATGGCATTGAAGTCCCTCCCCAAACCCCACCCTCCTCAGGCTCCACCCCCAAAACCTCCCACCAGTGGTGAGGAGGGGCCTGGCAACCCTTTAGGTTATTTATTTTACAAAACCTCTATATCACTTCACAGTTAAAGCACTCAAAGAGGTTCACAACGGTAATTAAAAATGGTCATAAAATCAGAAACAGCGCTGGGTGTGGGAACAGAATGTTCCAGCGTAGATCTTGTGATGGCTGGCAAAAGTACAGTGTTTACCTGCCCATGAAAAAAGGCAAGCATGGTGGGGAACAACAGATTATATCAGTGGGAAGTTTGTTCACAATGTCAGGGCAGCCACTAGAAAAGCCCTGTTTTTTACAGATGCCCATCACACATTTATGAGATGGAATCTAGGCAGATTCTAAAATACAGGAAGATTCACACAGCAGTAAACACCCAGTATACCATTGCAGGCATGTGAGTGCATCTATGAACTACTTCAAAGGTAGACTAGTTCCAGAATATTATGGGATTCAGCCAGTTATGTACATAGTCCACCACCCATTTTACCTTCACAACTATTCTGCGAAGGAAGTTAGGGTGAGAAGATTCAGAGCTAGGTCGCCCTCAACCAAGCCCACCACCCTATCAACCATCTCACACTTTTCAGGTTTCTAACAGTAAGCAGACTTACATTCTTCTAAACCATTCCCTTCAATTTAACTCTGTCTAATTGGCTGTTGAACTGCCATACTATTTTACATGGCTGGTGTTACAACTTGTCCTTTTCCAGATGATCATTGCGGCACAGTCCTTAGAGTTGACCAACTCCAGATTAGGAAATTCCTGGAGATGGAACCAGGTGGGGTTGCCAGGTCCCTCTTCACCACCGGCAAGATATTTTTGGGGCGGAGCCTGAAGAGGGTGGGGTTTGGGGAGGGGAGGGACTTTAATGCCATAGAGTCCAAATGCCAAAGCAGCCATTTTTCTCCAGGTGAACTGATCTCTATCAGCTGGAGATCAGTTGTAATAGCAGGAGATCTCCAGCTATTACCCTAGAACCAGAGGAGGGGAGGGCAGGGTATAATGCGATAGAGTCCACCCTCCAAACCTGCCATTTTATCCAGGGGAATGGATCGCTGTAGTCTGGAGATCAGCTGTAATTCCAGGATCTGTCAGAAAACTGCTGATGTGAACTAACTATTGAATTACGAATAAACAGCAACAGTTACCTGGATCACATTTTGCCAGTTTCAAAAGTACTTTCCACTGGTTTAAAACAGTAGGTTCAATTTCTAGAAAATGCTATGTGCTGATTATGGCCTTTAAAAGCCCACATATTCTGGCACTAAAACATGTAAAACATGCTTCCTCCTATGTTAGCGTTCTCCCCGCCCCCACCGCCCTAAGAATTAGATCTTCAGCAGAGGTCCTTTAACAGAAACCCCAGCTTTCACTGGGGAGGTGGGTGGCTGTTAAGTCATCTTCTACATTAGCGCTTCAACTGTGGGAACTCTCTCCTGCTTCAGCCAGGGATCTGGCAACCCTAGGAAATTAGTTTTGGAAATACCCAACCCTCATCTCCAGATTCTGTCAGCACTTAGAGGACTGAGAAAACTAATTTATTCTCCTTTTTTTTTCCTTATCGGACTTTTAGCTGTTCTCAATATTCTAAACTTTTCGGAACACACTCAGTCCTCATCAGCCTTTTTGGAAGGTGCATTTTATTTCCAGTTACTTTACAAAGTTGTCTCTTTCTACATCCCTGGGATGTCTTCTGAATATATTGTCTATGGGTTGTTTGGTTATGCTGCTTTTTAAATAGCCACAAGGGATGCACTTTACTACTAGACACAGTACGAGGGGAAACTCTGAGGTCTCATGGGGAGGGGAAATACAGTTCCCCCTCTTAGCACCTCCCCGCTCCTGCTGCTCCCAAGTGACTCTCCATTCTCCCAACGAGGTTTTCTTACCTCTTGCTTATGCTCTCCACAAATTCTATTCTGCATCATCTCAACAGCCCCCAAGTGCAATGCCCTTTCCTGTCCTCTGCATCCTGGTCACAGACTCTGCAGAGGGGTGGCCTGGGCAGGCATTCATTGTGGTTTCTACAGCAATCCACAATGCCAGACAAATTCCAGCTAGGTTTTTCCCAACATCTTAAAGTAGTAGGTTCATATACAATTAAGATTTTAGGGGGTTTCAGTGTAAGAAGTATATTAATTCCCCTGTTCCTACTCTTTGTATAATTTATTTCCTTCTCTTTCCCTACTTCCTTGACCCGACTACTTGATTAAACCCACTGCTTCTCATGCCCTCTTGCTTATGAAGCTTACAGCTTCTCCAGTCAGTAGCCCCTGAGTAGGGTTGCCAACCTCCAGGTACTAGCTGAAGATCTCCTGTTATTACAATGGATCTCCAGCCAATAGAGATCAGTTCACCTGGAGAAAATGGCTGCTCTGGCAATTGGACTCTATGGCATTGAAGTCCCTTCCTAAACCCTGCCCTCCTCAGGCTCCACCCCAAAAACCTCTCGCTGGTTACAAAGAGGGACCTGGCAACCCTATCCCTGAAAGAGATCTTTTACTAAGCCTAACCAGTCACTTGCCTTTCGTCTTCCTGTTGTGGAACAATTACAGCCTGAAATCTAATGAAATTGGGACACAAAACAAAACACACACACAAAAAACTACATATTCATACAATTCTTATAAGCAATCCTGATTTTCCTATAGTTTTTTTCCTATGTTGATATGCAACTCTCAACTTCTGCTGCCATCCAGACCTTGAGGACATTCCACTTGTAGTTTCTGGGGACCATGTGAGAGGGCTAGGCTTTGTTCTGCATTGTATGTATAAACTATACATAATAAAACTAGAAATAAATATAAATCCATGACAGATCTTTCCCCCACGCCCAGTAGTTCAAATGTACACAAACATTCAGTGACATTATACATAAGGAAGGGATTGACTAGAGAGGGAGAGCCACACCGGAAAGCCAGTGTGCTGTAGCAGTTAAGAGGGTTGGACTAGGCTCTGTAAGATCCAGGTTCAAATCCCCACTCGTGTCATGGAAGGTTGCTGGGTGACCTTGGGCCAGTCGACTCTCTCAGCCTAACCTCTCTCTCAGGGGTTGTTGCGAGGGTAAAACAGAGGAGAGGAGCAGGATGTAAGCTGCTTTGGGTTCCCATTGGGGAGAAAAGCGGGGTATAAATGAATTAAATACATAAATTGACTAAAGGGGGGTTGTAAATTGATGAGTGCTAGTTATTAGTCACTGTATATAAACAATTGTGAATTATCTTGAATCTTAAATAGCTGGTGGGTATAAAATCAAGTTTTTAATCCAGTACTTTCTTCTTAGTTCAGGCTTGAGAATTTGGTGTGCATTATGACAGGGGTATGTGGTGTGTGCTCAAAATGCAGTCGGGTCTCTTTGTTACAACTAACAAGAGCATGAAAACGTTTTCTAAGCTAAAACAGCCAGATTTCAAATTGGATTTGCACAGCTCCCACTTTTCACCGCATTAGGCATGCTCTATTTTTGTTTATCTGGCACAAACGAAAACTATCGGCGCTAATCTGACTGCTGTGAGTGCACTCAGATGAGAAGCATATTGGTTACTTATTCTGATTTTAACATAGTCAGCCCTGAACATGAAAGTCATGTTGCAGACTGCAAATAAAATCATCAGCTGGCTCAAACAAAGAGTATCCCAAATGGTGGAAAATGACAGATGCTGCAGGCTGGCAGAAACTCCAAGCAGCTGACCAAAAGGACATCATAGGCTAAACCGGGGAGGTGTGGCCCAGTTTGTAACTGGCCCAATGAAGTGTTGTTTGGAACTGTTTCTATAGTAAGGCAGACTTTGATACCCAGGGACGATCTGAGGGACAGCCCTGTATGAGATCACACGTGTGATATTTACAGCTTGTAATTTTAGTGTTTCTTGATAGCCTGTCTTGCTTTGAGTGATTGAGGAGGTCATGCGGAGTTCTTCGACTTCCAGCATGTCTGGTGCCAAGCCCACAAAGGTTTGTCTATTCGAGCATTATGTGAGCACTCCTTGATGCCAGAGGTTTAATGTTACTCAGGCAGGACTTCACATGGGGGGGGGGGGATTTTGGTCCGTACTTTGTTGGCTTAACTTTGTGTTAACAGTTGAGCAGAACACCAAAATTTGAAGGGGGGGGGGATTAAATCATAACATCTGATCTCCCCAGCCCTAAAAGCATTAAAAAAAATATCTTTATGCAATACCAAGAACTGTCAACATCTTTCATAGATGAGATCATTTCAATCTTTCCAAGTAACTGTTATGAAAATGTTGTTTAATAAAGTTAAGTTGCAATAAGTTGCTAATCAAGAAGTTTATTACTTATAACTTTAGGCGTCAGCATTCCCCCCCCCCTTTTAGCCCTGGGTCAGCAAGAAAGAATTGCAATGGAAAAAGTTAGAGTTTTCTGCCCCATATTCATAGATTTTGTTGGATTATGCTAGAATTTCATTTCAAATCGAACACTTTCAAATAAGTTGTTTAGCATATCAGTTGAAACACAATCTTACAATACATAAGCAATGTACATTGCTGTTTTTCTTTCCTTCCAGTTATATGACATGCATTAGGGGGATACAGGTCATTTTAGGATACAGAATTCAAGGCTTGATGACCTGAACTGGGTTTTTCCAGTTTACTGTTTCATTACAAGACTACATTATATGTTAACCTATAATTTGATAACTAGCTTCTGTTATCTCAAAAGGAATGGAAATCAAATCAGGTAAATTGAATCCATGATCCAAATTTGCAATAAGTGTGCTTGAAACCAAAATATCATATCAGCTATTAAAAACTTAGGAAAAAATGTAGCCTAAGAACATTCTCAATAAGATGACTCCATATTCTTTAGCATTTTGCATTGAATGTAAATGCAGCTGAGGTATAATACTACAGAAGTGAGCACAAGGAATATCATGAAGAGAAATTTGTTCCTTTGACTTATCCATTTAGAAATGTTTGTGCTTGAACATCCTTAAAAGGTTTCTGGCTTTGCTTCTTCCCAGTTTAAGGCAGTCACGACTTACCTTTCCTCACACAATGACTTCTGTTTTCTGCTTGGCAGTGTAATGGTATTAGACTATGAAAGAAATTTACCTTGGCAATCTATTATGCATGGAGCCTTTGCAAAGGAGATTCTGCTATGAAGAATGGTATTAAATAAGCTTTTTTCCCTATGGCCTCATAGAAGGTGATAACACAATTTTATGTATAAAGTCAGAAGTTGCTTATGCTTACTGTTTTTGAGAGTATGCCTAAATACATTTTGTAGCACATTCTATGAATGCCTTTACTCATGGCCTGAATACATACTACCCTTTACTGCATAGGATATACACTCATGTATTACTCTGATAATTTCAGTCACAGGTCAGAAAATCCTGACTACCTCATGGAGCCACATAAGAATGCCACATATAAGAGAGGGGCAAGGTAAGCAGCCCTAACAAACTGCTGCTTTGCCCAGGACTCCGCTATAGGGTTGCCAACCTCCAGGTGCTAGATGGAGATCTCCTACTATTACAACTGATCTCCAGCCGATACAGATTAGTTCACCTGAAGAAAATGGCAACTTTGGCAATCGGACTCTATGGCATTGAAGTCCCTCCCCTCTCCAAACCCTGCCCTCATCAGGCTCCACCCCAAAAACCTCCTGCTGGTGGCGAAGAGGGACCGGGCAACCCTACTCCGGTATGCACATTCTGCCTGAGACAAAAATGGCAGCCACTCTTGGACTTGTGCCTGCATGCTTGGAATGCACAGAATGTGAATTAAGATTCAAGAACTACATGTCTAAGTCCACGTAAACTGTTGTGACATGCCATTTCTTGAAACCAAGGGGACCTGTGTGTTCATATATTACCTAGCATGTATAAACCAAACCTGAGTGGTGACAAGGAGAAGATTGTGGTAGAGAGATGACCCTTTCTTCAGTCACTAAGTGGGAGGTGGCTCCTGAAATAGGGGGACTCCTGGTTCAGTGTTTTGGGGGAGGAAGATTTATTTTCCATAGGAGGTGGGCAAATCTGAGGAGTGGGAAAGGTTGTGGATAGAGCTCCACTTTCTGGTATTCTGTGTGCTAGGGTAAACTGAGTCCACACTGAGTATATTGAGTATACGAATATATTGAACAACATCTGAGTAGTTTACTGAATAACCTGATGAAAATGTACTGAGAACTAAGTACTGTATCTGCAATCATTTAAGATTTGAACTGCTCATAACCATCTAAGCTTTGTGCCTCTCTTGAAGAAAAACAATCTAACTACCTCTCAGTAAATAATAAACTTCAAGTTGTATTAATTATTATAAAATTAGCTTCAGCCTCTAAGCCTCTCAATTTCACCTGGGGGGAGGAAAGGGAAGCTTTCTCCTCACACAAACAAAGGTGACAGACTGTGGAGTTTAAAGAATATTAAAAGCCCTCTCAGTCGTTATTATTGTTAGTAACAGCAGAAAAAATTGTGAGGGTTCAAAAAGAGAGATAGGACCCTCACACATGTACATCACATATTTCCTTCAGGAAGGCACTGCAAAGAATAATAGATCTAAACAGGAATACTTCAGTGGTTTCGTTAATCTTAGTAAAAAAAAAATGGCACTGGAACTTATTAACAAAAGAATTAATGGTTGCCCATTTTTTATATCACGGGGAAATCTTCTGTTCCATTTGGAACTGAATAGCAAAGCCCACAAATTGTTATCCTGAGCATTTTAATCAGTTACAGAGTGCTTGATGTTGACTTGCAAGGAACTGAGAAATAAACAAAAACAAAGCCATTTCTCTTCTGTCTCGGCGCTGATTGATTACCAAATGAACTTATGGTACACCGTCCAATTAGCGAACAAGCATCAGCTCCTCAGATAACAAACGAGTGTGGCCAGCTACTAAAAGAGATCTCAAGAATTTCAAATGACAGCAGAGCATAAGTAATTAAAGATAGCAACTGTAGATGCATAGATGCTAATACACAGGAAATACCTTGGCCATTACCAGCATGAGAAAAACTGGAAATGAACAGTCCATAGCAACAGTGGGGAAAGAGAAGGCTTTCTAAACCATATGCAGCCGGTCTGATTCTCTAAGCATTGTTGTTGTTGGTGGCTCCATCAACAAGGACAAGTGTTTTGAGGAGCAAGGCTATATTCAGCAAGCACCTGTTGCATCGTAATAACTGCAGGTTGCTCCCTTATTTGTATAGGGACATTTGCCCCTCTGTCTGACTCATACCGAACGAACACCAAAACCAAAGTTTATCTTCTTAATGCCGTCTTTTCTTGATCCTTTTCCTATTTTGCTATCAGGAGCATTTCTACAAGAATAATGGCTTTTCACTTGCACAGAACTTTTTGTTTTTGTTTTTTGGTATTTCATTATATGTTATTGCTTTTAATTGTTTGCCACCCAGAGATTTGGCATGGTACACTTTTGTATCTGTCTACATTATAAACATGCTTCCATGAGCTCCTTCGAAAAAGAATGTGAAGGCGGTGACCACTGCTTGTACAGTTGTAATGATATCTAATGACCATATACACTGCATTTGTCATCTATATTGTGAGAAGAGAAGCATGAATGTGAACACACATGGCCAACATTTTATTCTGTACTGGGAGTTGCCTTCTGGAAGGGTCATAAGCACTTTTAAAGAAGCTAGTACTTCAATTTGCCATCTGGCTGGCCCATGATAGACACTGGATAATGGGCTAGGTGGACCTTTTCATCTGATCCAACAAGGTTGTTGTTCTTTTTAAAATATTTTCCAGCTGCTTTAGTGAAACTATTTACAGAAGAAGGATGTTGACAATTCAGCATAAGTTTTAGCAAGAGATGTGATGTTAAAATTTACTTGCCAGACCTGAAATAAAATCAAGTTTTATGAGTAAATTGATTTGGGCTGTCAATTTTTAGGCATACTGTGCCATCAGCACGTAGCAACTGCTGTGGCCAACAGGAAAGTTGTAACAGTAAATGTTATTACAGACCTGTAATTGAATTGAACAGGTTTACATTTGAATAGATTTGCTTCAGCATGATCTGACATGGGATTACAATCTTTCCCTACACATAAAACCATGTTTGAGACAATGTGCCAAAAAGATAGTGGGAGAGGGCAAGAAGTAAACTACATCTAACTTAAAAGAAAAGAAAAATTATAATCAGTTTTTCATTTGTGTACAGGGGAAATTACAATGACTAGCCATATTTCACAGATCCTAAGCCATATTCCATCACCAAATTTCTATAAGTTATTAATGTCGAATAAAACCTAAGCAATGTGATGTGTTGTGATCTAATTACAAGTTTTAAAAAGCACAATCACAACCTGCATCTGAAAGAGTGAATGAGGAATAAGGGTGACATCTTCTGTTAGCTTCTGATATTGGTCCTTAAGAATCATGGTTCGGTCATATTAATTAGCATTAGAACAGATCCCACTTCAAGGTTTATTCCTGATGAGGAAGGCATTTTAGCCATTCTAGCACACACTTGATCTTAGCCATAAGGCTGAGAAGCGATGCCATTCTAGCATTTTTCCATCCACATTTATTTACACAATGCACACACACAAATACTAACAGGCAAACACTTCCTTAACTTGTGAATTAGGGCCAGTTACACAGAGCCTACTCCACTGTGCTATAGAATTGGGAAAAGACTGGTGCAACTCTCAATTTCTCTGTGAAAGCAGCCCTTAGGCTCAAGAAATAGAGATCAGTAAAGTCAAACTAAGGGCTGTTTTGCACATTCCAAAGAAGCAGGAAGTGCTAGGGTTACCAACTAGCCTGGAGAAAATACCCAGACCCTGTAGAAGAGGCTGAATTGCTTGTTATTTACCAGGTGAGATTATTTACTTCCGTGACATAAAAAGCTTTGGCTGTCCATTTCCACATGTAAAACCTCTATTAAAGAGAGGGGACATTTTTCTCCAGATTTACTTTCAGAAAGACATTCTGATGATACATGTGCTAGATTAAAATGACAGTTTTGGACTAGATTACTAGTTTACAGTGCCATCCCAAGAACAGTTGCACCCTTCTAAGAGATCAATGGTCTTTTCTTCTTAGGATGGCATTGTTAATTCAAATAATGAAACTGGACCACAACTCTAGGATTAGGTATAGTTTCTGAAAGGTGTGCCTGCAAAAGCAAGGGTGTTGATTTTATAATGCCTAGTGAAGATGACCTGAATAAACCAGGCTAGCCTGATCTTGTAACATCTTGGAAGCTAAGGAGGATCAGTCCTGGTTAGTACTTGGATGAGAGATCACCAAGGAAGTCCAGGGTTGCTACACAGAGGCAGGCAATGGCAAACCACTGCTGTACGTCTCTTGTCTTGAAAACCCTGCAGGGTCACCATAAGTCAGCTGTGACTTGGTGGCAGAAAAAATGAAGATGAACACTCATGTCAAGATAGTCAACATGATGATGTATGTTCTCTAGAAGAAAAATACTCCCAAAGCTTGCAAAGATGTCTCTCTGGTCAAATAACATGCTCTTAAATCACAATGGAAGTCTGAATGGAAGCTACTGGAAGAAACTATGATGTGACACTTTAGACATCTGACACTTTAAAAATCTTCTTCCCCTTAATGCTTCTCTACTTCAATCATTAGGCAGAACTCTGTAATACTTCCCATATCTAATATCCATCAGGCCTTATTTGTTAAGTATAACTAACAAAATAAAACTATGACAGACCGTTCATATTCTAGGACAGGGATCCCTTTTTGAGCCTGCAGGCACCTCTGGAATTCTGACATACTGTGATGGGCACAGCCATAAAATGGCTACAGAAGCCTTAGTGGGCAAAAACCCCATCTGGCACTGCTCACTTTCTAAAAACTCTTGGTGGGCGCCAGGAAAGATGTCAGTGTGCGCCATAGCTGGGGACACCTGCTCTGGAATATAAAAAACTTTTATACAAGTGTGTAAGGGTGGAAATTCTCTGAAATAATTTTTTTTTGTCTTTGAGACTATACCTAATTGACTATCAGGATTCTCCTAACGTAAGGCAGATAAAGAGATATTTTTTTGGAACACCATTTGAGAGTTTAAAGAGACCGTCTTCTCTTGAAAGGCATAAAATTGAAATAGATTCAAGAGACTCTTGCTTCCACACCCAATAATTTACCCACTTCAGTACTGAAGAATATTTAGTAGGCCTAGTTTCCTCTGCATAATGATACATATTGGAAGTAACGGGAAAAGTCTCCCTCGCCATTTTTAAAAACTAAACAAGAACAGCAACATCATGGCTGAGAGAAGAATCCAAGCTGATCACTTTCACAGACTTAGGCGCCGCACAGATCTTACCACTTGAAGATTGCAAAAAAAAAAAAAAAATCCTTGCCACATTTACAAACAGAGCAGTCACATGTTAGAGCTCTAACAATGGGTTTCTATTCTAACAGGCCAAATATGCTAAGCAGCATAGTCTGTTTGAAAATGTGTCACATTCAAGCATGCTTTTCATGTCTGAGTTCATCTAAAAGCATCCATTAAGGTTTTTTGTACTATGAAACAAATTAGGTTTTCCACGAGCAAAAATCCTACTCACATCAGAATAAAAACGGCCAAGTCCTGTGTCTCTCAGTGAAGCAAAATCCCCAATGAATTAGCCAGGAATTTTTCCGGAATAAGACTAAAGGCTTTGGCTCACAGGATCATAGCGTCTGCCAAAGCAGCCACACAGAATGAGGTTTATTCTTAGTAAGTATAATCCAGTAAGAATACGTCTGTAGGTGTGTGATAGGCCTAATTTTTTTGCCTGCCATCACTCTGTGAGCCTATATTATTTTGGAAACATTGCTTGAGAGAAAACTGGTTACCCAGAAAAAATGTATGTTTTGCTTTCTGAACTGAAGATCAAACCGTATTTCATTACAAATGGTACTTTAAAATGATTGCTTAACACCACATTATTAGCTACTGAGACAACTCAATATGAATTCCAGATTTGTGGCACATCCAGTAATGACACCCAATTCACCTGAACAGTTAAAAAAAGGTGAAATTTCACTCTTTTCCACCAACATATAAAGAAATTATGTTTACTTGTTTATTTATAATTTTATAGATCCTAACTCTAAATACCTGTAGTTCCTTACTCTCTTTTCCGCATTTATTGGAAATGTCCAAAGTCAAGCTTCAAAGTCTTTCTTATGGAAAGATGCATAATGATCTAGATGCACATCAAAATCGTATACGTCCCCCACCTCCCCTTCCACCATGGGACAAAACAGAAGCTGAGCACTAGGAGGTACACTTCAGTGAGCAACAAGCCAATGGTCAGAACCATGGAGAACCTCTCCATTACCAAGTGACCTCACCTGCCGCCCTGCTGTTCTTGTCAGTGTGTGTGCAAAGAGAGCCAAGGTGGTGTGGCATCCTTGCCCTCTATGCATGGACACTAGCAGCATGGGCCTTCTTAAAAAGCAGCATAGCAAATGGCAGATCTCTAGGGATTCTTTACTCCATCTAACAGTCCTAACCCATGGTTTGAAGAACACTGGTCTAAGGAAAGCCATCTGACTACTTCCTTTCTGACTTCTCTTTTGAGAAGGCATTTTGGTTGCTGCTGGTTTTAGTTGTCTGTTTCTGATTCTTAACTTCATTCTAGATTTTGAATATTGTATTTTTTATTATTCTTTTTAATTTGAGAAACCGATGAGCAAGATCTCTCAAGGATATTTTACAGCTACTGAAAGCCAGCTGGATACATGGTCAATGTGTACACCCAATGAACACCCATAATGTAGTGACAAGCAGTTGAAATCGGAGCATCACAAATGCAGAGCGTGCATTTTTTTACCCGTGGATGTTTTATCCAATAGGATACCCTGAGTGGTTTATCTGTTCAGTTTGATTTATCATTCTTAGCAGTGTTTGTGGAAAGATACATAAAGAGATCAGCCTTACCTTCTTTCAGCATGCCGACTTTTAGACATTTCATGAAGCGACAAGCTTGGCAGGACTTGCGCCTGCGCTTTGTGATTTCACATTCATTTGTTGCCGGACAGCTGTATTCTATGTTACCTGTGGCATTTAGGATTCAGAAAGAGAAGCCAATGAGAAATGTTAGTTGACAGATAATTCTTAGTCATAGAAAAAACACAGTGAAAACATATATAATCAAAAGTTACAGTAACTAGATTTAAATTTTTACAAAACTGTCCAGTTATAAGTGGTCATAATGATTTCCATCTTTTACTTAAAACAGATGACAAAAACACTACACTTATAATTGTGTGTTCCAATGTACACTTTTTGATGTGATAAATGCATGAAGTATGAACATTGGCTCTAACTACTTCAAGAGCAGTCACTGAGTTGGATCCACTTAGCTTTTCTTCTAGCCCCACTCTAGGCCCACATGGAGTTTGTACATGTAGGTCCTAAGACCCCGTCATAGGCTTCTTTGGTTGTCTTTCCTTTTTCCCCAGCAGAAAAACTGGGTGGATCCAACCCAATGGGTGTGTGAACACTGTAGCAGAACAGATCCTGTTCCATCCAACATCCTCAGCACCCCAGGAAATTCAGGCACTTTGTTGCATGTAACACATTACATGAATTGTTTTATTAAGACGACAGTGTGACATATAGAACATATGGTGACAGATCTGAACCACAACAACAAAACCAAAGTATGAAGCTCACTGAGAAGACTTGGACCAATCATTCCCTCAGCCTAGTCTACATCTTGGAGCAGTTGTAAGGATACTGTAAGAAACCATGTGCTCTTTGGAGGAATGGTGAGGTACAAATATAAGATAAGGTGAACACAGGGAACACATTCCACCTCTCAATTAACATGCAGCCCTGCTAGGAAGACTCAGGCACCAGGAGATTACATGAGTCAGTCTCTGAAATTACAGACAAGATCCTGAGCAATGATGAGTCCATCTAGGATATAGGGTGGTCAACTGTAGGTTGGGAAATTCATGGAGATTTGGAGCAGAGCCTGGGGGCAAAAGCAGATGAGGGGAGGGAGTTCATCAGGGATGTGATGCTATTGAGTCCCCTCCAAAGCTGCCATTTTATCCAGGGGAACTGATCTCTGTAATCTAGAGATCAGTTGCAATTCTTGGAGAACTCCAGGCCTCTCCTGAAGGTTGGTAATCCTATCCATGAAGGGATAAGGATTTATCCTGCTCTGCCATCAGCACTAAGGCTGTGTGGCTGTATTTCGACCCTTGCTGGGAGCACAACTGTAGTGCAGAGGGTGTTTGGGACAAATATTAACATTGTGAATGTGCATCTCGGTACATTCATGATGGCAAAAACAAGGATGTGGGAAAATATTGTTCTAAGCCTTTGTTCCTTACTTTGCATAGAATTTACATATTATTTGAGACATTAACGAGTTAGGAGGTTATTTCTGGGAGTGCACCCTTGTGTAAAGCCAGTATTTCACAGGATGAGTGTAATGACCAGATTCATAAAAGTACATGGAAAACCTTGCCCCCTGCTTACTTCTTGTCAGCACAGTGAAAATTTAAGTACATAGTATCGGTTTGCTCATTAGCTCATTGCAGGAAGTGCATCTTACCTCAGCTTAAGGGAAAAAAAACACGTATGTTAATTTTTTTTTACTCATCAAATGAGGAAGAATTAATGCACTGTGTAATGTAAACTCTGGTCTCCTTTGAACATCCAGTTTTAAGCACATTGACAGTCACAACTACATTCTGTATGGTGGAGTTTGCCACAGCAGTAGTTCTTGGAAAGGAAAGGACTTTTAATAAAAATGTCTTTCCACATCAGCGGTGTCCCATCTCACTTTAAAGGTATTTTGTTATTTTCTAACCCTTTCCCCCTGTGATTAAGTGCATTAGTATCTTAATGAAAATGCATTCTGTTTATTGCTCTCTTGGGAAATGGGAGGTCATCGCACCAAATGCATAAATTGTCATCAGAGACAGTCCAGGCATAATTGCAATTTTGCTGCTCCATGTTTGCTGCACTCAGAGTCCATCGAAGTCCCCTGAAACATGCACAGATCCTCGTAATTAGCATAGAGTCTGCCTGGGACTACAGCATTGATGAAATATTTCAGAGTTAATCACACTTTGTAAACACTGATTTATATTGACTACCTTTCTCCAGACTGATGTCTCCTCATTAAATATCACATTAGCGGATTGCAGGATCGTACAAAGACTCAAATGCTCTGCAACGGCTAGCTCAACAAGGAATAATATGCACACCACTTATCTCTGTTGCAAAATGGTTAAGTATTTATGAGAAAGGGGGTCTTGCATGTTGCAATGTAGAAAAGACAGGTCCGTCAGAAACAGAGCACTAAATTAGCATTCTAACTAAATGTATCTGTGGTAAACATTTAAATCATTTGCACAGCCCTATTTGTGCCATACAAGCCAGCCAAATCTACCACAGAGACAAAATAAGCAGCCTCCTGGGGCAATACAGTTCAAGGGATGCCTGCCACATCAGAAATGGAGCTCAAGATTAGGCTGTTATACTGGGGTCAATCTTACCACTGTGCTGTGCAAAGTTTGAAACCTTCCTCCAGCTTCACAGGAGAAAGGCTCTTTAAGTAGGAAAAGAGAAACATAATTTAGAGGAAGCTCCTTGGAGGAAGCCTGGATCCATGGTGTGGCTTCTAGAAAGGCTGAATAGTTTGAAGTGTATCCAGAATCATCTTCAGTTATGCAGAATCAATATATCTAACTCACTACTTGCCCCATCTGTGGATACTTAAATTTGAAAACTGGAGCCATGGACAGACAAGACAAATCTTTCTCCTATCCTGAATGGGGGAAAGCCCTAGCCCCAGGTTTGCAGAAAAACTTGAAATCTAAACAAAACTATGTGTGTGGGTAAAGTGCCGTTAAGTCGCAGCCGACTTATGGCAACCCCTTAAGGGGTTTTCAAGGCAAGAGACTAACAGAGGTGGTTTGCCAGTGCCTTTCTCTGTATAGCAACCCTGGACTTCCTTGGTGGTCTCCCATCCAAATACTAACCAGGGCTGACCCTACTTAGCTTCTGAGATCTGACGAGATCAGGCTAGCCTGGGCCATCCATGATGGTAGAAGCAGTGCCTGTAGCTTTAACAAACAAATGCCCTCGTGGCTATTGCTAGGCCAACACAACAGTATTGCCAGATATCCAGAGACTGAAGCCATGAAGATGCAAGCCAGTTCTCAACACAAACCTGAGAAAAGCCCCAGGTTTACAAAAAATCTGAACTACAGACACACAATCACACATTGAGGAGCGAGGTTAAATCCCTCTCCCCAAATAATAAAAGTGCCTATACTTTAAGAAAAAGGATCTCAGTGGCCATTGAGGAAGTTGCTAGGCAACCACAACAGTGTTGCCAGTCTTCAAACCTTGGTTCTGACAGTGAAAGGAAGAGCCCTTACCAGGGCTGTTTTGGCATCCCAGTTCACCCCTGCTTCCTTCCCTCCTGCTCTAGAGGGAGGACTCATCAGGGCCAGGCCTAGCAGCAACTATTGCACAATTTGCTATCATGCAATTTTCATAACTCACCCAGGTAGAGCAATGGCTACCAGATGACCTGATACCATAAAATTCTCCTGGGCTCAACAGCAGCTTCTACACAACTTCAGCAACTTGGCCGGGCCTGGCAGTAACCACCAAACAACTCGCCTGGGCAACTTGCTACAACATGATTTTTGCAACTTGGCTAGAAGGGGATGCCAGGGAGAGCGAAGGCAAGAAAAGTGACAGCCGGTGTGGTGTAGTGGTTAAAGTGTCATACTAGGATTGGGGAGACCCCAGTTCAAATCCTCACTCTTCCATGGAAGCTTGCTGTATGACCTTTGGCCAGTCACTCTCTCTCAGCCTAATTTACCACACAGAGTTGTTGTGGGGATAAAATGGAGAAGAGGAGAATGATGTAAGTTGTTTTGGATCCCCACTGAAGAGAAAGGTGAGATATAAATGAAGAAAATAATAAATGAAGCTGAGGACTGGAGGGCAGAGAGAAGAAAGGATGGTTGGTGAATGAGAAGGAGACAAGGAACCTGGAAAAGGGGAGAGGATGTGGGAGATATCAGGAGGAGAGTCAGAGGACATAATGTGAGGAAGGGGATACAATGAGCCCACAAACAAGGTGCCCACAGCTCTCTATTTTCCCAAGAAATTGCAAAAAACAAAAGGGCTCAATTCCCCCCCTCCCAAAAAAAAAAGGAAGGAGGGAAAAACAGTGGTGGCTCTCTGTGGCTTGTCTCCAAAGGTGACAGGCTGGAAGCTCTCCATGCACCTATCTTGCAAGGATCCAGTAGGAAGGGAGAAACACCATTGCTCAGGAAATCAGTAGAATCAAAGAAAAACACAAGCACACATAGTAGCAGGTTAGCATCACCTGGAGAAAATCAAAGTAATGGCTGAACCAGTGATTTCCATGTGTATCTTCAGCTCGGGAATTTTGTTATGCACACCCCTAATACAGGGTTTAAAATTTTTAAAATATGGCTAATTTAGAACATACAATTACAAACAGGTTTGCAGGTTTTTAGAGACCATGCCAAAGCTCAGTTAACAAACACTTAGAATTTTTATCAGAGTAATATACTATTATATATTACAATAGAAATGTTATATGCTGATTCATATGACAACATTAGCAAATGCTTTGGGTATGGTGATCTGTTTTCTGTGTTTATTGGAGCATACACAAGATAGGAGTTAACACTTGGTTTTATCCATATTTTAACAATGTTTTTCAGGACATTTCTCATTCATGCCACCACAAAGTCAAATAACGGTGGATTAATATTGACCGACTTGAAGGCACTTTACACACACACACAATATTGACCATCACATCCCCTTGAGCACTTCAATTAATTATGACCTCCTTAGCACAATCCATAGGTTGCTCTTTCATACAAACCAAGCTCTGATTTGCACTTTCTTTTCAAACTATGCTTTGTACAAAATTCGAAGTCATAATTGAATTGTAGCATGCAAGAGGAGGAGGAAAGGAAGGGGAACAGAAAAGAGTATGTTAGAACAAAATTGGTTCCCATATTACCAAACCATAATTCTGTATTATGTGTGAACCAAGCTGAGCAGCCCAATCCTAAAGGGGAAGGCCCAAACCAGCATAAGAACGGGGTGACCTCCGCGCCAGCATTAGTGCCACTCTTCAGGTAACTATAAAGCTTGGGGGTGGCCAGATGCTCTTTAGCAGCTGCACCTTTCTTCTGCTCATGACCAGATCCATGAGTCCAAGGACAACAGCCTTTGGGCTCTTAGCCTGTGTCTTGGAGCAGTCAGCATTTGAGTCCAGCACCAGCCTAAGAAGTAGAATGCTATTTATGTGTATTGGTTTATGTGTATTGTGACTTTTTTATATGAGCTTAAAGATGATGTAGTTTGACGGCCCAACTGGTTATTAAGTACTATCAATTCCAAACCCTTTCCTGAGGTAAGATCCTTCTCATATGCCCTATTCTCTGTGCCCCTACCTGCAAAGGTGAGAAAGGTGGCAACCAGAGACTGGGTTTTTTTTAGTGGGAGCTCCACACCTATGGAATACCCTTCTCTATGAGGCGCACCTGGCACCTACCCTATTGTGTTAGGCACCAGGTAAAAAACATTTTTTTTAACCGGGCTTTTAATTAAAGGGTTGGTTTTTTTATATTGTTTGTACAGTCTGCTTCTAGCCTGAAAACTGTTTTATGCAACTTGTTTTCAATTGTGAAGTGCCTTATGTTGTTTTTATGTGCTGGCTTGGGTTTTAATAGGTAATTTTAATTACATTAGAGCTGATGTATGTTTTATCATAGTTGTAACCTGCCTCAGGCAGATTCTCTGGAAAGGCAGGATAGAAATTTTCAAAATAAACAGAAGAGGTCATGGAGTAGTCCTAAGCAATGAGTAAAAACAGAAGAAGTAGAAGCAAGAGGAGGACTACCAGCTATGTTGATACTTAGCTAAATACTAAACCTTTCCCATTTTCTCAAGAAATACACCATTAATTTTGTCACAAAGCACCTGTACTTCTGTATAGCTAGTTGGTTAAAGTTTGCAGATACAAGCAATTGTCAGCCAAACAGTTATTTGCCAACCATCACCTGATATGTGTGCGTGTGTTCCATCTTGTTTGGTATAATCACAGAAACAGAAAGGAGAAATGGCTTTATTCAATTTAACTTTTTAGAAAACAGATATAGGCAAAACATTAGCATTTCTAATTTATGTTGGTTTCAGGCTGTTAGACATATGCTTAAATATCTCCCACTGAAAATAATGGGACCTAAGAAGATACTCTTATTTAATATGAATAGTGGTAGTATAAGCATTAAACCAAGCCCTATAAATCCCAGTCATTCATAAGCTTGGAAGGGTTTCTTCCAAACCCTAATCTGTGTTTCTCAAATAGATGCACAAACCACAGTTCTGATATGCATAACTGCATCTATTTTGCAAATAAACATGGACTACAGTTGCCATTTTCTCAGTAGGTTAGTACAAAAATAGATCTTCTGTGTATATAATAGTTAAATCAAATTTCACACAGTAACAAATATTCCAAGCAATTTAAATATAATTCCAATATTACCATCATAATGCAAAAGTCATATCAAAGCATAGGTCATAAATTACAAAGTCACATGTATTGTTCACAAGTAGTATTGATTACCTATATTTATAACCAGGACTATACACTTACCTGTTTGTACGCACCTACTTGTGAACAATACATGTGACTTTGTAATTTTCTCAGTAGGGGCAGGGGACCTCTCTGCCCTGCATTCCTGCTCAAAGCAGTGGCAGGAGAAAACTAAAATATAAAATGGTAATCAGGGGGAAACCTGGAAGAGACATCACACCTCTATAGGAACACCTTTTGGTTTTCCCCAGAAGTGACATCAGATCTTTCTAGGAGCCAAGTTTCCAGAAATTCACAGAGAGGTGAGATGGAGTTTTACTAGAAGTGATGTAATGTTGGCACCGATGGCCACCCCCCATGCCCCCTGGACTCTTGCTGGTTGCTAGGCTGGGCCCTAACATGGACCCTAGTATTGAGGGGGGAAATTAATAATATAAATATTTAATCATACACTCCATAATCAAATCTCCTTGTCAAACTGAACTACATGCTAAAATGCTAATGGATTGTTGCAAAGACACAGATTGATGTGGATTTCTATACCATTGTCATTATAGAAAATTTCCTCAAGCTCATGGAGAAATAAAAATAATAATGTACCTATAAATTTGGGATACAGCTGGTCTACTAAATGTCCACCTGTGTTAATTTTCCAGCAATAGTTCCAAATTGTGGTCACTTTTTCAAAAATGTGAGAAAGGACTAAGAATCTGTGGTTTCATAGGTGGCTGGGAGACAATATGATGAGGAACGACAGATGTTCATTGTTATTTATTCCACCACTACATCCTTGAAAGTCTTCCTTGGTTTTTCTCGTTTGATAGCTAAAATAGTGTTGTACTAAAAATGTACTGAATCAAGCACCCTTTACAATATTGCATCAATTCTGGTAAGAGTTCAAATTTCCTACACCCTAGAGTTTGAAGGCTTCTTGTATTATCTTGTTTTCCTTCAGTTGTGTAGAGTTATTGAAATATTCAAGCAGAAACATCAAAAATCTAGTTCTGAATCTATATAGGGACACAGAGAGAGGTATGCAAATTGCTCTTCAGGGTTTTTTTGTGCTTATAAAGGGAAAACCTCATTGAAAAAAATGAGTATTTTCTGAGCTAGAATTCTTGCCCCAGAGGGCAGACGTTGCTAATAGAGCAAGCTTGAGTGTGCCCAGTTTCGTCAATAGTTGGAGAAGAAAATGTACTATGCAAGAAATAAAATCAGCCTGGCAGCTCAAGGCTTTCAACTCAGCTGACAAGAGTGATAGAATGATTTATAATATCTCCTGGATAGTTTTCAGAAAGGACTGGCTCCAGTTACTTATTTCGAAGTCTTTTTGTACAATTAGTTTGCGGGCAATACCATTTTTTCACTTACAGCTTAATAGAATCTTGCATCTAGCTGGCTGAGAGAATAACAGAGTATATGCTAAATCCTTGCCTGAAGTGCCAGGGCATAATTTATATATTCCTTTCAGTGGCATAATGGACTTTTACAGTTTGGCAGTTCAAGAGCCAAATAACGTAAAGTAGCGTGACGTTTCAAAACAAGCATATGCGCCAAATCCTTGTTCCCTACAGACTCCATCTTGTATTTTGACCAAGCACTAAGGTTTGTGTCAGCCTGGAGTTGTATTTGCTATGTCCAGAAATGGCTGAGTGTTTTTGTGGGTTTCCTGGCATTGATTTTAATTTTATTAAGAAGGCCAAATCGTGTGCAAATTAAAAAGACACATGGTGTGACAAATGAGATGCAAACCTTACAAAAGAAAGCACACCAGTGCTTTAAAATTCACAAAAGTGGGAATGAATGCAAGGCAACAAATGAGACAGAGTTAAAAGCACACAAGAACCTGAAACCTACTTTTAAAAGAGATCCCTATGATTGTGGTCACACTTTTTTTATCTACAGCTTCCTAAAAGGGAGGGAAGCCCCACCACCGTGTGTGGCATTTGGGGAGAAAGCCTAGAACTCATAATAGTGATGGAATGTGCTGGGGAGGGCAGAAACGCTTGAAGCACCTCTCACTGGTAGGGTTGCCAACTATGACTTGGGAAATTCCTGGAGACTTGGGGGCAATGCCTGGGGAGGATTGGGAGCGCAGTGGGGATGTGATGCCATAGTGTCTGCCCTCTGAAGGTGCCACTTTCTCCAGAGAAACTGATCTCTGTAGTCGGGAGATCAGCTGCAGTCTTGGGAGATCTCCCCAGAAGGTTGGCAACCCTACTTCTAGGGTCAGTTCGGCTTCCATGCTCAACTCCTCTTATTTTAGTTGTGGCTAGTTAGTAAAATTAGGATTCAGTCCGCATGGCATCAGTGAATCCTGGCTATACTGCAACTGTCACTCTTTGCCCCCACCAGAGAGACTGCAGCTCTCCCAGCCTGCATTGCGGTAGCCAACTGACAGCTAAACTCCATGGCATCATCCAGTTGCTCATGTAACTGGCTCCTGGAAACAAGAATGTGGGGAGGCTTTTCTCAGGAAGCTTCAGCTGCTCTGAGAATGGCTCTGATGAGTTCCCCCCAACACACACACACACACACTTTGAGGTTAACAAAGGAAGCTGCCAGGCTTTTATATTAACCCAACCCCCACAAAAAACTGAGGAAAACAATCTCCTACTGCCAATTTCAGTGCACCGCCCATACGAAATGCAACCAAATACTCCCAAACCAAGCATCTTGCCTGTGCTCCAAGTCATACAGGATGCCTGCAGCACATACCGTAGATGTAGCCCACAATTTTCCAGTCATATGCTCAGGCAGGTTTTTGACTCCCCACAAACACTACATCTGAACCACACACATACAGTGTTCATATGCAGAGTTCAAAGACCCTGGAAGAGCTTGTTTGTCCCACGCCAGTTTCAGTTCACTGAACAAATACCACAAGTAAAATGGTTTTATATGCACTTACCAGAAAAAAGAAAGTACCAAGCAGTAATAGCTGTGAATGCTAAATTAGGTGGGTTGTATATAAAAGGAGGAGAGGACTTTATTGTGGGAAACACTGTTGTGGGAAACACCATCCAGCCTCCCCAACCTCAAGTTCATTGTCAACATAATAATCGTGAAGGGGGTGCTTGTGGATGAAATGCAGATAGCCAGAGGTCCACTGGTGGGTCCTTTCCCCCCTTAGGGCTGCATGGATTTTGGCCATGTTACTGTATTGTTGAGAGAGTGAGGTGGGGGGAGGGGCTGAGTGTCCCACTCACCAGGGTGGAGGCCACAACAGGTCTTTAAGCAAGGGTTCTAGGATTTCAGTCTAAAGTCAAAGTCTGGAGTTCAGTAGCACAGTCTAGAATCATAGCCCAAAAGTAGCCCAGGGTCAAGTAGAAAGATTCCAAGAGCTTAAACAAGGCAGGTAACTGGTAGGCTCATCAGCAGAGTTACAGCCAAGTTGATCCCACACTGGCTGCAGCCTTATATAGGAAGTTTCCTACAGGTGATGCCAGGTTCCTTGCTAGGCTTCTCCTCACAAGCTCAGTCAGCTCCCCTCTCTATGGCATTTTAGCCCTCTGAGGACCCACCCCACACCTGACCCTCCCTAGGCTCCATCCCCAAAGCTCCATGAATTTCCCAACCCTGAGTTGTCAAACCTATCTCCGCGCCTTTCATAAACTTCTATCAGGCTCCCCTTTATCTTTAGTTGTCTTTTTTCTTAACCAAAAATCCTCAAACACTTTAGCCTCTTCTGCTCTTTGCCATTTTTTTGTTCTTTTCTGAACTCTTATAAAGTAAAGGAGAACAACCATTCCACAGAGTGCAGCAGATGGCTTCCTAAAAAAGGATACATAAGGCAGTCCACAGTGCATCGGCTCTCAATTTCACGGAATTTAAGCGAACTTAAGGAGCTCCGCTACTTCAAAGAAAAACAGTGCCCCGCCCAAAATTGTTGCAACAATTAAAACAAAACAAAAACTTGGTACTACCCTAATTCCAAATGCAGCCACACCACAGAATTTCATACAAGAATTATCATACTAGTAGTTTTATTTTTATCCCTGAACTGGATAGCCCAAGATAGCCCAATCTTGTCACATCTCGGAAGCTAAGCAGGGTTGGCCCTAGTTAGTATCTGGATGGGAGACCACCAAGGAAGTCCAAGGTTGCTTGGACAATGACAAACCACCTCTGAACGTCTCTTGCTTTGAAAACCTCTCAGGATTTCTATAACTTATTGGCACTTTACACACATACACACAGTTTTATTTTCAGCCCATATTCCAATCACCCCAACATGGAATTTACAATGACTTTATGGCTTGAACTCCATGAACTGCCAGCAGAAACAGCTGATGGTACAGGATCTTCCCTAACTATCTGGAGCCGTTTCTGACCCCTCTGGAAAGTATTATTGCCAGGTTGAGGGTCTTGCATGTACCAACAGCTGTACCAGTTGAACAGCTGCAGTGGAGAGGGGGAAAGGACCAAGCTCACCCCTTCTGCCTCTTTCATGAGCAGAGCTACCGGCACATAACAGAAAGAAAGGAGCAATTTTGCCTTTTTCCTCTTTCCCAATGCTGCTGCATGGCTATTAGTGCACACAAGTCCCTCAGCCCTGGCAAAACCTTTCTGAAAGCGTAAGAAGGGGCTCCAGTGGGTAGGTGGGGAGAGAAAGTGCAGATGATTTCCAGAGCTTGAGCCCACACAACAAGGGATCCAACCCAATGTTTTTAACAAGCCACACATCATGGCCCAAGATTATATCCCTCTGGTTGATCATCTCTAGTTCAGATGATGTTAAAAAAATTTCCTCAGTTGTACCTCACATTACAGCAGCTTACACTGCTGATTTTGTTGTCCATTTTTCCAATTCAGAGCAGTCCTTTTAGAAAGCTTTGAGGTCTGCTTGGGTTTTCTCTGAAACATTCTGTGCCATTCAAAACATGGTTACCTCACAACTCATCCCTGGTTCTTACCAGCCATGGTTTCAATACAAATTCTTGAGGGAAATTATTAGTCAAGCAGGTCTCCTCTTTACAGAAGCTAATTCTTTCCTTTCTTTCTCGCTATAAAATAATTCTAACTTATCTTATAGGACATACCTTCAGCTAATGGGTATTCCCCCACCCCCAAATGGTGTTTTTGAAATTGTGTTATGCTGCTTGGGTTGGCATCAGCTCAGATTTGAGTAAATGTAACCTTTGGAAGTTGCTCCAGTCATGTGGCGCCAGGAAGCAAACTTTATGATTTTAATTTCAAAGGTTACCTTATCTGAATTTACATAGGTAGTTCCACCTTTGTTGACTACTCTGCTGATTTAAGACATAACATATTTATCATACAGTGTTCATAAGTTTGTAGATCAACTTGGATCAACATGGCAGATAAACATGGCACCAGTCTCAAAAGGCCTAACCTCATTATGCAGCTACGGACAGACAAGAAAGAAACCAGCAGCAACCCACTTCCTTTTCAACGTGTTTGTGAAACGATAACCAAAAGGAACTGTGGAGTCTGACTGTCCATTAGTTTGGGTGAAATTTGCTGGTGTTATTTGCTCATGCCCTGTGGTGCAGAGTGGTAAGCTGCAGTACTGCAGTCCAAGCTCTGCTTACGACCTGAGTTCAATCCCGACGGAAGTTGGTTTCAGGTAGCTGGCTCAAGGTTGACTCAGCCTGCCGTCCTTCCGAGGTCGGTAAAATGAGGACCGAGCTTGCTGGGGGTAAAGGGAAGATGACTGGGAAAGGCAGTGGCAAACCACCGCGTAAACAAAGTCTGCCTAGTAAATGTCGGGATGTGACGTCACCCCATGGGTCAGGAATGACCCGGTGCTTGCACAGGGGACCTTTACCTTTATTAGCAATGTACTTGAGGGTTCCTTTGCAATCATTGGTGGTCAAGGACTGGATTTGGAAAAAGCTTATAAGTTTTGCCTCAAAAGACAAGCCCATTACTAATTTGCTAACATGACAATTCTGGCTTGGGTGCTGCCAATGACCACATTTTTAAAGTCTACTAGATTTGGGTGAAATCTGCATGGCTTCATGACACATTAAGATGCAACAAAATAAAGGAATCTGCTTTCCTGGCTTGTTGGCTAACAGAGGTTTGTAAAACAAAACCCCAGTTTCCTCTTGCTTGAGTAATATTCCATAGTTTTAAATAGAGCCATATGGGAATCATAGGCTTAACATCTGACTGACAGGGAAATAACTATCTAGAGGTACCTCAGCACTGGCATTTTCCCTGATGTAATGAGAGAGACTTAATATCTCAAAGAAATAATACTATCTGCAATAAAAGTGCAACTAAGGTCATGCTCAAGGCTCCAGTGCAAGAAGCTGATGTGGAAAAGGTAGGTGAATAAGAACAAAACACAGCACCAGAACAGAAATGTTACAGCACCAGAAATGAAACAATGTTCACAGCAAGAACCTACATATTCTATACAAGTCAGTTAAAATACAATAGGGGAAGAAGTGACTGCACATGGAAGGGCTACAAAACACTGGTCACAAAAATCCACACTTGCACAAGCACCCAACATAAACAAAGGACAGACATCCACAGATAATACAAGGATGCAAAGGTTTAGTGTTTGTCTTAGAGTTTCCACAGGTATCCAGGCCTTGGGGCTTTGGCCACAACCCAACACCAGGAAACAAAATTTCACAGCAACAACAGGGGTATGAAGACAGAGCATATCACTCAAGTGAACTAGGCTGGGACTTCACCAATGGGGTGAAAGGGCAGAAAGGGACAACAATTCAGGCCAGCTGACCAGACTCACACAACTGTGGGGAGGATGTAGGTACTTTTGTATATGTAACCTCCAGGTACTAGTTGGAGATCTCCTGCTGTTACAACTGATCTCCAGGTGACAAAGATCAGTTTCCCTGGAGAAAATTGTTTTGGCAATTGGACTCTATGGCATTGAACTCCCTCCCCTCCCCAAACCCCACCCTCCTCAGGCTCTGCCCCAAAAACCTCCCACCAGTGGTGAAGAGTGATCTGGCAACCCTAGCTATTACATTTGAAGCCATGAGCCTGCATACCTAAGAGGAAACCTTCTCCTGTACATGTACTCCCACTTGTTAAGATTCATCAGGAAGGCCCTGTTCCGTAGTCATTCATTTTCAGAGTGGCATCATGCATAGAAGAAGAGTTGGTTTTTATACCCCACCTTTCTCTACTGTAAGGAGTCTCAAAGCAGCTTACAGTTGCCTTCCTCTTTCCCCTCCTCACGCAACAGACACCCTGTGAGGCAGGTGGGGCTGAGAGTAGGCTTGCCAGGCCCCATAGCTTCACCGGCGCAACTGACACAATGAGCACCCCGTGTGATGCAGACGCTCTAGAATCTCGGCCAAAACTCTATGGTTTCCATAGAGTTTTATCTGAGATTGCCAGAGCGTCCGCGTCACTTTCGGGTTTACCCAAAAGTGACGTGTGAGCACGTGTGACCTAGCAACCCGGAAGCGACGCAGACGCTCTAGCGATCTTGCCCAAAACTCTATGGTTTCCATAGAGTTTTATCTGAGATTGCCAGAGCCCAAAAGTGACTTGTGAGCACGTGTGTGCGTGCATGCACACAGTGCCCGCCGGCCATCAGTTGGCCGGCGGGCAGCCCAGTGGATCGGTGGGATTTTACCCACCACCACTGGGCACTTAGCAACCCTAGCTGAGAGACTTCTGAGAAAACTGTGAATGGCCCAAGGTCACTCAGCAGGCTTCATGTGGAGGAGTAGGGAATCAGTTCTCCAGATTAGAGTCTGCCACTCTTAACCACTACACCATGCTGGCTTACTAATAGTAACTCTTCAGCATTTCAGGGTGAGGCTCTGCTTAACAAGATGACTTTTTAAATGAACATATTGTTTAAAAATATTTTATTGCATACACACAGATTACCTTCAGTCATGTAGTGAAGATCTGTAAGCTGTGGTGGCAGCTGCTGCTGAAGCAACTTTTTAAAAATCTGCACAGCCAGGCAGATCTCCAGTGGCTAATCAGAAGCCCTGCTTGGCAAAAAAAAAAAAAAAAAAACATCTCACCCCACCCATTTTCTAAAAAAAAAAAAAAATTCTCAGGTGCCAAGAAAGATGTTGGCAGGTGTCACGGTGCCCACAGGCATCACATTGGGGACCCCTGTCTTGGCTATTACTGGCATGGCTTTTTTATGCTTGCCAAGCACAGGTAGGAGGTGGTAGCATCTCCCTTTTGGTTGGGACAATGGTTTTTTTTCGATTTGGCTGTTTGTGATATGGAGCTGATGCTTGGCTCTAGCGGTCCCCTCTACCTACATTCTATATGCATGCAAATGCTATTATCTGGACACGAGTATGGGCACGGAGTACGGGTCACTGGAGGTGTGGGGAGAATGTAGTTGTAAATTTCCTGCATTGTGGAGGGGTTGGACTAGATGACCCTGGTGGTCCCTTCCAACTCTATGATTTTATGAATAACAACAACTAGGTTTTCTGGCAACTCTACACAGAATTTTTATTAGTTGAAAAATGCATATCTGCTCTTCAGCTTGAAGGCTGATTGGTCTTTCACTGTTCTCAGTCTGAAAGATGCTTGCCCCTGGTCAGATAAAACTAGAAAGAATAAATCCACCTCTTAGCAATATCTGAAATAACAGGTATGGTGTTGGCTTGAGCTCCACTTATCCTATCCTTATAACTTTTGCCCTCTGACCCCAATACAAGCCAAGCTATATCCATCAAGTCAATCATTAAAATTTTGAGAATCAGGAAAAGACCAAAAATTATGGTAGTGTTCTTGAGACTAATAACAATCCAGCCAAGTGCTTTGAAACCCTATTGATTTAAATGGGAGAGTTACAATGCGATCCTAATCAAATTTATGTCCTTCTATTGACTTCAAAAGTCAAATGCGTAGCTTAGGTTGGATCATAACAAATATTTTTAATAAGGAAAGAATCAAGGAAATCATTTGAAAATTGTTATAGTTTAGCGTTATTATTTATTTTTTCAAATTTTTAAATAAAGGTTTCATGTGCTGTAGGCAACATATAATTTCTTAAATCAGTGGACTTTGCCAGAAATGTCAGGGGAAAGTGTATTTATTATTTGCATTACTTCTCTCTGATAATACAACTCACTTGCACAAGAAACACTACTTTAAACTGACATCTAAAGAGGTATTGTAGGCATGTCCAAGGACCAGTGAACTTTTTATTTTTCCCCTTTGAAAGGCAAATATGCACAGCCGTGCCATATCAAAAACCATTAATGAATCCCCCTTCACTTCAAAAGACCTTTGTCATGTGTTACAGATAGGATTGCTAACCTCCAGGTGGGGCCTGGAGATTGCCTAGAATTACAACTGATCTCCAGACTACAGAGATTGGTTGCCCTGGAGAAAATGGCTGCTCTGGAAGGTGGACTATGGTGTTATACCCCATTGAGGTCCCTCCCTTCCCCAAACCACACCTTTCCAAGGCTGCACCCCTAATCTCTAGGAATTTCCAAACCCAGAGTCGGCAATCCTAGTTACAGAGGCAGGTGTATGGGATTTCCCCCCATATAAGTCCAATGCCTGCTTGGGTTTGTGGAACCAGCTACATAGTTCTTTGTATCTAGGTCTTATTATTTTGCATTTGGTAGTAAATGTTTATCATATTGCATTTCTAAGACAATAATGTATACAGTTTTTCCTACAGCTACCTCAAGATTGCTAAAGTCACACTTATTCATTAAAATGCTGTAGTTTTCAAGATACTACTGAGTGTAGCAAATAAACTCGGCAGCCCCTAAAAATCAATGAGCTATATTTAGTACCTGCTATTTTTCTCCCTTTCTTTGCCCAGTTTTGGACAAAGATACAGCTGCACAGAAACATTGCAGGAGATGTAGGTATTCATCCCTCATGGAAATTATCCAAGAAGATAATTTAAAGAAAAGTCACCACTTCAGCAGAGTCAGAAGAGTCAGCACTTCAGCAGACAAAGTCTGCTCTTGTCATTTTCTTGACTACACAGACTAAGCAGATACACCAAGGTATGACTTTCTAGTAACATAAGTAGTTATTAATTTATCCCGTTCAAAACCACTGCTATTAACTATATCATATATTGCCAAGAAACACATCAAACGGTGGTGATAGATATGAAAATTTGGACTAGTGAATGTTCAACTCTTTGCTTAAGAATCAGAGTTTCTTCCTCCAGCTATGATCTTCTTCTGTTCCAAAATGGAATCCTGGGCTGGCACAATTAGACAGAGGATGAAGGTTGGCTAGGATTCAACAGAAGCTTGTTTTGGAAGACTTTGACAGATGAATCAATGATTTCTTTGTTTTGAAATTGGGAAGGAACTTTCTCCAAACCAAACTCCCCCTTTTCCATGTTGTTTTGCTGCTGAATTCTCTAGAACTACGGTACCTTATCAGCTGTTTGGTTTGGCCCCACTGGATTAAGAGGCTTTACTTTTCAGTTACAGAGATGCAATTTAGAAAGAATCTTGCAAGAAAGGGTTGGTACTGATGGCATTTGGATCCTTTACAACTTTAGGACCATAGAAAAGATACAACTAGGCTCTCTAAACATGCACTCGACTCTATTTTTTACAGTTAAGTAAGCAGAGTTCAAAGCCCTTTGAATTACTTTACTAATATCCTGATCCAAGCAGGTGTACAGAACAGGCAACTAGGGTTGCCAGCTCTGGGTTGGGAAATATTTGGAGATTTTTGGGGCTGAGTCTGAGGAGGGCAGGGTTTGGGGAGGGATTTCAATGCCATAGAGTCCAATTGCAAAAGCGGTCTTTTTTTCCAGGTGAACTGACCTCTATCAGCTGGAAATCAGTTGTAATAGCAGGAGATCTCCAGCTAGTAACTGGACATGGGCAACCCTAGGTCATACCAATTATCCTAGAAGTGCAAGGCAACCAGCCATGATGTCACACTGTCATGGAGATGACAGGATACAAGTGCAAAGCAGTGATGTGGGCAAAAATGTTTAAGGTTGGTGGAGCAAGTGTGCAACTGAACATAGCTGATTAACTTGATAATAACTATGGTACCTTCCTAGAGGTGATGAATCCGTTGATAGTGCAGTTCTAATCAGTTACCCTCCCCCATTGGTCAATGGGCTTAGAAGAGTGTAACTGTACTGTAAATCATGCAGTTTACATCAAAACTGAATTCTACTTGGTTGTTAAATAAGTGACTACAGTTTAAACATTTGAAAAATGTTTTTTTTAAAAGTCCTAGTGTTACACACAAGAGCCAAGAGGTGTTCCCTGGTGCTTATATAGCATGTGAAGATGTGTTGTTGGTTTTTCTTTCCCAGTAGCAGACTTAACATTTCAGAATGCTGGTCTGGAATGTCCTCTGACTTTGAGAGGTGGTTTTTCAAGGGATGCAGCAGTTGCTCATAAACCCACAGCTCTCTGAATCCCAGGCAATGTTTTCCAGTATTCATAGAAGGGTTCATAAGAACAACAACAATCCTTTCTGGTGGAAGATAACTTTGACTAACTTTTCAGAGTTAAAATGTGAAAAATGTTATTATATAAGAGGCTTAATAATACCATCATCATGAAGATCTACATATTCCTGAACAGCTTTCTATGAGCATGATCAGAAACAATTAAGTAAAAAAAAAATCAGGGATAGAAAAAAAAACAAGAAGGAATCACATTTCTTGGGCTTTCTTTGGGTGAGAGAAGCATAATCAAGCACTGACCTTGAATTGTCCTCTTGAAGAAAGCCTTGCAGGCCTCACAGGAAGCCACCCCATAGTGGTACCCTGACGCAATGTCACCACACACCAAACACAGTCTTTTGGGCATTGAGTTCAGCATGTATTCACACTTGGTTTGTGAATCTTCAGCGATGGTACTGGAGCAGTCATCATATCGTTTCCTGACGGGCCCATTACCCCCAAGACCTGGGGCAGAAGGGTAGAGTGGTGGTGAATCTAGCCCATTCTGGTGTCCATTCATGGTTGAACTGTAGCTCCCGCTAGCGTCAGAGGAGCCACCAGGGCTGTGGTGATTGATGCTGTCCGTCAAGGAAGCGGGGCTCGATGGTTCCGTCTTGATATATGACGAACAGCTAGAATCAATGTGTCGATCCTTGCTTGACATTCTGCAGAGAAGCCTGCATTGTAAAGGAGTGAAAGAGAAGTTTCTGTGCATTAAAAACAATGCTCTATAAAGGCAGCCCTGCAAGGCTAAGGACGTACATCATTCATTCATTAGTCAATACCTCTTGTTCTACATGAAGGTAATTAGCATAAGGGCATGACAGAGCTTTATCAAAGCTTCACACAGGCAGTAAACAAAAACTTTAAAGAGACTGGATCCATTTTACTCTATGCTCCCTCCTCTATTGCCCCACCAATTTCCCTCAAATCAGCTCTCTAAATTCTAAAGTTGCCATCATGGAAGACATTATTTTGAATTCACTACCATAGAGGTTCTCTTCCCTGTTCCCCCCCCCCCCATTTACAGAAATGTTGCTGCTAAAGGAAGTCAAACTTGTGTATTTGAACAGGGGACTGCTTCGTTCTATAGTTATAGTTTGACAGCCTGTTTTGTTAGATCACTACCCACCTCCACTATTCATTGGGCCACAAAATTAAGAGGTAAGTCTCACATTATTTTAGTAAGTTTTTTTAAAATAGATGCTATTGAGTAGTAGAACATGTCAAGTCCCCAACAAATAATTAAAGCTTGACTCCAGTTAAACAAAAACTATGTGGAATGGTTCATTAGCTTTGATTACAACAGCTTTTTAGCAAATGCTCTCAAATTAACTAACAGAAATACAAGCATCCCTAAAATTTTGTTCCTGGGGTAAATGGGCCCTTAGGAACAGTATGGGGGGAAAGGGTGGTCTGCAGTGGGAGGGGGGAAATCAGCACAAAATCACCACCCCCTCTCCCAAAACCAGAAATGCCATTCCTTTGGAGGAACTTCCTGTTACAGGATGCTGAGTTTTTGTAAGTATCTTAAGTAGAGAGTGTAAAGCTGGCGTACAGTAGCACATTAAAGACTAACGTGAAAGTTTATGCTGGAATAAATTTTGTTAGTCAGGACTCCAGAGTTATTTTGCTGCTACAGACTAACATGGCTATCCATGAAGAAATAGGGCTGTCGATTCGGTTCGTCCTGAACCGAAAAATAGCCGAATTTCCCCTGATTCGGTGGTTTTTAGTTTGGATGGAACCGAACTCACAAAAGGCGGGAAAACGGGAAGCAGAATTCAGCGAGTTCGGGGTGTTCGGCGAATAAATTCAGCAAATTCAGGGTTCGGCGCAGCAGCATAACCGTCATTTAGTAAGCAGCATTCTCCCGCGGCCAATCGGTGGCCAAGCTGGGTCTTCTTCTGGCCAATCAGTCACAATTGAGTGCATGAGCCCAGCTGCTGCGCGGCCAGGGGAGAGAAAGAGAGAGTATCTGTGTGAGAGAGAGATCCCCCTTGGGGGGTGCGTGTGCACATTCGAGCCATTCTGTGGCTGCAGGAGGCGCATTTTGGGGGGTAGAGCCCCCAAACTTTCAGCATAGCTTCAGAGGGCCCTTCTTGCAAGAACCCCCAAGTTGTGTACAGATTGGATCGGGGGGCGAAATATGGGCCCCAAAGGGGTCCCCCCCTTAATATGCATTTTTATTCCACTTGCAGCACACATTTGCACCATTCCGTGGCTGCAGGGGGGGCATTTTTGGGGGTAGAGCCCCAAAACTTTCAGCATAGCTTCAGAGGACCCTTCTTGCAAGAGCCCCCAAATTTTGTAAAGATTGGATCAGGGGGGCCTGAAATATGGGGCCGGAAAGGGATCCCCCACCCTTAATGTGCATCTCTGACAATGGGGGTTTGCAATTAGCAGAGCTTGCCTCCCACGCCCAAAGCTCCCAGCCCGACAAACAGCTGAGCTGCGGGGAGCAAGGGCGGGGCAGGTGCGAAGAAGATGGAACAGAAGACATCCACAATAAGACCCATTTTGGGGCTTTTCTCTATAATTTTTCTCCTGTGTGTGTGTGGGGGGGGGGGAAGCAGAGTCTGTGTGTGGGGAGGGAGCAGTTTCTGTGGGTGGGGGGAAGCCAAAGGGGGCTTTCGCCCATTCTGCCTGGGGTGTGTGTGTGCCCCCTTGAGTCTCTCTCTCCCTGGTTTGAGGGGGGGCTTCAGTTGTGTGTCCTCAGGTTTTCCCTCATTCATAAGATCGGTTAGGTCTATTTTGATGCTTGCTCAAAACTGGTTTTCAGATTGTGACTTAAAGAATGCATTTGCCTGGTCCAAGTCCGATGCAAAAGGGGAAATTCCACCCCCTCCTGCTCCTTATGCATAGCTAGCGTGCCTCTGTCCCTTTCCATGGTTTGCAAACTCCCAGGCATCAAGTGTTGCTTTGCATGGTTGCAAACGTGTTGCTTTGCATGGTTGTAAATGTGTTGCTTTGCAAACTTCTTAGCACCTGCCCCGCCCTTGCTCCCCCCAGCTCAGCTGTTTGTCGGGGCTGGGAGCTTCGGGAGTGGGCCACAAGCTCTGCTAATTGCAAACCCCCATTGTCAGAGATGCACATTAAGGAGGGGGGACCCCTTTCGGGGCCCATATCTCAGCCCCCCCTGACCCAATCTTCACAAAACCTGGGGGTTCTTGCAAGAAGGGTCCCATCAAGCTATGCTGAAAGTTTGGGACCTGTACCCCCAAAAATGCCCCCCGGAGCCGCGGAAAGGCGCTATTGTGTTTTTAATGGCTTTATTCGGCCGAATTTTTCCCCGAACTCCGGATCTCATGCCGAATTGCACGGACCCGAAGCAGGAGAGTTCGGACTTCGGCATTTCCCGAATAAAAATGGGCTGAATTTTGCCGAATTTGATTTTTTTTGAATTTTTTTTCCAACAGCCCTATGCAGAAGTAGTGAGTGTTTTAACCAATATTATATGCCTTGAAGAGACAACATAAGGAGTAGCATGTTGTGTGCAGGCTATTACAGTCTTCTTAAAGTACATCAAGGGCCATTTTAGATATGAAGGCAAACCCAAGTGATTCCATCAACTGCAGACAGCAGCATCCAATCATGGCTTCCTGACAAGTCACATTCCTGTTTGATATATATATTTTACCTTTACTTAAAAACTTAAAAACCATTTTAGGTATACAGCAGAAATTTAAACAGAAGTGTTTGAAGTGTTCCCGTATAGCTAGTAGACAGTACTGTCCCGTATAGTCATAGGCAGTAACGAATTTTCACCAGATATCCACAATATTTTGTGAGCTGTTACCCAGTTAAAATTTTAGCCAATTAACTGACTACTATTAACAGATTAAGCAATTAATTAAATCATGTGTATTCACATATTGTGATATCTTAGTAAATGCAGTTTTCAGAATAATGACTGATGTTAACCTGAAAAAAACTACTGTCATATTACCACAGCTCTAATGCTATTCTTTTGTAGCAAGCAATTTTGTCACACACCATATGAAGTTTATAAAATTATGTGTGGGATGAAGAAAGTAGATAGAGGGGTTTTCTTTCTCCCTGTCTCACAGTACTAGAACTCAGAGGCACCGAATGAAGTTGATGGGCAATAGGTTCAGGATGGACAAAAATAAATGTACCTTAATCAATGAGTAATTCAATGGTGGAATTCAATACCAGTGGGTGTAGCAATGGCCACGAGCACAGATGGCTTTAAAAGGGGGTTAGACAGATTCATGGAAGAGAGGTTCATCTGTGGATATTACCCATAGTGAGTAACAGGAACCTCCACATATAGAAAAAGAGCAAAGGTGTCATTTCTACGATGTTTGTTGGTTATCCAGGACAACTGGTGTGGGTTGCTGCATGAAACAGGATGCTGGACTAGATAAACCACTGGCCTGACCTAGCAAGGCTCTTCTATTCCAGCTACTTTCTTCAAAGCAAGTCTACTGAGTTAAACAATGCCGATTTAGTGTTTTTCAGTTTTTGTCCTGCATCTTCTCAGGAGTTTAGCAATTTTAAGGGCGGGGGGGAAACACACAGAATAAAGTAGTATACTTACTTCGGTGTTGGTACAGAAAATGAAATTTCCTACACATGCTTAACCCTGGCCCTTAAAAGCCATGCAACACAAAGATTTATAATGCCTCAATAAAGCAGAGAATAGACTTTTCAGCCACTGACAACATCTCTTTTTACATACCCTTGCAGCCTAAATAGCCAATTGTAAAAAATAAAATAAAAAATTAAATTGTATTGCTTTGGGATACCTATTTGTATGGTGCTTTCCTCATGAACTTTCTAGCCTTCTTTCTCTCTTCCCTGCCACCTTAACAAATACCTTTTCTTCTGCATCTGCTGCCCTGCACCTACCACTCTTAATTAAATGTTATAATTAATAAATAGCTCTCTCGTTTCTCTACTTCCACTCTAGGCTAAGCACTTTTCTCTAGTCAACATTTGAAAGAAAGTGGATTGGTACTGACTTATAGCAGCTCTGTGAATTTCTTTTAATTTAGAGTACTTACACCACCGCTCGACTTATTACCTTATAATTACCTGACAGCTCTCACATATATTATGCTCTGAAGCTAGAATGAAAAATTATTAGGGTACTAAAACGAGATCTTCTTCCCACCCCTCCTCCTGACACAAGATTTTATATAGCTATGATTAAAATACCAAATAATTCTCTCACTATCTACCAATTACAAATTCTGATATGAGTGCTTGGTACCCTTGTGTCAAACTTCTCTCATTTTTATCAGGGCAATTCTTTTAAGATTTTAACTATTGTTGACAGCTGGGGGAAGATGGCTAGATCACAACAGAGTGGAATCTTTGCTCCTGTTATTTGGGTTCTGGGTAGGATGACCAACCTACAGATGGGGCCTGGAGAGCTCCCAGAATTACAACTGATCTCCAGATGACAGAAATGGGTGCTTTAGAGGGTGGACTCTATGGCATTATACCCCACTGAAGTCCCTCCCCTTCCTAAACCCCACCCTCTCCAGGCTCCAGTGTCAAAACTCTACAAATTTCCTAACTGAGGGTTGCCAACCTTAGTTTTGGGGCAGCCAGATAGGCAAACTTTTAAGTAAGCCACTGGGCCCCATTTTAAACAGCTGATCTAGTAAACCTATTGTGCCTTCTAATATTCATTGGCAATGCAAAGAAACGGCAGTGGCTTGAGACCATGGCTTCACAATCAATGCAGACTATAGTTGGTCTCTCTCATTCAATACTTGCCCATGAGGTCAAGGGCAAGATTTGCTGGATGCTATGGGTATCGTGTCTTCTCTATGTTGTTATCTTGGCAAAAATGTTATTACAGAACTACTTACAGCATTAACCTTCAATTCACATGTCCAACCACACCAACTAAGCTGCATGCTGAATAATTGCCCAAATGTGTGATCCAATTGCTTTTAATGCTGTCAAAACCAAATAATCAAGGGAAAGGCATTCAGAAGGTTCCAAATTCAATCCCTGGCATGTTCAGTAAAGGAATTTCTGGAAGTAGGAGATGGGAAAGACTTTTTTTTGCCTGAGACCTGCCAGTCAATGTTGACAACATTGGTCTTGGTGGACCAATGGCCATATGTATGGCAGTTTCCTTTATTAATAAATATTAGCAGCTAGTACTACAGAAATGGTAAGGTTGAATAATTAAGTTTTTTTGGGGAAATGCAATGTTGTCTTATAAACACTACAGATGGACTAGAGCAATTTCCTTGTTTTCATCCAGGTTTATCTGCTCTGGACTGCATCTGCTATGGAGAAAGTAAACCAATACATTTTCAAATTACATCAGTAGATGGAAACTTGGCATCAATCCCTGAAGAACTAGGATCAAACAAAACCCAAAACAAGGTAGATGGGACATCTATGGATATTTTGGCTTAGTATTGTTAATTAGTGCTTTAGTGTTTTAAAGGAATGGAGGGGAAAGGTGGAGACCCTTTAACCACAGCAGACTGAGTCACCATCAAGAGGGCTTGTTCAGCATTTGGAATAACATCTAAAACAGACCTCTGTAAGACAGCTGTTGCTCCCTAATTACTACTTAGCTCATTACACAGAAGACTTCCTAGAGATACCATTACCTTGTACTGAAAAACCCCTGGTTCGAACTTAATTCCCTCTTCATCTCCGTACCTGATTTTCTACAGCTCTTTTATGCAAGCCTGAAATATTCACAACTCTCTATAAATTCAATTGTCAGCTGGTGATTTTTATTCTAGACCTTACTTCAATCTAAAATTAGAGGCACTAAAATTCACATTAACTCTAAGAGGAATGTAGTGAATAGGACTTTATTTCAAAAGAGCACCTTTTTGTCAGAAAGAGCTATTCTCAAGTTGATGGCTTTATCTGCATTCAAAGTCCAATTCCACATTGTGCTGTTAATACAGATTTCTTTTTTAGGTCACAGCAGATTAATAAAAATCTAAATGTAGTTAACATTTACAATGAGAAATAATATATGTCATATTTAAGTGTGCAATATTTATTTTAACACCAGGGTGGAATTGTTTTCTTTATTATTATTTTTCAACTCAATTGGCTAGTATCTTTAATTGTACCTCTATCCTAAGAACTGATCTCGTATTGCTGACAGAAGGGTACATGTTTGTAGGATAAGGTGCACGAAAACAAAGCTAAAGTCTTGATCCCTTGTTTTCACATATTTAAAGTCACTAGGGTGCCGCCTGAATCTTCTTCTGGTTGCTGTAGCTACGCTATTTGAAAGCGCTGATGATTAAGATATTGTACATTTTATTACACAAATGTGTCCAGAGGCACAGCCCCATAGAAAAAGGCTTGGATGAAGTTTTTAAAGGATCTCATCAATGTGTATTTTAGCCCTACAAAGCAGACGGGGGTAACTCTTCTCCCACTCTCTCACACACCAATTTTGGATCCTGTCAAAACTCTGTTGATTGAAGGAGTTCCACTGTCAGTACACAGCTGCTGCAGTCCAAAATGCCCCGTTATGCTGCTCCGGGGAGCAAGGGGCCTGTTGAATGAGGGGGGAGTCAGAGGTCAGCCATGGGAGGGGGCACAGGCAAAAATTGCTCCCCTTTTCATCAGTGGAAATGATCATTGGGATCCAACCCATTGCTTGTACAGCTGATTTATGCCACTGTAGGACATACTGCACCTCTCTTTTCCTCCTACTGAGGCTTCAGCTGCAGAGGAAGAGAGAATTTATAGGGAACATGTGTATGGGGAAGGAGTGGGAAGAATAATTCTCTTTTTCCAGTAACATGATTTAGATCCAGATTGCTTCCCCCCCCCCCATTGCTGTTCTGTAGGTCCAGATCACATAACAGGAATTCCAACTGGGGAACTTCAGCATTACATGTAGGCAGGCTCTTAGGTGATGAAGAACCTTAGTGCAAGATTACTTAACTCAAACACATGAACATTGTAACAAAATTATCCAGAGTTTAGAATTAATCATTAAATTAACATCTATCTAGACCAGGGATGTCCAACTCATTTGTTACAAGGGCTGGATATGACATAAATGTACAAATTCAGCAACCCCGAATGTGCATTCTCCCGTGGCGGACCGTTGAAAGAGAGAGTGTCTGTGTGTATGAGAGATCCCCGTGTAGAGGGGGTGCATGTGAATGGTCCCGGGTTGCTGCGCGGCCTGGGGGGGGGGGAGAGAGAGAGACCATTTATGCACGGGAGGTTTTGCTTTGGATTGGCCATTCTCTAGATGCACATTTTCCCCATCCAAATTCTCAAAACTCAACAATAAGCCCCCATGCAGAGTTTTGCGAATCTGGACGGGGAAAATGTACATCTAACGAGCGGCAAATCCAAGGCAAAACCTCCCGTGCATAAATGGCCAGAGAGTCTGTGTGTGTGAGTCTATATTCCTTCCATTGCTGCTGATCCTGTGCTGATCGTGAGAGATCCTGAGCTGAGCTGACCTTCTGCTGCTTGCTGGAGTCAGTATGGATTACTCATCCTAACCACTGCTTCTGCTGGAAGAGAAGACATCCACAGTTTGACCCATTTTGGAGCTTTTCTCTATAACTTTTTTTCTGTGTGTGGGGGGGGAAGCAGATTCTGTGTGTGTGTGTGAGGGGGGGGAAGCCAAAGGGGGGTGGGTTTACCTGTTCTGCTGGGGGGTGGACTTGATTGCCTCTGTGTGGGACTGTGCTTTCTGCTGTTTTCACCGGTTGCCAACTTCGTGTGGAGTTAACTGTGGGTCAGTGAGTCTCTCTCTGGCTGGCTCCTATTGTTTCCAATGGCCTGTTTTTTCTAATGGGCTAGCCTGTCATTCGTTTTAGTACATCCCATGTCAGTGAGTCTCTCTCTGGCTGGCCCGTTCTTCTCCTCCGTTTGGAATTTGCGTCTTCTGGTTGGGGGGAGGGCTGTTCTGCTGGGGGGGTTAATCTTCTCTTTGCGAGTGTGATTTGGGGGGGTTACCTGTCCTGGGGGGGGCTGATCTTCGAGTGTGATTGTTACTGTGGAAGATTTGAATCCAGCAGCATGAAATCTATCAATACTGAAGATATGCAATTTGCGCAGGTCGCACTTATGCTAGTAGCCTTATAAGATGCACTTTGGCTGTGTTGAAATGAAAAGATACGTTACCCATGCTAGTTACGCTGTTTACTTATGCTTTGAGCGGGATGCACTTTCGGTGTAGTTACATCAGCTCTTAGAAGCCACGGACTGGCTTCTACTGTGTGTGTGTGGGGAAGCCAAAGGGGGGGGTGACCTGTCCTAGTGGGGGGGACGGCTTGATCTCCTCTTTTTGGGTGTGATTGTTGCTGTTTTCACTGGTTGCCACCTTCACCTGGAGGTCAGTGTGGGTCGGTGAGTCTCTCTCTGGCTGCCCCAGAAACAATGGGAGATTTTGCCTTGAATTTTCCACTCTCTAGATGCACATTTTCCCCATCCAAATCTCCAAATCTCAACAATAAGCCCCCCTGCAGAATTTTGAGAATTCAGATAGAGGAAATGTGCATCTAGAGAGCAGCAAATCCAAGGCAAAACCTCCCATGCATAAATAGCCAATGAGAAACAATGGGAGGATTTGCCTTGGATTTGCCGCTCTCTAGATGCACATTAAGGATTGCCAGCTCCTATCCATTCCAATGGGCGGATGGGGGACCCCTTCCAGACGCCATAACTCGGGACTCCCTGGCCCAATCTGCACCAAATGTGGGGGTTTTGCAAGTAGGGTCCCTCCAAGCTACCCTGAAAGTTTGGGACCTCTACCTCCAAAAATGCCCCCCCCCCCGGAGCCGTGGAAAGCTGCAAATGTGCTTTAAATGGCATTATTCGGCCAAATTTATTCGGGAATGCCGAATTTCAAGCCGAATTCCACGAATCCGAATAGGGGGACTTTGGCATTTCCCGAATAAAAATGGGCCAAATTTTGCCGAATCCGAATTTTACTGAATTTTTTTTTCAACAGCCCTAGACTGCAGTCCAAATAACTTACAAATTTATCTAAATGTTGACAGCGTAGAATACAATAGAGATTAAGCAAAGACTAGAAACTAGATTTTTTTAAATTCCAGAAATTACTAGATTTTCCTCACATCTACCTTTCCTTTTAAAAAACATGCTGATTGTGGTTTAGAGTAATGAAACACAGAAAGACTATAAGTCTTAAGTATTACCTTTACATCTTCTCTCTGAACATCAGACCAGAAGTTATTTCCCTTGCCTAGATCCCTGATCACCATGAGACTCTTGCTTGCCAGCTCTCGTTACAGAGCTGAGTTACAATCTCAGCCGAGCTTTTTTTACAATAAGCACTTTTTTTCTGCTTCAGCTAATTGCACTCTAGCAAAATGGCAAAATGTGAATCACTTAGCGGGAAAATGGGCACCAGCTGCTATTGTCAGAGAATTTCAATGCCGAAGAAAAGGAAAGCAACTGAATGAAGTGTCATGTCAGAAATCAACGGTGCAACGTGTGATTTGAGAAAACATGACTACTTTACAGAGACAGGGTGTCATTATGGCATCACTGTAATACGGTGCTTTGACAACTGCTGCTTCTAACATATCATCATTGCATTAAGGTGCACTGGCTTAGTTGGAAAAGGAATAGAAAGGAATTTTTCCCCCTTAATAAGAAATATCTTGTGCCTGGTTAACCTAATGGATTAGCAGCTAAATAATCCTAACTAATACCAACCAATATAAACTATATTCATAAAATAATAAATTGATTGATGAAGGGAGCTGTGCATAGATTAATAAGATTTATGACAAATATTCATTTTTTTCTGATTTTGTTTACAAATATAGTTTTGATTTTTTTTAAAAATCCTTTTGACATGTTTAGGAGCCGGCAATGTCCCTTTGTGCAAAATGCAAGAACCATCCCTGTGGGACAGTGTCTATATTGCATGCTGTCGACACTCCACATAAAAAAGGTACATATCAGATACCATAATATATCTTGCTCCCACTGCAAGATGTGGCGCAATAAACAAACTTCATAAGAGGGGCACTTTCAAACCAGCTACTGCCCAAATAAAAAGTGAGGGTTGGATCCTAAGCAGATCAGGTATTTATTTATAAAAAGGTAAAGGTCCCCTGTTCAAGCACCGGGTCATTCCTGACTCATGGGGTGACGTCACATCCCGACGTTTCCAAGGCAGACTTTGTTTGTGAGGTGGTTTGCCAGTGCCTTCCCCAGTCATCTTCCCTTTACCCCCAGCAAGGTGGGTACTCATACCTACACATAAATAATGTCTTTATTTATAGGGTTATTTCTATGCTGTTTTTTCTCCAGTTAGCAAAAGGACCCAAAATGGCTTGCAAATATTTCCAAAATAATATAATTTAATTAAAAACAAAGAAAACATATCCCAGGCGGGCCCTGAACCACTGACTTGGCTATCATAGGCCCTAGACTATAAGCCACAGGCAAAGAGCCAAGGCTCATACGTCCAGTAATGCACAGGCTAAGGTTGAGAGAACTGCAGTTAAAATAGGGGGATCTGGTGAAACCACCTCCCTTCTCTCTTTTTCACTGCTGGTGGAGGAAATTCTCCATGAGCAATTTTTATCTGATACACAGTGCAGACCTAAGCAAAACGATACCCTTCCAAATCCATGTTCTTAGAAATGTGTAACTGTGCTTAGGATTATGTCTTCACTGCAGCCCTTATACTGCCATGCTTAAGGGATCCCCTGGCCCATAGCAGATTTTCTTGAAGGAAGGCTCAGGGAAGATTCATTCTGCCACCTCCTTTCCCTTAGGATCCAAGCTCAGAACTATATCTTCTCAGATAGCACATCTGAATTCATCCCTCACTTATGTAAAATAAATTGCTATTCCTGTGACATCACAAGATTCTGCAAACTGAGAACAATAAAAAGAGACTTGGTGAATGCATACTGGCATAATTTATCTTCAGTTAATTTCCTTGGGCCCATTCCAGTTCAGAGAAAGCACCTCTTGTTTATAGCTCTAAACATTATATGTAGGGAACTGGCACATCAATAAAACAGTTAAAGACATAGTATTAATGAGTAATTATGTGAGTGAAGTTTTGCACAATTAATTACCTAAGATGTTCACTGATAATGTGGCTACTTAAGTAATAATATGCAACCTACACGACTACAAAATACTCACATTTTATATGAATTAAGATTTCACAGAAACCTCTGGTTCTAATAATCTAAATCAGATTTGGCATTCTATGACACACAAATGTATGCACTTTTATTTCCTGCCAAGTCCAAATCAATTCTTATGGTATTACTCTAGAACTAACATGATATTTCACTGATAATCACTGTTACCCTAATTACTTTTAAGTAATGTAATAATTGGAAAAAATACAATTGGATTAAAACAAACTACTGCTATTTAATCAATATTATTGAGACAAACTAAGTGTTTTAACAAGTCTGTATATACTGACTAATTCAGCTTTAATTAAATGTATCCTCAGACATGCATCATCTCAGCAGCAGATAGAATGATAGATAAAGGCCCTGACATGAATCTTAGATTATGAAGTTACAAATCAACAGCAGTACTAAGCCTCAAAAGTTAAATGTTGTTATACCTCAGAATTCATGTTTTGTTCTACAGAAAAATGGACAGTGGGAGGGAAAAAGATTACCTGACCTTTGAGAAAAAGGAATGCACAGTGATATTACTCTCTGGCTTTTCCTGTACATGTCCATGTCAGTGTTATTCAATAAAATCATCAAATATAGAGATTTTAAAAAGGAAAAACTGAATCCAAAACTATAATAATTCATGTACATGTATATACTGTACTCACACATTATCTGCACACACACAAATACACACATTTATTCAGTTGTACCAGTTAAATATAGAGATCTCCTCAGCAGTATTCTTTTTCTGAAGAAAGAAAAAAACTAATTCTACAAGTTACAAGTCTTCAAGTGAAAACATGGATCAATAACTTTTTTTTTTGTATTCAGACAATTCATCATCCAAGTACTCAAAGGATATACCCAATAATGGAACTAAAAAATCCTGCCAGAGTCTGAAATTCATAAAAAGTGGCACGACATGTACATAACCCTGTCTCTCATGGAAGAAATTTTTAAAAGTATATGGTTCCAGGATCAACTGGAGCCGGATTTGCTGGGGCCAGGCAAGAGGGTGCAATGTCTGTGCTGGGCAGGGGGTTTGGAGGGCTGCTGCCTGGCGACCAATCAGCTCTCTCCCCCGAGCAAAAGGGAGTGGGTGGGAAAAGAGGGGTGCAGCTGGTGACCATTGGGACAGGTGGGGGTTGAGATAGAACGGACTGGGGGGATTGTTCCCTCCCCAGTCCGTCTATCCCACATAAAAAGAGAAGCCAGCTTGGGGAAGCTTCAGTCCGTTTATTTGGTCTTGTTTCTGATCATACTGTCCACTAAAGATATTCCAGTCCCTCCTCATAGCCAGGCAACTCAGTGCTGTTTCACAGGAGAAGGGAAGAGCTAACAAGGCAAATTGGGACAGAGACTACTTAGATGGGCACTTGATGAGTACTAATGAGCCTCAATGGTTATTTTGCCTCTGTCTCTCACACATATACCCTTTACTACTGATTCAATGTGTGCTTGTTTCCCTTTCCTCTGGTCCTAGGCAGCTGCTGAACCTGGAAAGGAATTTTATTAAACTTTTGAATGGAGAACCTTGGAACTCAGGTATTTGTCCTGTTCATAGCAAACAATTTTTACCTCAAAACAGGAGGTGGACTCTGCAAGGACCAATGTTTGCCCATAAACCCCTACAGGGGCTTCCTTAACAGGCCTTGGTTATAGGCCAATCCATCATATGGACTGGCTGCTAGACACACCTCCAGGTTGATTACAGACAGCATGAGCAGCTCATGCCATCTGCTGTCTTCTTCCCTGGTTTAACTAGCAGGCAATGAAGTGAGTTTTCTACTATCAGCACTCTTTACAGCTATACTACTGTGTCCCTGCCTGCTTCACAGCAAATTTATGAAATCTGTAAGTAATAAAACTGTGTTGCATTTTCGGCCCAAATGAGTATGTTTCATCTATACTTTTTTTGCCCAGCCCCATAAGAACAAGAACTCACCGGCAAATCTCTCTCTCTAGCATATACATACTAACACTTGAAGGACAGTAATAAGCAATCTTCCAATCAAAGCTGTATTCTGAAACTGACTTAAATAGGAGAAAGTCGGCACTGCATTTCAACCAAGAAAACAAAATAAAGATACTACAAAAATAACAAAAGATTTGTTCCAGGACAAAACAGGCTTTTCAAATAGGGATTATATTGAAGTGATTACAACATCAAAAGCAGTAACTTGTGCCCGTCACAAAGCTGGTGCTATGGATCATGAGTGCCTACTTTTCTGTCATTTTCAAAACAAATAGGAAAGGAAAGAGCACTATGAGAAATTATATTACCAATTACACAGACACAATGAGAGAAACAGAGAAACTGCAATCTCCAAACAGACTCTCAGGCATAACTATTTGTCTTTTATTTCCTCCTTTTGAAATTATTGCTGCAGTTCATTCATTTAAATTACTGTCATTAAAATTATTAATTTTGATTCAATTTTGTCTGCCCAAAGTGTATACGTGCACTCCTATACATATACATGTATGTATCCAGCCCTGTACAATGCCTTCTTTAGATTTTTTTTTTTTAAAGAATGCAATAGAAAAAAATGAAGCACTTGGTTAACTGCAACATCAAAATGTCGTTAAAGAATACATAACTGAATTAACTGAAGAAAACGTCTAGGCATTAAAAACCCAAGATAAATCAATGTGTTCTCTCCTAATCCTAATTTCACCCCATCTCTCTTTGCCCTGGTGTTCCCATTCTTAGAAAAGAAAAACACTTGGTAAGTTGTGAAATGACGTTTTCTAGCAATCAGTGTTTAAGTGAATGTTTGCCCCAGTGTGCTACACCATGCTGTCAGCTAGCAGCAGGGAGTCGTTGAGTTGTTACTACATTTGATTTGACTGCCAGTAGGAAGCTTTATTTCCACCAACTGTTAGTTGCCAGCTCTAAGGGTCTCATCTTCACTTCTTGAAAGAGGATTCCCCCCCCCACTCAGTTTCATTTTCGTTCTACTCACTCTCTCCTTAGCATTGGAGAAGTCTGCCATTCACCAAGAATATGCATTCTGCTCCAGCCAAATGCAAACTTGCCATATTAAATGCAATAAATGAATTATATTAAGCACACCAGAGGACTGAATTTGAAATCAGTTCCTGGGGAGTGATGGGAAAAAACCATTTACATAAACAAACAGATTACCTGGAACTGCATTCTGATCTCGAGGGGGGGGGAATGGGGGGGGAAATTGGGGACCTTTCAAATAGCTTGATGATAATGTTGGTAATTTATTAAGTTCACCACAGATTTGGCAAAAGTAATGTTTTACTTTTAGAAGCTTCTTTTTTTAAACAAAGTGATGTTAAAACTTTAACTGCTGTTTGTAATTCTTTCTCCATAAAAATAATGATTTTTATAATTAAGAACTAATTAGAATGAATCTGACAATGACTTCTAACAATGAAAAGCATCTTTAGAAAAATGATAGCATATGTGCGAGTGCGGAAAAAAAATCTCCTAAGAGGCAGACTAAGAATTCAGGCTGAATGAAAAAGTAATTAACACTAAAGAGCTATAACTGTAATTAAACAAAATTTCATTAAAGGGAGACAGGTGATCCTGCTTTCCTAAATATGACAAGGCGCTGCATAAAAATAAAATGGAAGTCGGTTTCAGTGAGTGGAGCAGCAAAGCCATGTCTTTAACCAGATCAAATTCTCAAAATTGGCTGTCAAGACGGGATTGTTGTGATTTATACCCGTCTATCAAGTGCATGAAAGAGAAAGACAGAGAGAAAAAGAGGCAAGCTGCTGTCGCTTCCATTCGCAAAGCACCTTTAATTTCCACTTCACCATCTGTTACCAAATCTAATTCTTATCTCTCCCCCCCCCCATCTGATGTAGTTCTGTAATACTAATTCTTCCACTCCCTTATGAACATGCCTCTCAATGAAAAGCTTTGGTTCTGGGGTTGGAAAGAAACTGAATATTATACAGTTAAGGTTCTGGTGACTTAAGTGAAGCATGCTCTCCATTAAAATGCACTCCTGGTAAAGGGATTTGTTTCCAGCCAGTGCAGAGATATGGAATTTCTTGCATTTGGGAGTCTGGGGAGGGGGGGGAGAGATGGAAGAAAAACCAAAGGAGAATAGAAATGATGATAGGAAAGTAGTCTGGGGACATGAAAGCAGAGGTTGTCATAAAATACAATTGTTGTCAAGTTTAGTCACTTTCAGTACTAGCTATAAAATCACTTTGTCATGGTCTCATACCGAAAGCTTGAAATTGTTTTTTTTTTGGGGGGGGGTTAAGGGAAACAAAATGAGTGGACAGTATAATATTCAACATGAGGGGGAAAATGCTTCCTTCATAGTATAAGGTGCAAATTCACACAAGATAGCACAATGACAGCACAAAGCAATTTTAAATTGCTAGTACAGCAAAATCACCACAAGGTGCACAGGCATCTGATTCTCTTCTTGCATTCCTAAGTAATAGTACTTAGGCTAAAACATAACAGAACTAGCTCCCACAAGGAACAGAATAAAGAAGAAGCCTAAATATGTTATTTAGCACCTATCCTGCTCCAGCCAACAAGCTAGGTCTGGCCTCACAGACCTCCCTTTAATCCTAATACTGACCATTTGGGAAATATCTGAGGACTCTTCATCTCTCTCCCAAGGGTAAGGAATTTGAGAGTCAAGGTCTTTAAGGAGAGAGATAAGGACAGCAATATGCCACAGTGGAAGCTTGATGGAATAGACAGCAAAGAAGCAACAGGCAGTGCCTGGAATAGGGTTGCCAACCTCTGGGTACTAGCTGGAGATCTCCTGCTATTACAACCCTGTCTTCCTCAGGCTCCGCCCCAAAAACCTCCTGCTGGTGGCAAAGAGGGACCTGGCAACCCTAGCCTGGAAAGGAAGGTGTCTACACTGGTAGCAGTGACCAGCGGGGAGAAATGCAGTAGGGCAGAGAGATACTGTTAAGCTACATTAGCCTCAGGAGATGGGCAGCCCATTCCTGAAGGGGGGTGGATGAAGGGTGGCTGGGAGCGGCACAGCTGCGGCACCTCAACAGAGGCTTCCCAGCTGCCGTGGAGAAAATATAAGCAATATAAATTGAAAAATGGGGGAAATGCCCCCATAGAAAACAGCGAGGCTATACCACCCCCAAAAAGTGGCGTATCTACACTGCAACTCGAGGGAGCATTCCCGGGGGTTAGGATGCTGCTTGAAGGCAGCCCTGCCCCCCAGAACACCCCAGGGACACCTCCCAGGATGCCAGCATGGGGACTTGTGCCACTGGAATGCTGCCAAAAGGCAGAGCTGGTAGTGGAACCCCGCGCAGTGGCATGGCACCCCGAGGCTGGCATGAATGCCCCCTCCGTGCCAGCATAAGTGCCCCTTATCCTAGGATAAATGGGCACTTAATGCTGGTGTGGGGTCATGCCAGCTCCTATGACGATTCTCTCCCCCCCCCCCCACTCCCCTTTCAGGATTGTGCTCAAAATGACACAAGGAACCAGGCTCCAGCCTGGCTTTCAGGAAGTGTGTATACAGAATCCACCAAAGCTCAATGACCCTAATTAGACTATATATACTCATATTCTGGGCCCCTTGCACCTTTTCCCTCAGCAATTCTATGTTTGCAGTATAATGTGTATATTAGAAACTTCCTTCAGTTACTGCCACCAGGGTGTTTGATCATGAGCTGCTTTGGCTCACTGCCTGCTGGCAAGGTGCAATCATCACAGCCAAATATTTGACAAACAGTTTGCCTGTGTCCGGACAATCCAACATGTTCAACTGTTAAAATATACAGCACCATGCAAGCATGGTCATGTCCTACTTTGCCATAGCTGTATTCCACCTGCCTCTTACCCATGGACATCTCTGTCTGGTGTTTGCTACATTACTTAAACAAAATTTAACGTTTCACAGTTGATGTCTGACTAGTAAAGCATCTTTCCCTGTGTTTTTTACGGCTTTATCACCCAGGGTTTATTAAAAACCAGTGAACTGCCCAGACCTGGATGAATTTATGTGTGTCCAATCTCACACTGCCTTATGGGAATTGTAGTTTCTGACCATGCACCACCATAATAAATGCCACCCACCATGCAGGTATAAAAAGTAGGACTTACAGTGTGTTTATAAATGCGTCTGATTGCACGAGGACAAAGTGGGGACTTTAATGACCCAACCATCACCACAGGGATAACTGTCTTTTACTCTGGTGACTGAGATTTGGTTGATTGTGCAAATGCAAAAACCGCAAGCAACATGCAAGTTTATAAATTGTTTATTTATCAAGGTGCTGTCTGGCCATGACCTGTAGTACAAACTTGATTGTTGTAAGGGGACCAGAGTCCATTTTAAAGTACATTTTACCTAAATCAAGGGGCTGCTACTCAGGAACAAAGCTGCTCATAGCAGAACTTCAAACCCACCCACTCCAGTGAGGAGTCTAAATTGCATGCAAACAAGCCGTTTGATCAGATAAATTCAAATGGCAATTGCATTCGTGCCAAAGATCTCAGCATCCCCTGGTTGACACCTGCCCACTCCCATCTCTTCAAGTACTTCCAGCTTCTGTTCCTATCCTGTCCCCTCACACACTGTCTAGTTGGCTCCACTTCTTACCATTCTGTTCTTCTTGGGTAGGTAACTTCAGATGCTCTAAGTCAGCTTTCCAGCATGCTCCCGGAAGCCCTCACCTGATCCTGCCTGGTTGTTAGCATTTTTGCAAAGAGTGCTGCAGCAGTCTAGAGTCAGGCAGGCAATCCTTATATTCATAAGGAAGGTACCTATTTAGGAACCTGAATGTTCTTGCTTTGAAAATTTAGGAGTTGAGCACTGGGTTTCTAGCACTGGGGCGGGGCGAAGGGAGATTATGCTAGATGGAACTCAGTCTACCCCTCTTTTATACTACAGGATATTTAGTTTCAAGATCTGAGCTACTGATACACCTTTTGATACCTTAAAAGAAGTTTGGTCATAACTATTTCAACAGGAATTTCCTGAATGACTGCAACAGGATCCAAACGGCATATACTGGACCCCTGAGAACTGTTGTTATTTTTTAAACCTCCCTACTAAGTGTGTTTTGAACATCTTTTACTATGGAGAATAAAGCTGCTTACATTAGATGGAAAGGTTACTTTAAATTCCCCCAAACTGCAAAAAACAACAACAACCCACACACAGTATTTTTGCTATGTCTGCACCAACACCCCCCCCCCAAATAAAAATAGCCAGTGGCACAAACAGCTTTTGCCAACACAGAATAATGTGTGAGCAATGTGTAGCTGTGAATAGCCTAAAGCTTTATGTATTTTTAAGCATAACAATCTTCAACACAAAGAGGCATGACGCCAAGAAAAAAAATACAGTTTGAAAGATGATCAGCAATATGCATTGTGCAAACAGAGAAGGACTAAATTGAACTGCACAAAAACCAAGAAGCTAAAGGAAATCATAAAACTGCCTATTAAACATTCAATTGCATGTAATCTAGGGGAGTTCCTTTCATCTCTGTTATTGCCTGATTTCCAAATTTCTGGAATCATCCACTGGAGAAAAAAAAGTTCAGCGCAAAGAATGAGAAAATCAAGAGTTTGCTTACATTAGAACGTCTTTGCCCAAGACAACTGGTGCAGTCCAGCCTTCCACAGCTTGGATTCCTAGACTAAAGAGATCTAAGATCAGTGAAAGAGAACAGCTGGTGACATTCAGATGGACCTCTGGCCTGAGACTAATGTAATGACACCACTGTATGTACAGTACAACAAGAGAACAGTGCCAGGGATAAGAAAGGACGTGAGGGATCATCATACTTCTTTCTAATAATTTCTAAAAGGTTCTTGTAGGTTATCCGGGCTGTGTAACCGTGGTCTTGGAATTTTCTTTCCTGACGTTTCGCCAGCAACTGTGGCAGGCATCTTCAGAGTAGTAACACTCTCAGTGTTACTACTCTGAAGATGCCTGCCACAGTTGCTGGCGAAACGTCAGGAAAGAAAATTCCAAGACCACGGTTACACAGCCCGGATAACCTACAAGAACCAATGAACTCTGACCGTGAAAGCCTTCGACAATAATTTCTAAAAGGCTTTTTTTTTTTTACTTTAGGTCTGTTGCAGCCATAGAGGGGTTAGAGGCAAGAATTAATATAGCAGGAATTAACCTTGGAAGACATATTTATATCTAGCTGCCCAGGACCTCTAAGAGAGTAATCCAATTTTCAGTGCATTTTTGACGTCGTAAACCAACAGCCCCATTGTCATACTTGTTGCTGCCATAGCAAATAGCTGCTGATGGCAGTCAGAATGGCGAAGTACTTTTATAAATAATGCATATTTAAGTTAAGAAGATTTTATAGGAAAATGTGGAGCATAGGAGTATGAAAGCAGAATAATATATCTATGTATATTTGTACAAAAACACATGGAGTACTCCTATCCTCCAACCTTGTCTATAGGGTTTCTTAGGACCATCTGGATGGCCAGTGCTGAAAACAGAGTGGTACAATTGATAGACCTTGGCCTGATCCAACTAGGCAATTCTTATGTTGCTGTTGTATTAACATCATGCAACAACAACAACAACAAACATTGTGACAGAAATAGCAGGGACCAATAGCTAAGCCATTTCTTTCAATAAAGAAAGCAAAATCCAGCACCTTAATATCTTCTCTATGAAAGTCACAGATAATTATTAGGGGTGTGCACCATTCCTCCCCCTACCCCAGTATTTTTCAGGTTTGGGTTTAATAGACTTGAACATTTTCAAAAAATCCAAAAAAAAAAAAAAATCCCTATAGCAGCTTTTTTTCAGATAATCAAGGTGTTTCGGGTTGATTAAACCTGAAAAGGTCCAGCCACTTCCGAACTCCACATGGACTTTGGAGGTGACTGCACAGAGCTGAACGTTGGGCTCAGTCAAGCCCAGCTTTCAGCTCTGTGCCACCTTCAAACTCCACATGGGTCTTGGAGGCGGCAGGCGCCACCTGCCACCTCCAAGACCCACGTAGACTTTGGAGGCGATAGAGTAGACAGGTTAAAACATACTGCAACAGGTTAAAAACATACTGCAAGGTGCTCTATGTCTTACAAACTATTAAAACCAAACAAAAATACATAATTATAATAATTAAAATCATTAAAACTAAGCAAAAATACATGTTCAAAAACATTAAAACACCACATTAAAACATAGGGCAAGAAGGTGGGATCACTGAGGGAATGCCAGATGAAACAAAAGAAGTCTTCACCTGCTGGAGGAAGACGACAACACAAGGGGACAGGAGAGTCTTTCTGGGGAAAGAGTTCCAGAGTTTTGGTGCCATGACTGAGAAGGCGCTTTCCCACATTGCCCCGCTCCACCTAAATTCAGAAGGCAGGGGCACCCAAAGCAGTGGCTCAAAAGATGACTTGATGTCAAGTAGGTTCGTAAGCAAGTAAGCAGACCCTTCAGATAAGCTGGTCAGAAGCCATATAGTGCTTTAAAGGTCAAAGTCAGCACCTTGAACTGGCCTGGAAACAAACTGGGAGCCAGTATAGATGGGCAAAGACTGGAGTGATATGGTCCCTATGACCCACTTCAGTCAACATCCAGGTTGCAGCATTCTTCACCAGCTGAAGTTTCCAATAGGGATGCCAGACTCCAGGTGGGACCTTGAGATCCCCTGGAATTACAGCTCATCTCCAGACTACAGAGATCAGTTCCCCAGAGAAAATGAATTTTTGTGGGGATGTACTCGGTGGCATTATACCCCACTGAGTCACCTCTTCTCCCCAGGCTCAACCCCCAAATCTCCAGAAGTTTCCCAACCTGGATCTGGCAACCTCACCCTCCATCCCCTGCTTGTAGCCAGGGGAGGACCTGGCAACTCTAGTTTCCAAACACTTTTCAAGGGCAGCCTTACATTGCAGTAATCTAATCTAGGTGTAACCAGGGCTTGCACCACAGTGGCTAGATCTTTTTTGCCCAGATAGCTGATCAGCCAAAGCTGGTGAAAGGCACTTCTGGCCACAGCTGCCACTTACTTATCCAGCAGTAGGCCTTGGATCAAGAGTACCCCCAAACTATGGACTATCCCTGCAAGGGTAGTGCATCTCCACCCAAATCAGGTGACACCTTAAGTCCGGGGTCAGACCTGTAATGTGAAGCCAAGTTACCCCCTTAAAAGTCCACTGAAATCAGCGGACCTAAACGTTTTTACTACAGCCGTACTTGTTGTTCCTGATTATACTGTGAACTAACATATATCAGGCCTGGTTTATAAAAAAGATACAATATACAGTATCTATTTGAACCTTTTCTTTTTTTCACATTTTAGCAAGTGTGCTGACAGAGCCTAAGAAGAAGATAAAACCTTTGGCTTTTCACAGCTACACATTGTTCACATATTACTGTGTGCAATTCAGAGCTATTTATGCCATTGGCCTTATGTGCCACAGCTTTGACTTCAGATTCACAGAGCAAAGGTCAGGAAGAAATGGGCATAAATGGCTTTCATTTCTTCACTGTGTGTGCTAATAAAGCAAATGTATTCACAGGATAAGTATTTTTAAGAATATTCAAGACAGTTCCTCATTCCCCCCAATTTTTTTTAAGTAAACAAATACATTCCTTTCTGTGTGTCTCTGTGTATCTGTGTGTAAGAGAACAATTTTGAGAAACATGGATTTATATTCTTTTAATATTTATTATTTATTCGCTTTATTCAAAGTATTTGTTAGCCGCCTTTCTCTTTTGCGGAAATCAAGGCAGCTTACAATATAAATAAAAATTATGAAAACCCCAATAAACACAACAATTATAAAACCCATAAATGCCACACATTAATTAATAATGTAAATAAATATACTATTTTTATATGCCCACTTGGATTACATCTTTTATTATGTTAAATGGACATCTCTCAAGCAAGATACTTGGTGAAGTTAATAGGCTTTTTGCCTGTGGATCGGGTAAAGTTAGAACAGCAAATACACCTCTACTCCTTGTGTGCCACAAAAATCAGCTGTTATGTAATACATAGGGTTGCCAGCTCCAGGTTGGGAAATACCTGGATATTTTGGGGGGGAGTCTAAGGAGGGCGGGTTTTGGGAAAGGGCTTCAATGCCGAAGAGTCCAATCACCAAAGTGGCCATTTTCTCCAGGTGAACTGATCTCTATCGGCTGGAGATCAGTTGTAATAGCAGGAGATCTCCGGACACCACCTGGAGGTTGGCAACCCTAATAATACAGCTATTTTAATGCTATCAGGATTTAACTGTGCTTCCTTTATTAATACCCTGCCTTTCTCCCTAATAGGGCTGACATTGTTTGTCTCTCCTCCACTTTATCCTTATGACAAGCCTTTGAAGTGGGTTATGAGTGTATGACTGGCCCAAGGTTACCCAGCAAACCTCCCTGGCAACAGTGGGATTCGAACTGGGGACTGACAGATCCTAGTCTGACAATCTATCCACTACACCACACTGGCTTTGATATCTCTTTGTAAATCCAAATATTAACTGAAGCAAAATTGGTTCTGTAGAAGGTTTCTGTTAAATAAAAGCATAAGAAGCAGACAGAATGAACATCTGAGGAATTAACTAGGCTGGCATACACTCGTTTCATCGATAAATTGCCTGTAAATCTCATTGATTTCAGTTTAAGAATAAAATACTCTCAGCTGAAGGTGTTCAGAGAGAAAGAATGATCCCCAAATTCCTAGCAGCTGGGACCACGGTGCCATAGGTTATATTTATGTACCCGGGAAAATCACTGGAGGGGGGAAGGTTAGCAAATGGAGCAAATGTATGACGACTTCTGCATTTCCAGATTCTCTGCTTGGGGTGGGGGGAGAGAGAATGAAAGTCACAGTCTACTGGGAAGTTTTCCTGTGCAAGCACCACTGAAATTAAATTCCATTCATTTTTTCATTTCAAGACTGATAGTACTCAAGAACTTCCAAATGGATTGTGCCTAAATATAGACATGCCAGAGCCCAGGAAAAACAAAAAGCAAAACAACAATAGTTTTTCCAATAGAAAAAGTTGGAAGTTTCGAGGAGCAGTTGGGGGAAAAACCCTCAGATGCCATATTGTCTTTTTTGAATGAGTGAAATGCTTTTTAAGTCAAGGTTTTACAGTGCAATCCTATGGTGAGTTACTCTAGTCCAGTGATGGTGAACCTTTCAGAGACCGATTGCCCAAACTGCAACCCAAAACCCACTTATTTATCACAAAGTGCCAACACGGCAATTTAACCTGAATATGGTTGCTAACTCCAGGCCGGGAAATTCCTGGAGATCTGGGGGACAGCGGAGTTTGGGGAGGGAACTGATTTGTGTAGAGCGGCGGTCGGTTGTAATCCCGAGAGATTCCCAGGCCCCAACTGGAGGTTGGCAATTGTGTGTGTGTGTATTAAGTCCTATGAATCAAAGTCCTCCAAAAAGTCCTATCTTTGGCAATCGTACCAGGGGAGGAATCTGCAACGGCTGGAAAGCAAGACGACGTCGCTGTGTTACCTCAGGATCGCCCACTTACTGCAGCCTCGGGGAAGTTGGCCAGGCTGCGCAAGCAGCAGCAGTTCTGGGTGAGAAGCGAGGGAAGAGGTTGCCCCGATGGGACTCCTTCTCTGAGGGCAGGGCCGGGGGTGGCGCAGGCAGCAGGAGCCAGCTCCAGTCTTGCCGCCACTCAGGCCTGCGGGACAGACGCTGGCAGCACAAAGCAGGAGCAGCGGCGCACGTGCCCACAGAGAGGGCTCTGAGTGCCTCCTCTGGCACGCGTGCCATAGGTTCGCCACCACTGCTCTAGTCTGAGCCCATTGAAGTTAATGGACTTAGATTGGAGTAACTCTCCATAGGATTGTGCTGTTGCTCACTCAGAATATGTGGTATGAAGATTTTTATGTAAGACAAATCCCTCCCAGTTTGGAAGCACACTTCCACATGTCCATTAGAGAATAATTCCTCGGTGTATACTGTAGACCTATATAACACATTTTCAAGGATAGACTGATTTTAAATGTGACTAATGTTGGCTATAATTAGTATGCAGTAATGTATATTATCTTCCAGTAGAAGATAATATTCCATTGAATAGTTCAATATTACCTATTGTGACTTTACATGATGCATAATTTGGACAGAAACAATTTTCTATCATTTACTACAAAATGTGTGTTTTATATTTTCACCTTTCATTTTTCTTCAGATAGCAAACATTATACAAGTTTACTCCTAAACAAAGTTTCACTGTAGAAGTCAATGGGTTTAGAAGGGTGTAACTCTGTTTGTGATTATACTGTACATGTACTAAAGTAGAATAGGGTGCAGCAGTTTGCAGCACTCTGTTTCTACTATTGTGTATATTTGCAATTTTGCTTGTAGAAACTAAGGCATATATTCTTGGTTAATTTCAGAAATATGCCAAATAGTATAATGATCAACTTATAAATGGTACATTTTATGTAATAACAGCAATCAAATTAGCTTACAGTTGATAACAAGCATGACATACCTCTCTGAAATTTCCATCCCATCCATCCAAAATCAGGGGGAAAAATAAAAATAATAATAAGATTTTTCCTGGCATCAAAATTTCCAGAAATGTTACATCCCTAACCTTAATATAGAAAATAGCTGCAAATTGAAGATGAACCCTTCTTTAACCATCAGCTACATACATTGCCCCAAACTTAAACAATAAAAATCAGTTAACTCTGCTAAAATACATCCCCCCCACACACACACACAGTTTAGAAGCACACTCAACTGGGAGATGCACATCAAGGTTAGAATTAGGCCATAAAATATGACCACCCCTTATTTTATTACATGGCTATAACAAACATGCCGTCAAACCCAAACTGGAATATTTTCTAAAGCATCTGTCAAAGGAAAACAAATAAATGATAGCCAAATGATGATGTGTGATTGGTTGACTCTGCATTACAGAGGGATTGCTAGTCTAAAGGTTTTTATTAAATATGAAAGCTTAAGATTTATGTTGTGGGTGATAAGGCCAAGAATGCTGTAAAAGTGAAAAAATATGGCAACAGTATGCAGTACATCACTGGTGAGATAATTATTTATATAAAAAGTTGGCATTCTTAGACTTCCAATACATAGCAGATGAAATTCATATATTCAAAGGAGACATAATAATAACCTGTCGGCTGGTGGTGATGGATATGTTTTTAATCCAAATGGCCACAATCTTCAGCCTACCTGTCATAAAGGGACAGGAAAAATTGGAATTTTCCTTTCATAATTCTTAAAGTTGAAAGAGAAAAACCTAGAAGCATGATAAGTGGCTCATTCTAGTGGACAGATGGACAGGCAATACTATAAAATGAGTAGCACCATACCTTCACTTATGCCACTTCCCCTAGTTACACTTTGAAACCCTGTGACAGGAATAGTATCACCTGAGTATTAATGCAAAAATCCTCAAATTCTAAACTGACTTTTAAAAAATGTACTTATATCTTTGCGGTGCCAGAAAAAGAACCTGAAGAAACAAGCAAGGAACCCACCCTCTTCAGGTGCCTCTTAATACTAGCAATGCTTGTCTTTCATAATTTCCTTTGAGGCATTCATTTCTAACTTGCATGCTACCAGAATGCTCTGGTAGTTGTTTAATTTATACACATTCACCCATTCAATATGTGCTACAATTTAATAAACACATAACCAAAGTGGGAAAAGACATTGAATTGTTTCACTAGCTCTCCCTCACACATCCCCCAATGCAGCTCGTCCACTTCCCTTTTTTTCTTCTATGAGAAGGATCTGTGGGAATAAAGAAAATATAGGGAGGTTTTTCTTTCTTTCTTAAAATCGAAATAGACTTGGCAAAAATATGGGCAGACAGACCTATTATAACTTTTTAAAATATTCATTTTCCTCCATTTCTGATCTATTCAGAAACTTAAAAGTAACAATATGATCCATTGGCAAATTAATTACTTTCAAAGCATCTGATCATACAAATAAAATTTGTCAAGAGGAAGAATAAAATTGGCAAGCCCCACAATTTAACCAATCTTTTGAGGAACTCATCTGAAACAGATTAAGTGATGTTTTTCTAAAAAGGAACTACGGCATGCGTCTTCCCAGGCCCTTCCAAGGATGCAGTTATTCAAGCATTCCAAAAGCACGTGGGATTCTTACTGCTCTGCACAGGTTGTCTGCCTGCTGGGGAAAACCTTCCCAACTTTCAAAAAAAGGCATGATTAATTGAAAGCCTTACATCTCACAATACTAGTTGAAATTCTAATTCCTTCAACTGACCTTTACAGAATTTGCAACAGGCAAGAAAAAAAAAGTTTATGGATACTTATCTTTCTTACGTCCCTCAGCAGTCAGTCGCACAATAGTACAGTTTAACTGGTCTCACAGCTGGACAAAACCGCTTCATTTACTGAACTTTTCCCTATACTCCTCACTAATTTTTGAAAATGAATTTAGCAATTACGAAAAGTAAGGGACTGGCAACATTAGAGATGCAATATGCGGAAGGAAGTGAAGTGGGTGCTATTCAAGCCTGCCCAAACTAATTCTTAATATGACTCATTTCTCATGCCGGAACTCTGGCGCAAATGTGTCATTTGAGGTAATACAATAATTTAGTTTCCCAGAGAAATGAACTTCTCTCCTACAATCTCCTTCTGTCTCACTCTGTCCTGTCTTCACTCAAAAAGGATAACTAATCCAGAAAAGGACAAGGAGCCACACTTTGAGTTATATCCAGCCAACCTTTTCACTCAGTCTCCCCCAGTTCTCCCCCATACAGCAGCCCTCCCCAAACCACATGTCTTTTATTGGTCAAGGTCCCATGATCCTCAGCATAGCCGCTTTGATGATCAAAAGGGATCCCTTCTTTTTTCACCAGGAGAAAAGATGGTTGGATCCAACCTTGCATCTTTATTACACTTGAACTTAATTTGCCAAGTGCAATCACTATTTGCACTCCCAAAAGGATTGTCTCAGACCATTAGATATATAACTCTTGCCTCTCGAAATATACTTTCCTGCAGAAAGCCAAGTTTAACAGCTTTGCTCTCAAAATATCTTGAGGTATCCTGCAAAAGAGAATCCAATCCAGACATTTAGACAGCCTTTTCCCCCCTTATCTGCTCTTCCCCAACCCAATGAAAACCTCCCTCATATCTCTAAATATTAACTAACAAATGGGGAAAATAAGAATGCCACTTGTAATATGGTATAGAGATAATGGAGCATTTTGTACAATGTTATTATGTAGTGGCATGCATGCAGCCTTATACTCTTATAATTAATAAATAATGCTATAAACATCCACATTAATGGTATCAGATATCAAAATTAAAAGCTAGCTGTTAAGTCGTACAACTCTAAATGGCTGCTTTGGTTTATAAATTGTTGATAAATGAAGCACTAAGTGAAAACATTATTCACGACTCTAACAGACTTTAAGAAGGTAATATTTTTTTATTGGCTTTAGTCATGTAGGGGTATTTTGGTAATAAAATATTATGTCGTGACTTGTGATTGGTTTCTGAGCTAAACTATATCACAATTTACAAACAAATTCCTTACTTAATTGCCCTCATTTTTATCTTCAACCAGGTACATGCAAATGTATTTGCTTATATACATTCCTTGCTATACTCTCCTCTCCCAACCATGTTTTCTTGACACTTTGGAATGTAAGCTCCTTGGAGCAGGAGCCTCTTGAAGAGCCCATTCCTGAAGGGGGCCCCCCGCGATGCTCCTTAGGAGCCAGCGTGACCCCGCACTGGAGCCACCTTATCATGGAATAAGCATCAGGTATGCTGATGGTGCTATATTATTTATTCTACACTAATAATGTTACTTGGAAGCAATGGATTCTTAGCATTCGACAGTCTGTGTACAGGAGAGATGAGACTACCTCTGCATGATGGCTGCCCTAAATTACATTGGGTATACAGGTTCATCACGTGGATTAGCCACCACCACCACCCCTGGGCAATATGGCTTGTCTTAATTCTGCCATAAGGCACTCACAGAAACGTTTGCCTGTGGTAGGGAAGCAAACGATGCACTGAGGACCAATTCATATGATGAACAAGTATACCAAATGGCTCCCAGCATCAAGTTGCTACCACACTGAAGCAACTGTAGAGCAAGAAGTGACACTTAGACCCCCTTAATCTAATTTATTTCTGCTTGATTCCAGACTCCCCTCTTGCACAGTATTTATCAACACTTAAAGTGTTGATATGTTGTCGAAGGCTTTCACGGTCAGAGTTCATTGGTTCTTGTAGGTTATCCGGGCTGTGTAACCGTGGTCTTGGAATTTTCTTTCCTGACGTTTCACCAGCAGCTGTGGCAGGCATCTTCAGAGTAGTAACACTGAAGGACAGTGTCTCTCAGTGTCAAGTGTGTAGGAAGAGTCAGAGAGGGGTTGGGTTTGAGCTGAGTACTGTCCTGCAGACGTAATGTGCTAATCATTGTCCTGTAAGTATCAAGATAATGTACTAATGAGAGTGTGGTATGTTAATATGGAAGCATTGTATCCAATACCTTCAGATAATTGGTCCATCAGAGTCAGTATCGTCTACTCCAACTGCCCAGGATCACAGGATGAGGCCTTTCACCTGCCACGTGCTCCCCCCCCCTCGGAGTTACCAGGGTTTGAACTTGTGATCTCCTCAGTGCCAGTCAGATGCTCTACCACTGAGCGATGGTTTATTGGAGGTGGAGAACTGCAGGAGCCTTACCAATCACCTGACTATTCACTCACAAGATGAATCAACATTGTTTGATAGTCCACACTGACCGGCACTGCAGACTGGCAAAACAATGTTGATTAAGGTTGCCAGGTCCCTCTTTGCCACTGACAGGAGTTTTTGAGGGCGGAGCCTGAGGAGGGCTGGGTTTGGGGAGGGGCTTCAATGCCATAGAGTCCAATTGCCAAGGCGGCCATATTCTCCAGGTGAACTGATCTCTTATCAGCTGGAGATCAGTTGTAAGAACATTGACAAGGAAAGCTGCAGCCCTTAGTTTGGCGCCTTTGAACTTCTATTTCACAGGCTGAAGAAGCATCAATTGCGAAAAACATTTTTTAAAAAATTCCGGAAGACGTTTTCCTACCTTTACCTACCTCTTCCAAGGAATCAAGATTCCACTTGATCTTCTGAAAATTAAGCATCAAGATACACGCAAGTTCTAACGGACTATAAATAAGTCTTTACAACGTCTAGAGGTCTTTTGGACTCAATTGAAGAACTGTATGTTTCATGTTTATTTTTGTTTAGGTTGTTTATAAGTTTTTGTTAGCACTTCACTGTATATATTCACTGTATTGTATTATAATACACATTTGATATTTTGGCATATAGAGTTGGGTACTGTTTCTTCTCCAGCTTATTACCGTACAGTACAGGTGATTTTTTGTATTAGAGTATCTGGAGGTTGGCAAACCTAATAGCGATTCACCTGGTTGGTGAGTAGTCAGGCAACTGGTAATTGCTTTCTTATACACACACAGAGAGAGAGAGAAAGACAGGACATTAAACTGCAATTATTTGTCAACAAGGCCATTTAGATTTGTTGTTCTAGTAGAATGAACAAACAATGTAAATTCTGAGGAAAAGGGCTGGTGTGGTAATAAACCAACACAAGTGTCTAGTTTTAATTATGTAAATTCTACCCAGGTATCCACACTTTAGTAATAAAACAGCTTAATTTTTTTCCTAGTGAAGACTGTAAAGAATACAGAACCTTTCAACTTTGAAAAAGAATAGGTTTATTCCATATGTCAATAGCATTATCTATTACCATACATATTCCACATGTTATTGTTCTAAGAGTAGCTGCAGCCTTATTGGCTTTAAAAATAAGCATAAAAAGGGGGGGTTGTATGATAATTAGAAGTAATAGGTTTGACAAGGACTAATCTTAAGGAATCCAACTGATTCATACCCCTTCAGAGGCTGCTGCTGAATTTTATGCAAATCTAAGCAATTGGGATAGCAAGATTCTGGGTTCCTTTTTTCTACAGATCTAAAACCAATGACACCAAAACCCTATACCTTTTCAGAGATGCATCTTAGAGAAGTTTGGCTTTTATGCTACTCTCAGGGAAAGTCAAATAAAATTAGACTGGGAAAAAGAGACTGCTGAGGAATGGAAAATACTTCCCTCTCACGGAAATGTGACACCTGTGCTCTCTCATTTTCTGTGTCATAAAAATTGCATTAAAATAAAAGTTTAATATCTATTAAAAATTGAAGAGTAATGTTTTTAAAAGCACCACAGATAAAGCTAATATGCCAAATGTACACAGTATATGCCTGCTAGTTTTTTTTAAAGAAGGAGTACTGTGGTTGACCTTAAGTCACCCACAGTTGCTGAATTTTAGGGGGGAAATGGACCCAAATATTTTGAGTTCACCAGATTTTTGTAAGTTAATTAAACAAGTGAAACTATATTCTTTCATCTACTTAAAATACCTCTTTTATACACTCATACATTTATTTCTATGCCTATACCCAGAGATATAGTTTGCTGTTTTCTAATCAGTTATTGGATGGAAAAATTGGAGGAGAATTAAACACCCTTTTGGACTGCAACAGATAAGGAGATGAAACACACTTTGGGCCAAAACGCACGGTCGCTTTAGCCTCCTTTATTCCCTGTTTCAGCCAGGATTCAGCCAGGATCAAACACGTGTGTTTTCGCCGAAGTGCGTTTGATCCTGGCTGAATCCTGGCTGAAACAGGGGATAAAGGAGGCTAAAGCGACCATGCGTTTTGACAGTGACATTCCCTATCACTATAAATTAAACCATGGCTGTATTGGAACTTTGCATGGTGTATAATGCTCCCAGGACACTCAATCCCTTATAAATTCTTGGTTAACAAAGAGCACCAAAAGCTCTTAAAAGGGAAATATTGTATTTTTGCTAAATTAATGCCTCTAAACATTAGATTTCATCAGCTTCACTTAGGCTCAAAGTCCCCAAAGATTCTCCTCCTGAAAACAGTCTGTATTTTAATGGGCAAACTAGGCTGAGAGCTATCTAAATCTAGATAAAACTCATTGGCTTGTAATCTTCACCATCATCTATACATCTAAATCTATATGCAAATCAAAGGCTGTCATGCATTAAGACGTTCCAAAGCACCCAGGAATGAGAGATGCTCTTCACCGCCTCTCCTAACCCACCACCCCACACACCCTGCCTTCTATTTCCCTTTCTTTATTTACTCTAGAAGTACCTAAATAATTCACACTGCCTTCTTTTCAGACTGAACATTCTTCTGTTGAAGCTTGCAATGAGCAATTGCAGGAACCAGATGGACACATGAATGCAGCAGGTGGGACAGATGGCAGACCGCCCTGTCTGACGCTGGCTGCCTAGACTTGCACTGCTTTTTCCTTCCAGGTACATTATCATCAGTGTAGCAGAAAGTGGTATGCAAGAAAGGTGGGGAGGGGGAAAGAGAATCTATGTACAAAACTGTGGGAGTTAGTTAAATAAACGGCCAGCTGCTCACTCTTTTTTAACCAAATGCAATTTTCTTTTAAAAAAATCTCACAGGAAGTGCACATCTTCTCCAAAAGAAGCCCTCACAATTTTTCTTTCTTTCACTCGCATCCCATTCAGAAACATAGATGTGAAATACGAAGGGCAAGGAAATGTACCCAAACATCTGATGCTTTTGAAACTTAGTCGGAAACAATTCATACTGTGGTTTCCAAGTTTGAAATCGAAATCCAGTCACAAGCCATTATGCATTCTGCGGTGTCAACCGATCTTTCAAAGAACTGTTCTGGGTTTCTCCCTGAAGCCATATTGCTTGTTACAACCCCAAATTCCCATTGATTTCATTGGCAGTTTTAGGGGCAGTAGATTTAGTCCCAACTTTTAACTCCAAAGTATGTGTATAGCTAAACTGTGGAGGCTTAAAACAAAGCAAAATCAGAAGATAAAGCAATATAGGAAGTATGTATGCAGATTTACAACATGTTTAATTAATTCTCATCTCTTATATGTTCCTTACTTGATGATTGATAACCTTCACTTTTCTCTAAAATCCACATACCGTATATACTCGCATATAAGCCGAGTTTTTCAGGCCAAAAAAAGGGCTGAAAAAGCCGGCCTCGGCTTATACGCGGGTCAATACGGTAGGGTAGGGGAGGAGGGAGGAGGCAACTTACCGTCGCCGCCACCACCGCTGCCGGGCCCATGCGGCTTCCCCTGGCCAGGAGCGCCCTGTGAGGGCCTCCTGCGGCAGCTGCAAGGCGGCGCGGCCGCCGCCGGGCGCGCCTGGCTCCTCCCGCCCTGGAAGGGCCGGGGGAAGCCTGCTGCGGCTGCTGCAAAGCCACGCGGCTGCTGCAAGGCCGCGCGGCCGCCGGGGGAATCCTGCTGCCGGGCGCGCCTGCCTCCTCCCGCCCTGGAAGGGCCGGGGGGAAGCCTGCTGCCGGCCGTGCCTGGCTCCTCCCGCCCTGGAAGGGCCGGGGGAAGCCTGCTGCCGGGTGCGACTGGCTCCTCCCGCCCTGGAAGGGCTGGGGGAAGCCTGCTGGCGGGCGTGCCTGGCTCCTCCCACCCTGGAAGGGCCGGGGGAAGCCTGCTGCGGCTGCTGCTGCAAGGCCGCGCGGCTGGGGGAATCCTGCTGCCGGGCGCGCCTGGCTCCTCCCGCCCTGGAAGGGCTGGGGGAAGCCTGCTACCGGGCGCGCCTGGCTCCTCCCACTCTGGAAGGGCCGGGGGAAGCCTGCTGCTGGGCGCACCTGGCTCCTCCCGCCCTGGAAGGGCCGGGGGAAGCCTGCTGCCGGGCGCGCCTGGCTTCTCCCGCCCTGGAACCCTCCTGCGGGGGGCCCGGGGCCACCACCACCGCCTTCGCCAGGAGCCCTGTCAGGTAAGCCTGCGGGGGGGAGGGGTTATAAGCCGACCCTAATTTCTGGGGAGAAATTAGGCACCTCGGCTTATACATGGGTATATACGGTATTCTCTGTCGTTCCAAAAGGCATCTTTTCCCCTCTGATACAGACATCAGATACCTCACTTTTTCAGATCCACTTCAGTGACTACAAGATCTACTCATTAAGGAAGCATACCCTTCCTCAGTGCTATCTGGTGTGACTCCTTACACAAACGAACAGCACTTGTAAGAATCTCTAGTGCAAAAGAGTTTATACCAAGACACCTTAATGGGATATGCATTTCAAGATATGTAACAAAGATTTGGACTGAAGTGGAAGAGGAAATAATCCAAAAGGAAACAGGATTTGACTGTATTAAGGCCAGCATTGAAGAAAACGTAAACCCATTCATGTGCAGCTACAATTTTTATTTGTCAACTATTGTGGGGATCAGCAGAGTGGGAAAGAAAGCCAACAAAATCTTATTTTAAAATTATTGGTATATTTCCACCTGAAGTAAACAAGGTTCTGTGTAAGATCTCACAAACTAATGTAGTCTTATAGGATTTCCAGACTGATTTTGAGTCCTGAGAGGCAAGTAATTTAGATAAGCTTCGGATATATATCCAAATAAGGTTACTGGGGAAAAATCAATCAGCATTCCCTGCCCTCTCCCAGTACTGAACAGCGGGCAGGAAATGAAGAAGGGTTGCATGTTGCAAGACACAGCAATGCTCTAGGAATTTTCCTGATCTCTAAGGTTTTTACCACAGAGATCATGGAAAACCCTAGAGCATAGCACAATGTGGCAATGCCACTTCCAATTTCCTAGCCAAAAGAGACATTGCAGCATCATATGATGCCTTTGTGCCAGTCTTCACCCTTAAAGGGATCCCACTGCAACTGGGAGCTGGATCAGCAACCATGTAGACACATTTTTAAACACTTATGAGCTGGTGAATGTGGTGAATATTTAAAGGCTTGTTTCTAGGGCTGGCAACCTCCAGGTGGGGGCAGGAGATCTCTTGGAATTACAACTGATCTTCAGACTACATAAATGACTTTATTATTTATTTAAAACCTTTATTCTACTTCTCCTGGAGAAAATCACTGCATTTGAAAACATCCAAAGTGGAGTGTTATGGGCGTGGGAAGACATCCACGCAAGAATGTCCACTTTCTGGGTTTTCCCCTGCTCGGATAAGATCTTACCCAAACCTTACTAGATGGATATGATTTCTTCGAAAATACTGAAGGCAAAGTACTTTTGCACATTGTCTGTGGGGGAAGGTGTGCTTATTGTAATGTCCCATGTTGACACCATTTTCCTTGCCTCAGTCTTCCACAGCTGCCATGTTACACCATACCACTGGAGGGCTTTTTCAAGCTTTTTAAAATGGCAATTGCTATAGTACAATAGTGATGTACTGCCACAACAGAACCCCAGCGTGGTATAGTGGTTAAGAGCAGCAGACTCTAATCTGGTGAACCAGGTTTGATTCCTTGATCCTCCCCATGAAGCCTGCTAGGTGACCTTGAGCCAGTCACAGTTCTCTCAGAACTCTCTCAGCCCACACTGAGGCAGGCAATGGCAAACTACCTCTGAACGTCTCTTGCCTTTGAAAACTCTATGGCAGGGGTCTGCAAACTGTGGCTCCCGAGCTGCATGCGGCTCTTTGGCCCGTTGAGTGCGGCTCTCTGAACTTGGTTGGGAGCCCCTGCTCTCGCGCCCGCTCACACCGGCAGCCGGGCTGCAGAACCGGCGTGCCAGAGAGAGAGAGAGAGAGAGAGAGAGAGAGAGAGCAGGCGAGTGGGCGCACTGTCTCTCCCTCCCCCCCGCCGTGGAGATTGGCCAGGTCCCCTTTTCCCTTGCCCTCAATGGTTGGGAGGCTAAAGCCTCCCCTCCCCTCTAGCCGTGCGATTGCTGGGCGGTTGGCTCGGGGGTTCCTGCCCCCCCACCTATCAGCTGTTGGGTGGGGCGGGCTTTCTTTGGTAGACCTGGCCTCCAGCTGAGTCCCATTGGGAGGCCATGTCTACCCACTGGCTTTTTTGGCGGTAGACCTGGACTCCGAGGAGGGGGAAAAAGTCCCCCTTCAGAGGCCAGGTCTACCAATTGGCTTCTATGGGCCTCCGGAGGCCAGGTCTACTGCCAAGAAAGCCAGTGGGTAGACCTGGCCTCCCAATGGGACTCAGCCGGAGGCCAGGTCTACCAATAGGCTTTTATGGTGGTAGACCAGGCCTCCAGACGAGGACTCCGGACGGGGAGGGGGAAATGGCAGGGACTTACAATTTAATTTTTATCAATAAATAAGATCACTATTAAGTATGATATCAAGTTTTATTCAGTGTACCTATAGTTTAATTAAGACTTAAAACTTTAATTAAAGTTTATTAAGTTAATAAACAGTGTACCTACCTATATAGTTTAAGTTTAAGAAATTTGGCTCTCAAAAGAAATCTCAATCGTTGTACTGTTGATATTTGGCTCTTTTGACTAATGTGTTTGCCGACCCCTGCCCTATGGGGTCGCAATAAGTCAGCTGTGACTTTACAGCACCCGCACACTGCCTCGTCATCTGGATTCCCAGGTTTCATTTTTCAAGAAGTCTAAAGCCCTTTTCATTTCAGCAAGCAAAAGAACTTTTGCCACGCTTCAGGTACTAGCTGGAGAGCTCCTGCTATTAAAACTGATCTCCAGCTGATAGAAATCAGTTCACCTGGAGAAAATGGCCACTTTGGCAATTGGATTCTATGGCATTGAAGTTCCTCCCCTCCCCAAATTCTGCCCTCCTCAGGCTCTGCCCCCAAAACCTCCCGCTAATGGCAAAGAGGGACCTGGCAACCCTACCTCCCCCCGAGAACTAGTTGCACTATTGTCCAAAGTTGCTCAAAAATAGGCAGCTGTGTTGATCATGGGGAACACATTTTCACAGGAACATTTTTTGTGTGAATTTTGTTCTAAAGGCGACTTTTAAAAAAGTAACAATGCAAATGACCCAATAAAGACAAAAATCTCATTAAAAGCATTTGATGACATAGGACTACAAGGAAAGAGGAGAGTTCTCATGCAGTACTGAGATCATTTGAAAGAGGAGTCATGCAGGTTTCATTTTCATTACCTATTATTGTGTAAACTAGCTTTAATATAATTTATAGTAACTGACACGGATTAGTCAGAGAACTCTGTTTAAAGACAAACAAGCTCTGCTGCTGGTGGTTTATGCCAATTTTTAAGTGGTTTGAAGACATGGTTTTCAATGAGCTTGCCCAATTAAATTTGTTTGGTTTAGTACACATATAGGCTCTGATACAAAATAGTGCTGAGATGCTTTTCTATACACTCTCTGGGACTTTTTGGGTTCCCCTGCTCACGCTTACTAAGAAGATCTTTATGAGAATTAGGCAACTTTTCGGCCCAACAGACTGCAGCCAAAATCCCAAATCACCAGTGAATATCTAGAAGTGCTCCTTTGATTGCAACAATAGTAAATGAATAACACGATTGGTAATTTTTTTTTAACTAATAGAATTATGCAATGAAGCAAATCAGGTATAACCTCTCTCCCTTTTTGTTTGTTTTAGACATTGGCTCTCTTATGGGATAGCATAGATATTAAGAGAGTATGGGAGATGATACTGTTCTGTATCCATGTAACATGCGATCTTGGGCTGTATCAACAGACGTATAGTGTCCAGATTATGTGAAGTGATGGTAACACTTTACTCTGCTCTGGTTAGACCTCACCTAGAGTATTGTGTTCAGCTTTGGGCACCGCAATTTAAAAAAGATGTAGACAAGCTGGAACGAGTCAAGAGGAGGGCAACAAAGAGACCAAGTCCTATGAGGAAAGGTTGAAGGAGCTGAGTATGTTTAGCCTGAAGAGGAGAAGACTGAGAGGGGATATGATAACCATCTTCAAGTACTTGAAGGGCTGTCATATAGAGGATGGTGTCGAGTTGTTCTCTGTTGCCCCAGAAGGTCGGACCAGAACCAATGGGTTGAAATTAAATCAGAAGAGTTTCCGTCTAGACATTAGGAAGAATTTTCTAACAGAGCGGTTCCTCAGTGGAACAGGCTTCCTCGGGAGGTGGGAAGCTTGCCTTCCCTGGAGGTTTTTAAGCAGAGGCTAGATGGCCATCTGTCAGCAATGCTGATTCTATGACCTTAGGCAGATCATGATTGAGAAGGCATCTTGGCCATCTTCTGGCCATGGAGTAGGAGTCACTGGGGGTGTGGTAGTTGTGAATTTTCTGCATTGTGCAGGGGGTTGGACTAGATGACCCTGGTGGTCCTTTCCAACTCTATGATTCTATGGAAATAAATGAGGATGGTATGCATACATTGCTTAAATGCAGAGCGCCGGATTGGACAATTATGTTAAGAAACAGCAGAAGTGTGATTAAGGTGATTACCACATGTGGAAGGGCTTGCGCAGTTTCTTGTTGCTGGTGCGGTGCAGATAAAGCACAGTGGCAACAGGGTTTCCACAGCTTACATGCCCTAGTCCCTCAGCAGTGGATACCCCTGCTTCCCTGGAACACCAGGGCTTTTGCAATCTTTTTAAAAATGGCACTATAATATTGTTATATTGATATGACACTGTACCAATATGTATACCAGGTTTTTCAAATTCACAGCTTTAATTTAAAAAGTACCTTTGACCAAAGAATAGGATTGTTATCCTCTTCCAATGAGTGTGCAGCTTCAGGGGGGATGTACATGGAATGATGATGGAGGACACATGCCTAGGCAGCCAGATCAGCCAAATCAACGCTGGCAATCAAAGGGGTGAGAGATGTCACAGGTAGATCTCCCTCACATCCTAATTTATTCAATACAATTTAAACATCCTCATGTATATGATAGCTGCCCTCATTTAAAAAGGAAGTAAGTCTTTAGCCTCTTCCGTTGCACAGACAGGCCTGTCTCTTTAAATCTCTGCAAAGGAAAGAGCTAGAGACTTCCTTGTTTAAAAGAGTGAAAGCTAGGAATTCAGATAAACTTGTAAGCATATCAAAAGATCGTTATATTGATACAATGATAGTTTAGTGCCATTTTTCTAAAAAAAAATAAAAGCCCCCCACCGAGGCAGGGGAAGGAAGTGGGCACCACAGGGACAGGGTTGGGAAAACGGATGCCATATAGGTGGAAAAATACAAATTTTCCCACCCACATAGCAGTCATCCAGGGTTTTACTGTAATCATTTCCAAAACTTTGGAGCAAACCAGGTTAGAGAAAGACTGGAAGAAAAAAAACCTACTTCCCCAAAGCATTGAACCCAGGGCCAATGATGAAACGGTTGAAGATACCTACAATTTACAAAGAATACGACTGTCATAATTGCTCCAGTTTTAGAAATGTTTTCGTATGCTTTATTCCAAGGTTGCACATTTCAGATACTCTATTTAAGATACACATTAACATAATACCACTTAAATTATTTTTTGAATACACTAGAAAGGAAATTTTATGGGTATGTGGACTTAGATTGGGGATGTGGAATGGTACAGTATAGCCTGATCTCATCAGATCTTGAAAGCTAAATAGGGTTGATATCTGGATAAGAGACCACCAAGGAAGACTTTGCAGAGGAAGGCAATGGCAAACCACCTCAGCTTAATCACTTGCCTTAAAAACCCTACGGGGTTGCCATAAATTGGTTGCGACTTGACAACACTTTACACACACAAAGAGACTTAGATGGTCTTCTTCTCCCACATACACATGGATGAAAACTTCTTTTTAAAATTGGTGCAAGTTTGTGTTCCAGTTCGCTGGAAAATATATTTTACTGGTCACTTATACGTGGCTGGAGTTCTGCTTTCTTTGTGATATGAGTGGAGAATAGTGTTCCTGAACATTGTTAGCAAGGAATTACAGCTTGGGCACACTAGTTTTCTTATCCCAAACTACAAGTGTATTATTATGCATAGGAGGTGTACTTGTAGCAAAAGAAAATCCTGAAGAGTTCTGCTGCCTGCCTGCAGCTCAGCCCAATGCAAGTACACTTGGATATAAGTCCTACTGAGATCAATAGGTTTTACTCCGACACAAATGTACAACTTTGTCACAAATTTGTAATATTAATTTCGGTGGCTTCAAAATGCCCGTTATTAATCACAGATTATGTTTAAAAGCATTCTTCTTGCCTCACGGGGTAAGGGGGAAACCCAAGGCAACTTTGTGTTAGTTAAAAAAAGGGGGGGCCTTTTCCAATGGCACTTTCAAAAAGTAGAAGATGTTTCTGCTGAGTGGAAATAGAGCCGTATTTTTAAATTAGCTGTATTGAATCTAGATACCATAATTCACCAAAAGTGCACAGCTGTTACTATTGGGGTCAGCATTTCAAAGGCGCTGAAACCCAGCGGCCCCTACTTTTCTCAATGGGAGCTGCAGGGTGTACAGCAATTTTGAGAACCTCACTGCTGTGTTACCAAGCACCTACGCAAGACAGCTGAGCCGTTTTAGAAATCTAGCTGTATATTCAGGTGCTCACAAGAATGTGTGTGCGCGTGCGGGGGTGTTGTCTGAGATTGTCAGAAAACTGACCTGGCTTAGAAATTCATGTGCTGAGAGAAAATTACATAGACTATTTATTAAAGAAAAATACTATCTCACTTTAAAGACACATTTTCCTTAGAGACTAAAATTACTTGGGTCAGATAAAATACTAATTTATTACGAGGGAGTAATGAGGCCGACTCAGAAATTGTCATGCTGATATTCTAGATAAACAACAAGAGCAAAAATTCAGCCCACTCCTGCACTGCAAGGGGGGGGCAAATGATAGGGGGGAAACTGGCAATCCTTCAGACAAAGGTATGTGTATTCATACTTACCTGTATATAGTCAGCATACTAAGTCCTATTTTCCCACAGAAAAAAATATTCTAAATTATATACATGTAAAAAAAAAAACCCACACCAAAATAAAATCCTAAAAAAACAGTTTTAAGATTACAAAAAGCAAACAACATTGTCCTTACAAAACAAGCAATATATCATTATTTAAAACTTCCTCATTTTTCAAATAATATATTCATTCTGACGACCGTGTTTTAGCACTTGATTCCTTGATTTAATTTTATGAGAGTGTTGCAGTGAAAGGTTATATAACCCTCTGCCTTATTCAAGGCCGCTTTTTCCTTTGGATACCTCCCCCTTCCCATGGTTTAAACAGGCTTTGACCTTTTAAATGAAATTACTTCTCTTAATTTTTGAAAGGAATGTGTTATACCACTATTCTTTCTCATTCAACAGCGCTAGCCTGATCTCATCAGATCTCAGAAGCTAAGCAGGGTCAGCCCTGGTTAGTATTTGGATGGGAGACCACCAAGAAACACTAGGGTTGCTGTGCAGAGGAAGGCACTGGCAAACCACCTCTGTTAGTCTCTTGACATGAAAACCCCAAAAGGGGTCGCCATAAGTCGGCTGCGACTTGACGGCACTTTACACACACACACACACACAGTTCCTTATAGGTTTAAAACATTTCCACAAAACAAGTTTAATTGTGGATTATTACTACCGAGAATGACAATTATGTCAATCACACCACAATGTGTTCTTTATTAAGATACATTATTTCCAAGCTGTCAGAAACATAACCTAGGCTGTGAAAATATAGAAGAAAGTCCCATACTATAAAGGGTCTCATAATCTAGATCATCCAGGAGAAACTGTACGCAACAGGAACAGGAACAGAGTGTAATAGAGATTACTTACATCTATGCAGCAATTTAGCAGAGCCATTTACACAGGCCCTCTGGTCAGTGTTTAGTAAACAGGGTGTGTATGGTGATCGAGTGTTTCTATTTGACTGTCCTTGTAAAAGGCAAGGCAGGGGTTCTGTTTATAGTGCACACTTTGGGTCAGTGTTAATCCTGTTTTATGTTGTTCACACCTGCTGCTGACTAGCAGCCTGCTGATGGTTTATGGTTTGTACTGCTGTAAGTGAATCCCAACTAACCCCGCCTAGACAGTCAACAAAAGCTACTCTGCTGAAACAAAAACAAAAGGAGATCCTAGTTCAACCACTTTCTAAAGCAGCTTGCCTCGCACCCATGTATGCAATATAAAAACGTAAAATGCTTGCTCATTGTTGTCAGCAAAATTACATCCACCTCAAAATACTACAAGCTGTTACTGGGAAGACAACTTTTTAAAAAATAGACTCAGCACAAAGTCTTTGATCCTATTCTGCATACAAAATTTGTTACACTTCCATGAAAAAGTATATAAAATAATTTTCCAAAGGGCAATTATACATGACACAAATCGATAAATTCTGAGTTTTGTTTGTTGAGGTTTGAACAGAAAAAAAGAATGGTATTGAAGGTTATTGTGGCATTTGCACGACAGTAAATATACAAACCCCACAAAAAACCAACATCATTTTGAATACCAATTAGATGAATGTTGATGTCAAAAGTGTAGCAAAAACATGCACCATGTTCTTTGAGCCTAGTTCTAAAAGTTTTCAAACATATGCAACAAATGGCAAGTCTTGCGCCACTCATAGGCCACAAGTTTTACATGGTTACATAAATTTAAGCATTGAAATCCAAGTAAGACGTCACTATCTGATTGTCATGCGAAATGTCCCCTAAATTCTGTTAACACCCATACCACTTTAGTAACAGCCACTTCCACTGATTATTAGATCAGTAAAATGCAGCGGGAGGGATTGCTTTGGGTAGCATGCAATATTTTTTCTATGGTAGGCAATAATGTCAGTTATTTTTGTCTACCATGCTACAATGGTACAAACTGGAATAACCTTATGCTACAAAATCAGCAAACTACAAATAAACAGCATAAGCCAAAAAGGTGCAATGTACGTATATCTCAAAAAGTATCACAGCCACAAAGTATATGTGACATTTTTCTACAGTATGTGATGTATATTCAGTCTTAATATTTCTATAGTATGTGATGTATATTTGTGTATTGCTCTGTCTGTGAATATGTGTTATTCACATATATTGTACCTGTGATACTTTTTGATATATACATACATTGCACCTTTTTGGCTTATGCTGTTTATTTGTAGTTTACCATGCTACAATGCCTTGGTAGGCAGTATACCAGTACTATTTTACCAGCACCCTCTATGTTGTCTGGTCGTAGTTTTCTACAGCCAATAAAACCTGCTGAAGAACAGGCCTATTGATTGTTGCATCTATGTTTTGCCACAAGCCACAGTTACATATCAAGCATCTAAATTTTCAACATACTTTCCAAGTTTTGAATATAAAGTCTTTTTCTGCCACAACAGGGATTATGACATCTTACTTACTTCCACATGGTTCCATTTCCCTGAGGTAGAGGACCACCAGCTTCACAACTGATTGATGGGATCCATACGGCATTGTAGACTGAAGCTAGTGCCACCATCAGCACCCAGACAGCCGTCTGGCGTTATCTCTGATGCAAACCCACTATTGTAGTCTGCACAGGGGGCAGGAAAGTGTCTGCGCAGTCTCTTCCCAAGGCACACTGCAGCAGCCGAAAGAACGGAGAAGCCTTCCTTAACCCATTTCCTAACCCTTTTATTCCATTGTCCCATCTGCAGCCAACTGAGAGGGGCAAATCTATTCAGATGATATTAGCAGATTTCAATCTGCCAACACGGAGATGAAAAGTACAATCATCATATTTGCAGAAGACAGAAATGGACCCGACACATACCTGAAAATCTCTCCCGTATCTCTAGAGATTGCAGGGCTGGATTCTAAATGGGAGAGATTTTCAGGTATGTGTCAAGTCCATTTCTGTCTTCTGCAAGCATGCTGATTTTTATTTTCACCTTTTGCAACTTTGTATTCCATCAAAAAAATTATATACTAAAACTCACTATTTCAAAACAACTGGATCATATCACGGCACAATAGACCACATTGTATAGGTATATACATTTTACCCATGTTACCATGTAGTAACTTACTGATCTTATGTCATTTGTGCCTTAGAACAATACTGTTGATTCTCAAGCTATGAAAGAAAACAGCGGAGTGCCCTGATGCCTTCAAGGACTGCTTCCAAGTATACCTGCTTCAGGAGAAGTTAAGACTACTTTTATTTTGATTGCAGTGTTTTCCTCAGGCAGAGAATTTTATTTCAGTTTGAATCTTTAAGCCATTACATTTTCAGTGATGCATTTTTATATTTACAGTTGACATCTTCACAGAAGAATGGAACCTCTGAGCAACAGCTCTAAAGCATGAAGTTTGCCTCAAGTAACTACTTAAATTATTTTACACCCAAATGGAGCCAGTTGTTTTTTAGCTAAAATTTGATAAACCTTAAAACTGGAGACCTTTTCATTAAATGAAGGTCTTGGTTTGTGAAAATAAACTTGCCAATGAAATATATATTTCCCATACAAAAAGCCTATTGAAACCCCAGCGGTTTATCAGCTGTCAACATTTTGCTTTTAAAGTTCCCGTCTCTGTAAAAGGTACAAAACAAGGATGCCTTGATTAATCAAACAGTATTGACAGAAGTGGTTAACTGTGATCTCACTAGCTTAAATCAATAAAAATCCCAAATCAATCTATTTGTTGCTCGCAAAACCATTTATCAGCCGGAATACATTAAAATTAACTTGCCAGAACAAGCACAGAATCTCTAAACTTCATCTGGTTCAGTTTTTCCCCAATGCCGGGTGTCTTTTCAAAATTAATTGTGGAGAAAAAGTTAATTCTCTCTTTTGTTCTACTTAAGTGATGCAACCAGGTGTTCTCTAGACATTTGCATTGTGCAACTTGAGCCTTGTTAAATATGGCATGCTAAGGTGTTTCTGCATCTTATCAAGTTGTCTGTATGGGTTCTCTTTTACAGTGCACATTTTAAAGTTTAAGTTCCAAAAAATTATAGCTGCTAAACCCAGAAATGAACAGCCAGAAAATGGCGATATAAGGCTAGGGGACTTACCAAACATTCAGGAGTTTTAGTTTAAAATGATAGTAGTAAGAATTGAATTTCAGGTTTCTAATTGTTTCTAATAACAATAAAAAAGCAGATATGTCAGAATGCGAAGTAAATGCTCCCCTTTTAAGGTTAGCAGGTGCATTTAGCAGAACAGAAAATTAAAATGCTGAAAACTCCTAAACGATGCCTGAAATAGATGTACTCCACTTATCAAAAAAGGCCTTTTTTGTTGCCATGGGCTCCTTTTTCAGTGTATTCACCTGCACTTTAGTCAAGGTAATAAGTCCTCCCCTTCATTACTGCATACTCACAAGCACCCTTCTATTCAATTTAAATGGAAAAAAGGAATGACATGTCTAAAACATTTACTTTTGCTAATGTAAAAGTGTTGGCATTTTGCTCCATTCCTGATAAGCTGGTGCCAGTGGAAATGATTATTCTTTTCTTATTCAAAGCATATCAGCAGTCGAAAGCACTCTCAATCTTATCAGGTGTATGAACAGCACATTTACTGAAAACAGTTTGTCCAGCTTCTCTCTCTTTCTGCCAGGCTATCAGATAAATTCAACTAACTAACTGTATTTACACACAATCAAACATAAACTATATCTTTGAAGAACTGCTGACTGATTTCAACATGCCATAGGTTTGCTGCTCAATATTAGTGACACGAAAATTGCCAGCAGCATATAACTACTACAACCAGTTGGAGACTTCCTTAAAACCAACACAAAGCAGAACATGGGTGATGGAAAGGTTACAAGGAGACAGACCTAACTTTACATTTCTGGTGCAAAAAATATCCACAAAAATGTACATCCTAATAATGTTCGGATTTCATGGTATACGAGCTTTCTAGTACTTTACTCATCTGTCTAGTTGTTGCTTTTCATCACTCCCTTGGGTTTGCAAACTTCCTTAAAGTAATCTTTTTGATCATCGATTCATAATTTTTAAAACCAATCACTTGCAATGTGGAGGGTATGTGCCAAAGGTTTCTAAAAGGCATGTTAAATTTGCCAGTTAATTACACAATCTTTGCCCAACAGATACTTGTGTGTGTGAATGCTTCCTTCTCCTACTCCCACCAACTTCTTTGGCTGAATACCTTTTAGAAAACAAAAAAGGGTGGGCCTGCACGACCACCTGAACCCATCTTGCGATCCTACCTCGACTCCAGGAAAAGAATGAGCCATCCTCTAGATTTGTAGGAAAACAATGAGATGGATTAAGCCAAGTGTGTGCAATTCAGACAATTGTTGCTTCTCCATCTGTGAAGCCTTGGTCCCCATGACTGACAGGACAGGTGTCACTCATACTAACGCAAACCAAGGCAGTGGATGCTCAGCTCTCGTTAATATGGCTGAACTCGTACTGTAGATTACCTGCACCTGCGGTAGACAACCAGCCTCTAATATGAGAATGATGGTGTCCGCTAGCGTTTCTTTAGATACTGGCAGTTCTAACATCAAATGCTACTGCTTCTGGGAACACCCAGTTGTCGTTGTTTATTAAAAATGGTGTTTCATGCTAATATTTGATTATCGCACTAGGTAAATGAATGTTATGAGGATACTTTACACTGACAGAACAATTATTTTTAATAGAAGCTATATTTCATTAAATTCTAAGCCAGGGAGCATCTTTTTGCAGCAAGAATTCTGCTTGGTGTCTGTTTTAATTCATTACAATTATTTGAGCATTGATATTTGCTACCTCTCAGAATCAATTATAATTACATTTCCCAATTTTTCAAATGTACTGTCTTTACCTGAAAAGAAGACCATGAATGTAAGACGATCCTTCCTAAAAATGCTATATGCACAAAAGAAATTATTATTAAACATATCTGTAACTTGCATGTGAAGTAAGATGACACACTGCTCTTTGATGACCTACTTGGGGGAAAAAACTAGTCTTGCACTTGAGTAAATATAGTAATCTCCTGATCTTTTTTTGTTTTGTTTTGAATTTTATGTAAACTAAGTAAACTATGTACTTGTTGGTTTACTAACCGAAATGGACCAAGCTTGCAAAAACAAATTCTTTTGGTGTGTATTTTGGACATAATACCCTTTTCATCTCACATCACCTGGGAATATTTAATGAGGAAACAGAACCTTTCACTTCAGATGCAAAATAAAACCTACAACAAACCCTAAGAAATTATGATGCACAGAAACGTCTTAGAAACAAATAAAAGAGGCAATCCTGTACACATACATAAAGGTCAATCTTGGCTTTCAACACCGTTATCTATAAACATAATGTTATTTTAAACAGCAGTTTGAAAAAAGAATTAGCTATCGTGCTATATTGTATACACTATCAATATTTCGCTAGCTGTTGTAATATACCAAAATGCAAGGGAAAAATATTTAAAACATCTGAGGGTACGGTCCCCCACCCAATATTATTTGTATTCAAGAAAGAAACAAAATCCCAGGGGTAAAAGCAAAAAACATAAAACAAGCCATCTTCTCGTCCTCCTATCCTATGTCCTAGTCAGCTTCCCTCTTTACATGGGAAGGAATGCACCTATTCTGAGTATAGTCAAATATTTCTTGTTGCTTTTCTTCACTATATTTACAAGTGTCAATGCATCTAAACCGTTTAAGGGGATACAGTTTGAATTTAGGTTGTTGAGTTTCTGGTTGGTTCTCTATACATTTTTGTTTGCTACAGAAGCTGAAAACCAGCATCAGTACACATACAACGTGTTCTAATTCTAACTAGCCACAGCCATCAGTCTCTGATCACACCTATTAAAATCCCTTTGTAGCCCATGCAACATCTTGCGACAGCTTGACCAGTTGTTTAAGGAAAGGGTGTGTGACAGAGCAAAGCTAAATCGACACATCCGTGATACTTCTGATGCGCCTCAGCATGGCTAATATTAATTTGTTTTCTTTGGCTAGGTAAGTGCTGCCAAAACATATTACACATGGTATGTAGTTCCAATCACTGTGATGAAAAGATGATGTGCACTTTTGTCTCACGTAAAACAACATGAAAAGACACAGAGGAGTAAGTGAGATCGCAGTCAGCTTGCAAACCAATAATGGCAAGAAAGACCTACATGGATTTTGCTTTAACATTTACTTCCATCCGGACTCTGAAGGAAGGTCCCACTGATTTAAATGGCTTGAATCCAAAGAGCTCTTACCCTAGAAGACTAACCTGTGTTTTTTGCTGATTCCCCCTCCCCAGCTTTCAGCATCTCCCATATCCACCCCAAACTGGCTGCAGATAATTGAGGGACCTCCCAGAGGGACTTTTTTGGGTAGTGTGGCAAATAATGGGAGGAGGGAATAATTTCCCTCTGCACACAAGCAGAGTACATTCTCACTCATGCAGCAAGATCTTTGGATCCAAATTTCCTTCCAGCTACGCATTTTTATGAAAGGAGCCCAAAAGAGCTGTCTTCTCAGCTCTCCCTCTCAAATGCTCACTTTACAGTTATTAAGGACAGTATCTTTACTTTCAATTATTTTTTAAACTCAGACTATACTGACACGCAGAGAAACGCAATGCCATCATATTCTACTATGCATAAGTAAACATGCAGAATTCAGCAAAATAATAACATTTAGATTGATTTGTTTGAAGGATGAAGAAACCTCTTGATAAAATATAATCCTGGAACACCAGTTCAACGAGAGCCACACTCACAGAGAAATTAAACCAGAGTTCAATGGCAACTTGATGACTTACATAATGTATTTGAATATAACATTTTGGGAATTAGAGCTTGTTTCACCAGATCTTGCGGGAGGGGGGAGAGTGTATGTGTTTATTTCTGTTTGGAGAGTGTATGGTAGAAACAGATGTACATTTTAGCAGAATAGCTATTTTTTTACAATCATACCTTCAATACAGTTTCAGTGAAATTTCCCCCCCCCAAAAAAAATAAACTTTACATGGTATACATATTAGTTGTACATAAACCAATAATTAGTGGTGAGACAAAATCAAATGTCTCAGGAGAAAAATAATTTCTAGGTAAAAGTTTACTTTCAAGAAATTTTTAAAAAATAAGAGAACTTTTTTTAAAAAAAAAAAAACACACCAACAACAGATGAATATATTGCTAGTACTATAACTTGCTCTAGCCGAAGAGAACAAATTTCAAGGAAGAAGTTCACATTAAAGGCACAGATTCTATATGCTACATGAGCAAATGTTGCTATCTTAAGCCCAATAATTCACACCTATCTTGCTAAAATAAATGGGATAATTCTATGCTTAAAAAAAAGATCTCAGACTTTTAAGGAAGGTTTAGATTTCAGGCTCAGTTATTATGCAAAGAATAAAAATGTTATATTTTATTATTTAAATTTTATCTTAATATACAATTTGGAGGAATTGAAGGAAATTCTGTAAAGAATTTGTCTTTGACATTCCAAAGAGGTCCAAATTCAATGCGAAATATGAAGAATGGGAAAGCAAAGGTAGAAGTATGACATGCATGTAATAGCACATGTTTACACTGAAATGGATTTCCAATTTTATTTTTGGAGCATTATACTTGGGTTAGTATTAAATTAATCCTATGTCATAAATAGCTATGTTTTAAAATGCAAACAAAATTCATGGCTCTCGTAACTGACAAATGCAGAAGTTCATACTATTATATTACCTTCGGTTGTACAGGCATATGGACATGAAAATTACGGCAAGCTGGAATATGTATTCACAAGAATGCAAAAGAAATTCAGGGAAACCCGGTATGTACATTTATTTCCTTTCTTCAAGGTTACCAGGAAAAAAGGCAACAAAAAAGTTCAGAAAAATGTTTACTGACATATGCAGTATCTGGTATATGAGTAATTACAATACATTTAAAATATATTTTTCATGAATAGGGCAAATAAACATACATAGCCACTATTGGCTATGATTTAAAAAAGCAACACAGAATTGTTTAATATAAAATCTAAATAAACATTGATCACTCTCAGCCAAGATACCAAGTTAAAAAAAAACCGCAACACCCCCATCACCCTCCCCCCAAAAAGAAAAAAAAAGCAGAGAGCATGTAAAATGAGGATGTCAGGTTACCAGAGACTGCTGGTTGTCATTCCAGCACTATCAAACATATACACATGAGTATGATTGGAGACAGAGAAGCTAAATATTTCACTGTCAGAGTATGTTGAGAAGTGCAATTCATTTCTCTCTCATGTGCTTTAGGACAATGACAATTTAATACAAGGCCAGTGGATGTAAAAGAGATAAAAACTAAACCAGCCCAGCATAATCACAGATTTCCTCCTGAGAGCTTGCTAGGGCTAGAAAAGCACTAGGTAGAGATCAACATTTTATTACACCCCCCTCCCAGGGATGTATTATGAAGCACAGTCCAAAGCATAAGCAAACAACTGCATCACTTTAAACTTCCAGAGGGATGTGTGCTGGCTCAATTTACCACAAGTTGCTTAAGTCCAGCACCCAAGCATTTTTTTACTGACTTGTAAGAGGCTAACAAGAATATTTATAAAGGGGCAAGGGTTTGAAGAGTGTCAATAAATATTGGTGTTGTTCATTTCTATTTGTTTTTGCAATGAGATCAAAGCCAAAAGGTCACTGTGCATCAGAAACAGTCGATAACAGGAAGTCTGCCAGGATATTTAAGCATGCTATTATTAAAAATTAGAACTAAGCATCAGATTATCACACTTTAATTTTGCATACACTGTCAGGCTGTAATTTAAAGGAGAAGCTTCAAGAATTGTAAAAAAAAAAAAAACACAGACAAGTTACCTTCTGTGTTTGATGTATAGCACCATGTATTTTAAAATTAATTGCAAAAGTGGGGCTTGGCTAATGAGGCGGTCCTTATCTTGCCTCAGCAGTCCAAGCGGAAGTTTTTTTTTTTTTTAAGGTGGGCTTAATATGCTTTCCCTTTCTTTAAATGCCCAAAGTGATACCTAAAGTAACTTCATATCAGATGAAAAATAACAAAATTCATCTCCTAAACTGTTAGCACAAAAAAAAAAAAAAAGCTACATGGTATCTCACTTCAAACTTAATATTCTTGATGTTGACAGAAACTGATAAATGTGTTACGATAATTTAGATTTCTGAAAAGTCAGTTTATCATACGCCTTTTTAAACACAGAAATGTCTTAAGGCAAGGACAGCTTTATATGGGACAGCAAGTGGGGAGGAGGGAACATAACTGTGGAAAAAAATGATCATCCATTCAAGAGAATTCACAAGGGCTTTGCTAATAACGCAGGTTAATTACTGCTGAAACAAACCAGGCTCAGTAAATAAAAGAGCAGAACCATAAACACATTAAAATGAGCAACCATCACTAAAAAAAAAAAGGGGGGGGGATCAGGCCCAGCAAATAAAAAGCTATTTCAGCACCAGATCCTTGCACAGTCTGCCCGCTTTTAGAACTTGCAGAAAAGGTACAAGAACAACAGAAATCCAAGCAGGGAAAATATTGGCGGGTGAGGGGGGTTGCATAACAAGGCCCTTTTGGGTGTACGTGCAATGACTGAATACCAAAAAAAACCCATTAATTCTATTTTTTTCAAGCTCACATCTTATGTGTTTAGGTTAGGGAGCACACTTTAGTTTTGTCATGCATGCTGGCCGCATATTAGATTAATACACACACACACTCACCCACAGATATTTATGGTACAACTATCACTTCCATTATTGACAGAGACTTCACACGGAGGAGACTAACCTTAGCCAGACCAGGAGTGTCAATTTCCCCCTACTTGGTCAGCTACCCCTCCCACACTTCAAATACTGTGCATATTTTGAGATCAAATTTTATTGGGAATAAAAGCTATGATCTAAAGGAAGGGGGAGGGGGAGCAGAAAACACACAAGGACCTCCATTAACGTTCATTAAATAGATAAATATGAACAAATTGCAGATTCTACAAAACAGCTCTGAAACCCAATATTTTTGAAATCATACATTGTGAAATAGGTGTAAAATCTCTCATGGCTCAAGTTCCTTTTGTCTCCCAATTTCTTACATCAAATGTTCACAATTGAAATTTTTGCCATCCATCCTAAGTTTCTTGGCATCTGCACATTTCTCTCGTGTATAGTAAAACATGGGGGGCAGGGGTATTGTTTGAGATAATGTGAACATTAGCTCTTTTCCCTGCTATTTCAGCACTGTTGCATTTTAAGATGAAAAGCATGGAAGAGGTTGAGTGTTCAAATTCATGAAGCGGACAGAGCCACAAAGGGAAATGTACACAGTGGACAGAAGGTATCTGAAGTCACAAATCTATTTGCCATTCTATGCCCGGCATTCAGAGATCATGTTTAAATTTACTAAGCTAGTTCCTCCTCCCCCCTTCCCTTTTTTGGAGCGTTTCAATTGCCTTCCCTTCTTCCAACAGCTGTGACAACTGTTAAAACAGTCAGTAAAATTAAGTCCGCTCTATAATCCTTTAGTCAATGTTACATTTTAATCAGAGGTTGGAGGAGATTTCATATTATGAGAACACTTCATTTAGAATGATTAAATTGAGACACATATGTCTAAATCAGCAAATATATTTATTGCATCTGTTTGGTTATTAAGTGGTATTGGAAATTATTAGCATTACAGTTTCGCTGAAAAGGCAAAAGCGTGGGTCACAGCTAGCTTTAAGTTTCTGCATTCTTTAACATGCACTGTCCAGATATCAAAGCATACCTAGTGATGGTCAGGCGGAGGTATGTGTTTTCCCCAAATGTCCTGCCAGTTTTTAGTTTGACACTCTCCCCTTACACTCCACCACAAAGTGGAAACTCTAGAAATCAAATATTCTTGTTGCTTTTAGCTCATCCCATAACTGCCTTCATAGTTCTGTGTGCCTCAAATGTCACAAAGCCAAAACATAATTACTAGCAATTACTAGCAATATTAATACCATGTAAGGCTCTGCAGTTTATTAATTGAGATAGAGAGTGATGTGTTGCTGGCCATTAGATAGTTCTGGCTGTCCACTGAACCACAGATCCATCCAACCATACATCCAGAAGACTTTTAGCAGAGGCAGGGGGTGGGGTAGGAAGCTAAGTGTGTGGGTGTGTTGTGTGTGTGGGGATAATAGTTTCTACCTTCCACAGAAGCCAAAAAGGCACATGCCCTGATTTCATTTAAATGCACCTACTTTAAGAGGCTTATCAAAACTAATCATTCAAATTAGCTCTAAGACGGTAAATTCAAGAAAGCTCCTTAAAAAAAGAACATCTTCCTAACTTTAGAATCTCTCCCCTGCCACCTCCCCAACCAGAGACAGCCTCCCATTTCAACTTGGAGCAGTGACAATTGTACTTATACACAGATTAAGAAAGTTTAGACCACACTGTACATAAATTTACGGAGTACTGATCTATAAACTCTCTCAGTGAGTGTGCTTACTATTGTTTATTCACTTTCCTTTTCAGGTGAACTAGGCATCCTGTCCCTTATCTCCCCACCACCACCAGACACCAGCTCCACTGGTAAGCTCTTTTATCGCCTGTATTGTTTTTCAGCATCCTAGGCACTTTTTATATCAGTCTTAATTGCATCTAGCCATTGCAACATACAGACGCTAAGGACAGCTAGTGGGCATACACCCACAATACACTGTCACTTGCTTGCAGGGTGACAGTACACACACTCCGTTTTGGACTCTGTAAGATAAATCAATGCCAGCTTCTACACTGCACAGTTATTCAGTCCAAAATTAAGTTTACAATCTGCCTAAGTTCTAAAGAGCTTAAATTGTTGGGGGGACCCCCCCCCCCGGGGTTGCTTGCAGAGGCTCTGGGAAAACATGCATTGAACTACATGAAATTTACACTGAATGTACTGTAAAGACACAGTTTTATAAAATAGCACTTTACTGTCATAGTGAATAATAAGCCGTTAGTGAATAATAAGCGAAAAATTTGTAAAATGCTGTGTGCTGTAAAATCTGCACTATTCCAATAAAAAAATTTTTTTAAAAAAAGATGAACCCAAAAAGTGCACCCCAACACCCCCTCCCCCCATTTAACAGACTTATTTGCTAGTAAATGACTAGAACATTAGGTTAGACCTTAATTACAGAACGCTACCCTTAAAGTGGGGTTAAGCAGTTGGGGAGTTCTTTCTCCTAGCTGTGCATGGTAAAAAATTTCAGAAAGATCCACATTTTTATCAAACTGCAAAGGTTCTCAATCTTGTTTGGGAACATATCCTCCTTAAAGTATGGGGGTGGGGGAGAGAGAGAGAGAGAGAGAGAAAACGTTCTTTCTGAAAGGTCTATTTTAACAATTCACTCTGCATTGGTGCCAAGTGCCTATTCTTAGTACCTGGATAAGAAGTGACTGTCACTCACACAGCTGTTTTACTGACAGCCACACCGCTTCCCCTCAAAGGTAACGTCGTCGGGGAGAACAATTCTCCACTTACTGAATTAACAGATAAAAGCAGCGCACAAAAAAAAAACAAAAAAACAGAGAGACAAGACAAGACACAAACAGCTCCACTCATGCAAACAGAAGTCAGAAGGCATTACCCGAAACAGAATTAACATTGGTCGTTGTTGCTTTTTTTTTTTTTTGCATTAAAAAAAATTAAGTGAAGGAAAGAGAAGGAAAGGGGGGGTCGGAGGGGAAAGAAGAAAGGTACCTACTCTTCTTCGTAGTGCAAGGAAAAAGACTCAGGCAGGCAAAGTTCTACCGAATCCATGTGCGCCCGGCAACCATTATTTGCGCACCCCAGCTATAAATCAAAGTTTCCCTTGACAGAGCACAGTGCAATTAACACACACGTTCTCCTGGTGACAAGCCTATAGGCACAGCCAGTTGGGACCAAAAGCTCTCGCACGCTCCTAATCAAGGACTTAAAGCCCCGATTGGAGCTTATAAATATGAAGTAGGGCTTTACATATGCAGTCCCACCGGCCCAGGCAGGCGCCGGATTGGTAGGGCGCCAGCCAATCAGCGGCGGCGAGGACGGAGGCTGCACGGATTGAGCGGCGGCGGGCGGCGGCTCGGCAGGTAGAGGAGGGCGGAGGGAACGGGGGAAGGACCCGGAGCGGCGTCCGCGGCTCGACGCGATGCCAGGGGGTTTAAAAGGAGGAGCGGAGCGCGCGGAGCACGGCGCGCTCAGCTCCTCCGCGGCTCGCTTAGCTCCTTAGGCGGCCGCTGCTCCGAATGCGCCCTGGCAGGAGGGAGCGCAGCCGCCCTTTGCGGTTACTATTTTGGGGGAAGATTTCGTCGTGAAGGTGGAAGTTTGTGCTGCTGCTGCTGCTTCTCGGTCCCGTGGTGGCTCGTCGCGTTTCTGCTCTGTGCGGGGCTCTCGGCTGGCTGAAACCCGACAGGAGTCTCGCGGCGCTCTCCCAGGCCATTTCTGCACGGGAGGTTTTGCCTTGCATTTGCCACTCTTTAGATGCACGTTTCCCCCCCTCCCCCAATCCAAATTCTCCAAACTCAACAATAAGCCCCCCGTGCAGAGTTTGGAGAATTCGGATGGGGGGGGGGGGACGTGCATCTAGAGAGTGGCAAATGCAAGGCAAAACCTCCCGTGCAGAAATGGCCAATAACCCCCCATGCAGAGTTTTGAGAATCTGGATGGGGAAAATGTGCATCTAGAGAGCGGCAAATCCAAGGCAAGACCTCCCGTGCATCAATGGCCCTAGGCATGTTTACTCGGAAGCGAATCGCTCTGAGCTGACTGGGGTCCCAAGTCGGGCTGTCGGGGACTGCAGCCTAAGCAAGGCACCCTGAAGTTTGACGTAAGCCACACACCCCCTCCCCTTAACCTAATGGGACATTTCCCAGTAAGCCTGCATTGGATCAACGGGATGTCTTTCTTATCCAGGGAACACTTGCATTTAATTTGACAGGACTTATTGTAAAGCTGGTGTGGGGGCTTGTACGCATACTGCAATCTTAAACACAATTAGTTAACAGGAAGGCCCGTTGAAATCTACATTATATACCTGTGAATAAACATGGATGGTTAATTTTCTATTTTTTTCCCCGTAATGTAATTCACCTAACCTCTGCTTTATACTTTTAGAGTTATGGAAATAAATTATACTTTTTAATTGATGACTGCTGTAAATATTTAAATCTGGTTGGGGGGAGGGGGACCAGCAATTATGAAGAGTCAAGGAGTGTGCACATATATATCCATGATGTTACTATCGGCATACTTTCACTACCCTCTCCATGAAAGTTAAAGGAGAATACTTTGTTCTTGCTTGAATGTCTGTCCCATTGATTTTAAGGAAATATACTCCGAAGTAATGCAGCAGGATAGTCCAAATAGGTTTGGGAGTATGACCCTTCAGTGATACTAAGACTGCAATGCTGTGAACATTACTTGAGCGTAAGTCCCACTGAAGTCATCAGACACTTTTCTGAGTAAACAGGCAGGGGAGTGGGCTGTACATCAGGTTAAAGGTTAATGCTACTGTTTAACTGTCTGCACCTGAACTCCATATAGTCTAACATGTGTGTGTGTGTGTGTGTGTGTGTGTGTATATATATATATATATATATATATATATATATATATATATATATATATATATATATATATATATATATATTAGTGTGTGTGTATATACACACATACACACACACACAACAACCTCAGGGATATTTATTGTCAGTGTGGTTGAAAATGTATTCCATTATTTCCATATGTGTCCACAAAATTATATCTAATATGGCACCACTAGCTACTGCGTGTCAAAGCTACTGACCAAACCCATTTGATGTAAATAAATAAATATCAAATTTTAGGCCATGTTTATGCTAAGCATTTCTTTTAAGGAAGTATCCAAAAATAAATTGTGCCACAACTTTTTAAAAAGTGTACCTTGTTAACTTAATATATTTATACATTATACCAAATGTTTTATTTGTTTGTTTATTTTGAGATTGCATCTGCCGAAAATAAAGAGATGGTCAGGAAATAGCTGATACCACCTTAACATCGGAGAACACAAAATTTTAAATAATTCAGCTGTACTGCTTGTACCATTCTTTTTTTCCGTGACAGAGCCCTCCATGATGTAAATGGCATAATCTTTTAGATCAAAACAAATCAGCGCGCACCCTTAGAATGCATTAATGCCATTCACAAATGGGAATACAACAGCTGCCTCCAAATCTATTTGACGGCTTTTGCCAAAGTAAGATGACAAAAGAGAAGACAAATACATGTAAGTGCAGTGGATGTATTTGTGTTCCTTTGTTTTGTTGAATAACTTCCAGCATGTCATTTATTTATCCCTTGTATGGTTTTTGAATCTGGTTCTTATATATGCAGTAAAACATACATGCAAGTATATATGTAAGTGCAAAGATCAGCAACCCACACAGCATAACTAAGGCTCTCACCACTGAGGAAAAGTAGGTAGTAAAAACTTAATTACCAGTAGCATTATGCTGCCTGTATTACTAAATGTGGACTCTAATTAAGATGTAAATTTGGTTCTGAGCAGTGAATTAAAAGCACTCTGAGATGCATCCCATCAACCATTCCAAAGATTTACTAAACAAGCAAGAAATAAAAGGCTCATATTAGAGCCTAACATACTTTCTTTTTTAAAAAAAGGATTAACTGTTAATGAAGATGTACTGCATTTCCATTCGCTGACATGTAACTGCAGTCTATTTCCCAAACCTATTGAAGTTCATTCATTAAAAACATTCAGTATACGGAAGCTACATTGTTCTTTGAATTTATACATATGTTCAGTACTTATTTTGTCATAAGTTTGAAAATTTTATACCCATGCATCTGTGTATAAGCATGATCCTTTCCCAGCTGAAATAGTTAACGTTTATAAGCAGTTAGTATCTACTGAGTCATATCATCATGATTATTTAAAATCTTAATTAGAAATACCAAATTTACCTCATATTTTTCTTAGCTTCATTACAGCGTCATTATAGTTACTGTGGAAAATTCTTGGGAATGCTGCCTTCTCTTTTGCTCGGTCTTCCCTTCTGCTATGCTTTCCTTGCCCACATAGTTTCCGCTGTCCCTCTGCTTGTCCGTGTCATCCCCCCCATCACCAAATTAGCTACTGCTATCTTTCCACCAGACACCTTGCAAGCATCTGTCTTCGCTGATGGGGCTGCTGCTTAGAAGACCACAGCCGTAGCATAATTTATGCATTCATGAAAGGCAGTTGGCCTGTTCCTCTGGGACTGAAAATGTCACCTCGGCTAGACCAGGGCCTGGAATTTCAACCGCATTCTTGAACTTGTGTTGCCCAGTTACTGTTTGGGTGTTTTAATACAAGGGGGGGGGGAATAAACGCAGGTTACCAAATATTGCTAGCAATTAGTCTTTTCTGGAGGAAAAAAAAAGACTGTTCTGTTTTATTAAAGATCTTTAAAAAACAGTCTTGTAGAAAATATGATTGGGGGGCTTGTTATAGAATTTGTAGAAGACGCAAGTCAGGTTTGGACACTTTCTCATGCTCACTTGTCTACACTGATGCTAAATCAAAAGCTCCAGTCTAAAACCTTACCTCAAGGACTCTGCACAAAGCAACAGTAATAGAATCAGGGCTGGAAGTGCGAGAGAAGCTGTCACGAGTCTCTGCACCAGTGAACGAGCACTGAGCAGTGTCTACATCTTTACATCCCCTCTATGTGTATAATTATCTCCATGTAGAGTACTGTACATCTTTAAGCGCCTTCACACTTAAGTGCTACAGACATCTCATTGCATCCAAATTGCCAGACTCCTAAACCACAGCTACCTCAAGGCTACTGAAGTAAAGATCCAGCGGCACTTTGCAGAAGCGGTACAGTTAATTATGCCAAGTACATATTTACTTAAAAGAGCACTGGAGGGAGAGAAAGCTTGGACGGAATGTCTGTGTCATCATTTATGCCCTCACAAACATTCCTTCCACCCCAACATTCCTTCAATTAAGCTCGCATTCAATGTTGTAAGCCACCCCTAGTTGTATTAAACGAATGATGAAAGACTAAGATAAAATGTTTCCTGTGTTTAGCATAATGTGAGGTAATTGGTCCGAAAGATGTCAGAACAATATGTTTTAAATAATGTTAATGAGCAACAGTCGTGGGACTGGGGGTGAAAACCCCCGAGAAGTCCCTGTGCTGCTATTTCTCTGATCCTCTCAGTCTCACCTGCACCTACTGATGGTTGTTTAAAAGCCATTAGAACTAAGGTATTAAATTGTTTTAGAGTTTTGAAATTTGTCTTTTATACTTCTCCAGAAGTGCAGTTCATGTTTGAGTACAATGTAAATTTTCTCCCTCTTCAAAGCAAGTAACAATCACTCTCAGAATTTCTTTTGCATGCTTCTATACACTTTGGCAAATGGTAGTAGATTACTACTTGAGAACCATCTGCTGCTTTCATTTATATTTAGCAGAAGTAATGACCACCCTGCCTGGATTTTAGGCAACAGCCCACAACATTAGAATTTGCTTTCAGTAGCCATTGATAAACATACTCACAGATTTGTACATGCACGCACACACCATTTTGCTTTTCTTATCCGTTTAAACAGGTGTACACAACATTTCTTCAACATGTCATGGCAAATATTTTATCATCAGTGCAATACAATAAATTAATGTAACCACAACAGGTATGCCATTCATCAAGGCTGGCCACTATTAGCACTTTGCTGGAGTGGACAGGTCCTCTTTACACAGCTGTAAATGACATTTGCTCAGTTTACCTTAACACCGTTCACAAAAGAGGGGGATGGGATGATTGTAAATGCATGGCCTGAGCAGGAAAAAAGTTTATTTTTGCAAAAACTTATACACACACTTCCCCCATTACTACATCAAATTCATTTCCTCAGAGAAGAACAGTGTTACTGTCTCAGATAGCCAAGGAGAAGATGACTGAGGGAATTCAGTCACTCTGTTTAATTAATGCAGGATTATTTCACTTTCATTTTGCGAAGCTAATAATATGACTGGTGGAATGTCAGTAAAAATTAAATCATAAACTATTGCAGTGCTGAGAGGAAAGCTTACTTCAGTTGTGGAGTGTTCCCAGTGGAAATCTTGAAAAATCTTGTACATATTTACACTGGTAAAATACCACATGCTGCTACATGGGATACTGAAGGATTCTAACAATCCATATGGCATGCATCACAGAGTTAACATTTTACAATTACATATTAATAAGCAGGTTGAAGGTCTGTTTTCTGAATGTTACAGTACCACATACCAAATGGAGAAGTACATTCAAGGTCAGCACTGCATTTTGGACAATCTTAGCTGCTGTTATATTATGATAATTATTCTTTAAGTATTCATATGGAAAGAGCAAATTAGGCTTTCCATGAGAAAGGTGATTGTGATAAACCGTTCTGAAAGGGGACAAACTTGTATTGTTTTCTTTCCCTGGTAATAAATTGCTTTCCCTTATTGGTACTATGATGCTTCTAGAGATGGTTACGGCTTTATTTTGCTTTAGTGTTTTATACTTCAAAGGAAGCAATTGTTTATTCCCTCACATGAATTTAAACTGACCACTCTTTCCTTCCATTCTATGTATAGGTACAGTATCAACAGGCAGACACCTACAGCCATTCTGGAACGAGATTAGGAGTGTAATTTCTGACTAACTGTGGGCAAGATCTGATGTCTTCCCCCCTTCTCTCCACAGCTTCCTACCTAACTGGAAGCTCAGGGCACTAAAAATAGAAAAGAAGATGGAGTGCAAATATTTCCCCAGTGAAAACACCAATAATCTTTACTGTGAGCTGACACGAATTGCTTGTTACGCTGCCCTAGGATATCATGGCCTGAAGCGACAGCACGCACACACACAGAGAAACACACTCAAAGACACTAGACATCTCTAACACCACAGTCAAGTGTAATTGTATGTACATTTTTTCAGTGGTCCTATGAATAGTCAGGAATTGTTCAAGTTGATGCACCTACTCATACAAAACCCCATTGTTTGTAGCCTGCCAGGATTTCCCCCTAAACACTTTTACCCATCTTTCTGTCCTTTGCCTCTTCCTCTATTCACTTTTCCTTGGCATTTTTATTATTAATGTTATTGCTGTTATTACTGTCCAAGCATAAGCTGATTCATGAGGGAGCCTGTGTAATTTAACCCCTGAAGCACTAAATTTCTTCACATGTGCCAAAGACACAGGTTTGTTGTTGCCTCTAGCAATATCCCAGCAAGACGAGTGATGGCGGTGTCATATCATCAAATAGTGACTTAATCTACTGCGACACCCTGGGAATGGGCAACTGAAAAGATTTTCAGAAGGTGGGTTTAAACTGCATGCAAAAACAGCATTCCCCTTTTCCAGCAAGCCAGAGTCACCTGGATCAAACCGGAACAAATACCATCCGCCCATTTTCCCAGTTTCAAATATTAAGCGCCGTCTCACACAAACATCCCTTTCCATAAACAGAGATTCTGATGCAGGATATCACTCCAAAAGCATTTTTGTAAAACGTTTCTCCTTTGTTCCGTTCATGGTGCCTGATTAACAAGCAGTCAGAGTACTGAATTGTATAACCTTAGGTAGCTGATTGTCCATGGACTCAAGGAAAGAGCCTTAATTCTATTTTCTTTTTCAATGGTCTGTCATCAAAGGCATGTCTTACAAACAACTCTTTAACGAGGGAACACTTCTTAATGGTAGGAAGGAAATTATATTCACATTTCAATACATAGCTGCAGTAAATATTGACATATTCAACGGAAAGTGTGAGTATTGTACTAGGCTATAAGCACATTACACAGGTTATAGTATATTTCCTATGGTATATTTCCTGGTGACAGACATAAGTGATCTCAAGATCTAGGCCCAACAACTGCCTTGTAGAATATATTTCCCTAAACACATTATTTTAAAATTTGTGCTCCATACTTAAACCATGTATATTGTACTCATCCATGCCAAGGCTGACCCTGTACTACTCCAGTCTTCCCTACTTACAACTGTGTTTGACAATTAGGCAGTATCGCCAAGAACTAATTTAGTGTGATAAGAACATGAGAAGAACCCTGCTGGATCGGACCAAGGTCTCATCTGGTCCAGCATCCTGTCTCTTACAGTGACCAACCAGATGCCTCTAGGAAGTGTACATGCACAGTATGAAGGCAAATGCTGAACACATAGTATTTGGAGGCACACTTGTCTCTCAAATACTAATAATAGCGATTGATAGTCCTATCCTGTGAGTATGTCTTTCACTTTTAAAAGAAAGGCCTTGTAGTTGTCACACTAAAGCAAAAGTAGAGGGAAATTTACCGTCACAGAGAAATACTGACTAGAATGTGGACGTCACACTATGATTGCTGATCAAAACCGTGCCACCGGTGCTGATCTTGCTTGCCCCTGGTCAGCCATTTGGACTAGTGGTCATTAACAAGAGCAACTTCATCTTTTGAATTGTCAACTGACATTAAAAAACCCTAGACTCTTAAGTTAGAAGTGTAGCACTTGCAGGATTTGAATTTAAATTGGGAGGGGGGTTGCATTGGGAGCCATACAGGTTTCTGTGAAAGACATTATTCAAACAATTTAAGTAAGAACCATATTTTAAAAATAATTTCACCTGCATGAGTTCTTGCAATCTAGGTTACTTGATTATAACAACTCAGGACCCTTCCAAGGAATAAAGTTTATTCTAGAACAACATATTAAGCACAAAATGCATGTAAATGCTAGTATTACAGATTCTCCATGCTTATTGTAGCATGTGCAATGAAAATGTTCATATATTAGGAAGGAATAAATGAGATAATATAATTCCTGTGTGTGATTTTAATGGCTAGACCTTTCCATTATCACCTGAGTTCTGATCCCACTGCCAGCTCATTTCTATTGATCAGTCAGTTAGTCCAATTCAATTATGCAATCCTAATCAATAGATTTAGCTCTGTGATGTATAAATGCTACACCTATCTCACCCAACTTAATTCATATACCTACTAATTTTTAAAAAGTGTTCAAACAGAACAGAATTTCTGGAAACTATATCTGAACAGAAGGTGACCATAATCTTTAGACCCCAGAGACAGTTACCAGTCAGAGTAGACAATAGTGATCTTGATAAACCAATGGTTTGACTCCGTAGTCCTGTTCACATGCTCAGTGAATGCACATACATCTGTCTGTAGGAAAGAGCCAACATATGTTCACTTTACAAATGAAACCAGCAACCAATTCCTGGATAAACTGGGGGAGGGGGGAGTTAAGCCACATGTTCAGTTGCACATGCATTAAATATACCTTAAGAATTACTCAACGCTCTTTTAAAGAAAAATGAAGTGTACATGGTACATGGAATATACGCAGCCCTGTACACACAAACCGTCACACATTAACTGAATGCATGGAGAGGGACAGCAGGCATAAGGGTGCCAGCCCTGACCCCCTCCATGGCATTGCTGGAATGTGAGCATGGTGCTTATACATGGAGGCAGTGTCCATGTGTTTACTCCCTCCCTATGATATGGGATGCTGCTTTCTGAATACTGCTGTTCATAGGGAGGGAGCGCATGTAGGCACCATGCTCATGAGCCGGCAATCATGCAGGACAGGGACAAAGCACTTGTGGCTGTTCTCTCTCTCCATGCATTCAGTCAATGTGCAGTGTGGTTGTGTGACCTGGGTTTGCGCTTTCACTGTTCCTGGTGAAAAGGGCTAATAAGGCAGTTTCATGTGTTCTTTAAACGGAGAAGGTTTTATGTGGTTTATCAGAAAGGAAACTACATTTTTTCTTTATTTCTGTATTATTGATAAAAGGACAACACTCTTTCAAGAAAAAAAAACCTCATGCATAGTTTCCCCTGGAAAACTCAACATGTGCACAATCCCATTAATTAAATTTCAGTGAGTAAACTCAGGCATCAATTGATATTGAAATATTAACTCCATGTTACAGAGCCAAACCTCCCAATATAGAGGCATTGTTTATAAAAACAAAACACCTCTTGCTCTCTTCGATGTCACCCACACAGCCCAAGAAATCATGCTACCAGAGTTAGACAATCTAATCAGCACTTTCCCCTTGGTAAGTAATATTACAATAAATTAAGTGGCAAATTTTCTTTTAACGTCAACCAAATTTGCTGTCTGACAAAGATATTCCTCTGTGCGGAAGTTAGAACCACCACTGGACATATTTACACCAAAACTATGGTGTCTTTTATAGGGTGTAACTACACATACACACATTTGAATAAACACATTTTACAAACAGTTTTCTACCTGAAACGGTTTTTAAAATCCTCAAACAGTCATTCAGGTGTTCTCCATACCAATCTAATGTTGAATTTTTAAAAACAAAAAAAATCAAAATATTAATGTATAACAGGCAAATAATTTAGAGCATGATTGTTCAGGAGTTCCAAAGAAAATGGTCATTGGTTTCTGGTAGTGTTTTGAAAGGTAACAGACTCTGAAGCAGCCCTTTTACACAATATATGTGGATCAGTGAGTTTGATTGTATTTTCTCTCAGATGAAAAGCAAATGAAATGATATTTGATAGTGGTAGCCATGTTAGTACGCTGCAACCAAAATGACAGAGTCTTGTGGCATCTTAAAAACTAGCAAATGTATTGTGGTGCATGCTTTCATGAGCCAGAGTCTACTTCAACAGATGCATGAAGGCAGTCAGTTAGCAGAGACAGCTATACTCAGAGCTATAAGCAACAGAGTGAAAGGGGAGTTATTTCAAAGAGCTGTTTCTCCTAAGGATGTCACTGCACTCGTATCTTTTAAGCTTTGGGAGCATGCTTGCTACCAGCCTTTTCAGATTTGGAGAAATCCTGCGTTTTAAATCAACTACACTGCCACAAGTACCCTAATAAATAGTTCCACAGTTTGATGGCTTATTGACCGCACTTTTAGACAACACTTTCCCCATAACTGTATCCAAGTGCCTCTCCTCTACATTAGATTCATTAATAACATTTTTTTAAATCATCCAGACCCATAGGAAGAAGACCCTTGAGATTCTGAGACATTAGGCAGATGATAAGAGGGAGGGCATCTTGGCCATCTTCTGGTCACTAGGGGTGTGGAGGGGGGAGGTAGTTGTGAATTTCCTGCATTGTGCAGGGGGTTGGACTTGATGGCCCTGGTGGTCCCTTCCAACTCTATGATTCTATGAAATTTTCCCATGGCTTTAGCAACTTCCACCTGCACCATCAATCTGGGTCAACTTTTTGGACAACACTGTGTATCTACATGATGTACATATAAGAACATAAGAAAAGCCATGCTGGAACAGACCAAGGCCCATCAAGTCCAGCACAATGGCCAACAGGGTGCCTCTAAGAAGCCCACAATCAAGACAACTGCAGCAGCATTATTTTCCCTGTGTTCCCCAGCACCTAATATATTAGGCATGCTCCTCTAATACTGGAGAGAATAAGTATGCATCATGACTAGTCTCCATTTTGACTAGTAGCCATGGGTTGCACAGGCGGGGCCGTGGAAATGGGGAATCTGTTCGGGCACAAGGGGAATCTGTTCGGGCCCTATCCTCCATGAACATATCCATTTCCCTCTTAAAGCCTTCCAAGCTGGCAGCCATCACCACATCCTGGTAGAGAGTTCCAAAATTTAACTATGTGTTGTATGAAGAGATACTTCCTTATTAGGGTTGCCAACTGCCAGGTAGTAGCAGGAGATCTGCTAATTCAACTGATCTCCAGCCTATAGAGATCTGATCACCTGGAGAAAAATGGCTGCTTTGGCAATTAAACTCTATGGCATTGAAGTCCCTCCCCTCCCCAAACCCCGCCCTCCTCAGGCTCCACCCCAAAAATATCCCGCCGGTGGCAAAGAGGGACCTGGCAACCCTATTCCTTATGTCTGTTTTGACTCTCTTACCCTGCACCTTCAGCAGATGACCCTGCATTCTAGTATTATGAGACAGGGAGAAAAGCTGCTCCCTGTCCACTCTTTCCACACCATTCATAATTTTATAGCCCTCTATAACATCTCCCTTTAAAAGCTGAACAGCCCTAAGAGTTTAAACTGATAGGGCAATTTAACTAATAGGGCAATTTTTTAACTAATATTTTAACTAATAACTAACAGGGCAATATTTAACTAATAGGGCAATTGCTCTAGTGCCCAGATCATTTTGGTTCCTCTTTTCTGCACCTTCTCAAGCTTTGCAATATCCTTATTTAGGTATGGTGACGAGAACTGTACACAGTATTCCAAGTGTGGTCTCACCATAGATTTATATAAGGGCAGTATAACCTTATATATTTACTATTCCTTGTCTAATTATGGCCAGCATAGAATTTGCCTTTTTCGCAGTAGCTGCACACTTGGTTGACATTTTCATCGAGCTATCTACTACCACCCCAAGATCTCTTTCTTGGTCTGTCACTGACAGCACAGATCCTATCACTGTATATGTGAAGTTGGGATATTTTTTTTTGCCCCAATATGCAATTGCTCACTTTGAACTTCATTTGCCATTTTAATGCCCATTCCTCCAGTTTGAAGAGATCCTTTTGGAACTCTTCACAGTGCATTTTTGTTTTAACCATCCTAAATAATTTGATGTCATCTGCAAACGTGACCACCTCATAGTTCGCCCCTAGCTCCAGGTCATTGATGAACAGGTTGAAAAGCACCGGTCCCAACACAGTTCCCTGAGGGACCCCATAACTCTATACCAGAAGCCTCCTGATCACTAAACAACAGACTTTTAGCTACGGTCCAGAACACACCACACTATCCCTTTGGACATGGGCAAACACCTTCAGGATTATACCAAGGATACCTAAAATTACATTAGCCCCTGGAGAAGAAAAGAAAGAGGTTGCCAAGGCTATACAGCCACCACAAAGTCACTTTCTACAGGATTGGTCAAGCAGGGAACAACAGAACTCCACTAATTACTATCTATTGCCCCCTGCTCAAACTTCTCCAGTGCACTATAAGGGGTATACACCTTGTGCTGGAATACGATCCTGCCTTGGAAGTAGGCTAGTCCTTGCTTATAAAAAGCCTCAGAACCTGAAGCAGTTACTCCCCAGCAATAATGGACCCCCCACTGCTGATACAGGAGGGACTAGCTCCTGTAACACACTGCATCCGCTCAAGTGACATTTTCACAGGACCCAACATCATTGTCCATATGATCAAGTTCCCATTCACTGCACATACTCTAATGTACGCCATGCGGTTCTGTGAAAGCAATGGCCAATTGCAATTTACACTGGCCAAACTTGCACATTTAAATAACTCTCAAGCCTCAAACAAACAGCAGTCAGGCCAAACTTCAAGAAAACAAATGGATATAAAACAGTCATAAAAAATGGAAACACTCAGAAACAGGTGAGTGGGGGATAATTCTCTCTCTCTCTCTCTCTCTCTCTCTCTCTCTCACACACACACACACACAGCTTTAGCATTTTTAAAAAAATCAGCACTAAAATGTCATTATCTCACTCTACCATTGTAATGATATGTTTAGCAGGTTCTCTGAATTCCCAGCTTTCATTTTTAAAATAAATTAAGTCTCTAGCCCTTTCCCTCTCAAAGATATAAGGAAAAAAGACATGTCTCTACTAGGGAAAAGGCTAGAGACTTACTTTAAAAAAGCCCAGTAATTCAGAGAACCTGCTGAACCTAAATGTGCATGCTTACATCAATATAAGGGTTGTATTATTTTACATAAAAAATGAAACCACTCATCTTCAGGAGCTTGTGGCATTTTAAAATCCTTTTAAAATGGCATCACCCTCTACAGGTCAGACCCCTGTCACATCTAGTTTGGCCCTCAGTCTTGGAAATGTAGGTGATTGGCTTTAGTTACTCGTTGATGAAAGGAAGGCACTTGGTAGCTGCTTCCAAAATGTTCTTTATTTAGCAAACGTCAGAACTGAGACTGAGCGCTGAAAATACTCTCAGGTCCCGAGAATAAATATAGATGAATTAAAAGGTGGCACTAAAGTTTCAACACCACCTCATTCATGCTGTGGTTTTGAGATGTGTACAGAGAATCAGCTGCTATACTTCATACTAAGTGTAAGTTTATACATTTTGAGAGCGATCTTATGCAGAGTAAATCCATCCTTAGCCTACTGAAATCAAGTGGCTCGGACTGGAGTAAAGAATTACATAGCCAGACTCCTAGACAAATACACAGATAAATATGTGCCCAGTTAAACAAATTATAGAATCCCATAATCATAAAGGTGGAAGGTGCCATATTGGAAGGGGCCATACAGGCCATCCAGTCCAACCCCCTGCTCAATGCAGGATCAACCTAAAGGATCCCTGACAAGTGTTTTTCCAGCCGCTGCTTGAAGACTGCCAGTGAGGGGGAGCTCACCACCTCCCTAGGCAGCCGATTCAACTGCTGAACTACTCTCACTATGAATCCCGCCCCCCCCCAATATCCAGCTGGTAACTTTCCACCTGTAATTTAAACCCATTAGTGCGAGTCCTATCCTATGCTGCCAACAGGAACAGCTCCTTGCCTTTCTCTAAATGACAGCCTTTCAAATACTTAAAGAGAGCAATCATGTCCACCCTCCACCTCCTCTTTCCCAGATTAAACATTTCCTCATCCCTCAGCCTTTCCTTGTAGGGCTTGGTCTCCAGGCCCCTGATCACCCTTGAATCCTCCAATTTAATTCATTGCCTTCCCTCCAACCCCCACAGTTTTGTTATCTGACAGTAAACTTCTTCTTAAATCCTTATTGTCTGTTTTCTTTTGTACCATTGACACATGGTACTCAGGTTTTTGAAATGCCAAAGTCTTCATTCAGTATTACTTTGGGGAAGTAAAACAAGAATGAATTCTCTTTCAATATAGTCTAAATAAGTTTTTGAAATCTTATTGAGTTAGTCACTTACAACTCAAGCTTCAAAACAAGTATTTCTGTTACAAGTTTTTAGATGGAATCAAGTACTTAAAGAAAATCAGAATTTGAGTAGTCAGCTACGGAGAAGGCTGAGATTCAAGATGAAAAGACTGCCTAGTCTTTCTGACATCTTGTACAGTACCTTTATTGTACAGTACTCACTTGCAAATCAGACTATAGCCACACTCGAAGGCTGGAGTCCATGGTTCCTGACTTTAGTGAAGTTTGTCCTTGCCTGATAAAAGGCTCCCGTTTAGATTACATTCTTTTTATGGTTAATAGCCCTGACTTGCACAATATTTTTTTTAAAAATATGTTTCTATAATTCTATTTTTGTTATAAATTAATACCAGTTTTGTACATGAGGTCTGCTGTGTAATGAAAGACAAATACTCTGGCATCTATGGGAATTTTCTTACATCCAGAAGACCAGTAAGAAAAAGTAGCAGCACAAATCTCTCTCTCCCCACACCCACTCCAGCAGAGCCCCGTATGTCACATTTGCATTTCTATTCAGCTGCACTGCCTGACAATGAAGCAAATGGGTTTGCCTTATCTGTACAATTCTGGACAACAGAGATTTCTAAGCCATACAAAGGAACAGCCTCACCATTCAGCCTTCTACACTTTCCATTGCAGCCCCCCAGGATCCTGTGGGGAATGCTGTCACATAAACACCTGTCCCTACTTTTAAAAAAATCTTCAAACTGTCACATGTCATTGGGGGAAAAACTAATTTAAAATAAAACAAAATATTCAGCATGAATTTCTTGACGCAAGCCAAAAATTAAGACTCTGGTGTTAATGTTTAGAAGTTAATGCTGAATGTAATTCTATAATCCAGGAGTATGAAAACCTTCTCATGCAAACCTAATAAATTGATTTTTTTTCCCTCCACTGGTCTCATCAGTCTCACTGTAAAAAATGTGATCTATATAAAGAAACTAGTTAAACATGCCAATTTGTGGTAGTTTTTATCACATAAAGTTTAAAGAAGGAAATCAAGATGATGTGCTGTTTCACTGTCATGTGAGAAAAGTTCTATCTAATGCCTTTAAAATTAATATCTTCCCACTGATAAGTTAAAAATTATACCAGTCAGTCACTCTACAAAATCTCCAGATCAGCTTTGTGTTATGCTGAGATTTATACTAGCTATAACACAGACTAGGATTTACAAAGGCAAGAAAAATTCTAATGAGATCATTTTACAAACATCCATGCCTTGTGTTATCTCGTTATGATAGTTCTCTAACTTGCATGCACATTGGTATTTTGAACTTTATGTCTCCCAGGAGCAGTTTGGAGGATGGGCACTGGAGGTGTACCAGAACAGGGGATGCTGAGAAAGACACGCTACATGAGCAGAAATCCTTCGGTCTTTGGAAACACTCCAGTGGCCCCTAACCAATGGGAGAAGCCACCTCCACACAACACTCTTTTCTCTGACATCAGATAGTTAGGGTTGCTAGATCCCTCTTTGCCACCGGCGGGAGGTTTTTGGGGCAGAGACTGAGGAGGGCAGGGTTTGGAGAGGGGAGGGACTTCAATGCCATAGTGTCCAATTGCCAAAGTGGACATTTTCTCCAGGTGAACTGATCTCTATCAGTAGGAGATCAGTTTTAATAGCAGATCTCCAGCTAGTACCTGGAGGTTGGCAACCCTACAGATAGTACTGGGCTGCACTCTGTTTATCTGGGGTAGTCACAAGGCTAAGAAGATCTAGCCAGTGCCACTTGGGAACTGAGTATGTACCCTCAAACATTCTCCAATATCTCCTTCAATGTACAGGGGTTTGGGGGCAGCTGTGTTAGATTTCCTGGCAGACAACATGAAGACAGAAGGTATGAACGTATTGAGGTGCCACATATTCCTTCTTCCTCTCTTCTTTGCCTTGCAATTAATTTTATAACAGAAGTGAATCTAGCAATGAGAACCCTCTGACTTATATTTGGAGAGTTTTCAACAGTTGCCTTTTTGACCAAGATCATTTTCAGCCTTGATACTTGGAGTTCCTTTACTGCCAAGTGCTAGGGATAGTTTTCACACACAGAAAAATAGAGTTACAACCCCTGCCCTTTATCCCTTTTAATTGCTTTAGAATTCCCCCTCCCATATTTAGCTCCCCACCAAAATGAGCTAAATAATTGAAGTAATCTGAATTTAAGTAACGTAAAGGGAAAACACAGAGAGAGCATTTTAAAATATAACTAGTTGACCTCGTCATCTTTAGCACTAGCAATATGTGCAATGTACCATTTATTTTAGCTATTTGATTACAAACATGTCCCATCTTCTATCTGTTCCTTTTACTGGCTCATTGCCACTACAACCTCAGTACTTCAGAGTTTTCAAGATTTCATTCCAGTTAGTTTGTTCCAAAACCCATTTGTTTGACTGTGATATCAAGAATCCTTTTGTGTTTCTCTCTGCACCCTTCAGCTTCTGTATAAGTGTCTATGCTTCTGTTCCATTTATCATAGTAGGCAGTATATCCTGTGCTAGCAGTCAAGGAAGGCAAGTAATGGTTCTCTCACAACCTTTCCAAACTTCCATACATATGCAGAGGACTGGGGGGAAAAAGAGACATTAAATGCTTGTCCTCACTGTACACTAGCTGTTTAGAGGATGTGGCCACTAGTCCTTTGTTTAGAAGGTCAATGATAAACTGATAAATTGTCCTGAACAGTCTAGGAAAAACAGTCATTACTGTACACATTCTACAAAACAAGCCTATAGAATCTACCTCCCGGGCTCATGTTTGCCAGAACCGTTCTAGCCCAGCATTCTGGACTATTATCTGACTACCATGGATTGAGGGATATGAGGTAGGCAGGATAAGAGTTTCTGCAAACAAGAACAGGTCCATCTCAGCTAATATGGCAAATGCATTTCTGGTAGTAGAGTGGAGATAGACAGGAAAGGTTATGGTACAAGTAGATACTCAAGGCCAAAGTAGATGAGATGCTGTGAATTAATATTTTTTATTGGTAAACAGACGAGGGGGGGTTGATGATAACAACTCCCACCCTCACATTCTGCAGCTCCTGCTGAGGCTCCATGGAGCAGCAGGTGAAAAATGGCACAAATTGGCTTTGCACAATGCCATGATGTTGCTTTTGGACTCGGAAGTGAGATCAGAGTTTTGTGTGAAGCTCTAAAATTTTTCTAAATCACTATGGTAAAAAACACAGAAATGTGAGAAATTCCTAGCACATTGCCAATGCTGTGACATCACTTCCAGGTCCCAAAGCAGAAGTGATGTCATGGTGTTGCTTGCAGCTGATTTTTGAAGTCTCTTTCCCCCATAGCTCTCAGGGGTTACCATCCCGGGGCTGGCAACCCTAGTTGATGAGGACATGCCATCAAATGGGGAAGGTTAATCCTGTTCTCCTTCATCATATTCCCAATCTCAAACACCCCCTTGCACTTGCACAAACTGAATCCTGAAATGCTGGTTGTGCCACCAGGGCTTGGCTTGCTCCAGCCATGTCTCCTCTATTTTGCTTGCTGGCTCCCCAACATCTTCAGAGGAAGACAATGCCATTTTTTTTTACATTTGGGCCAAAAAAAATGCACACACACGTTGCTTGCATGTCTGTGCAAGACAAGCCACACATATTTTGTAAGAGTAGAAAAGGGCAAGAGTCCAGTAGCAACTTAAAGACTAACTAAAATATTTTCTGGTAGGGTATGAGCTTTTGTGAGCCACAGATATCTGAAGAAGTGAGCTGTGGCTCACGAAAGCTCATACCATACCAGAAAATATTTTTGTTAGTCTTTAAGGTGCTACTGGACTCTTGTCCTTTAATACTACTGCAGACAGACTAACACGGCTACCCACTGTGAAATATTTTGAAAGAACAACTGTTAAAAGAATCAGCCCAAGTATGAACAGACCGTGTGCTCTGAATTTGTCTCTGAATGGACTATGCTGAGTCTACAGAAATTGCAGATTGCTAATGTACAGTCAAACAAGATACTTCAAGGGAGAAAGCAACAACAGAGAGACAACATATTTAGAACATTATTAAAAATGGACTGTGATAATAAATACTATTTAAAATGCAGATTATGTGATAAAAAGAAAGGATACATCACGGCACCAAGTCAAGGACTGATCCAATTGTTTCTACCTATATGTAATCCCTAATGTTTCCAGGGGGGTTCAAATAACCATTTATTCTGGCAACTTTTACAGTTATCTAAGCATGTAATTTGGATTGTCTAATACATGAAGGATTGTAACAACACTAGCCTTTTGACAATATGAAAATCTCATTGCTGAAAAAGTGTAGTATCAGATGCCACTGTTTCTTGGATCCTTTCATTCCACTGGAATCCTCTGACTTGCTGTTTTCAAAAGCTGCCTGACAACAGGGCCTTTGGAATTCACCTTCAATCAATTAGATCCAGAGTGGGAAGGAACATCTTCTTAAAATGATCTTGCATTGATTCTATTTATTTCTCAATTAATAAATAGGCTTGGTTCATACTATTTTATTGAAAAGAACATATTAGGTTCCATATGAAAGTTTTTTCCATATGAATTTATATCATTGATCTATTATATTTTATCCTTTTTTTTAGTCAGGCTGCGGTTTCACAATGAGTGCCATCATGTTCAGTGGGGCAAATCCTACCCTATTGGCCAATGCTACACATTTGTTTGCCTTGTCTCTCTAGTTCAGCAAGTTTGTACCAACGGCACCTGTTAAAGCTGCCTCAACTAAGCTGTTCTGCATTTGTCTAGCTGGATTTGGGTTTTCTGGATCCCTGACTGAATACAAAGTGAGTAGAAAAACCACTGTTTGGCAACAAGCACAGTGGGGAATACACTGTCTGTTGGTATACAAATGTGCAAATGTGTTCCTCATAACATCTCTTAGGGAGTGCGCTGCTTGAGTCTCAGTGTTGTTGAGATCAAAATGATCTCCTTTGTTGTCAGTTGTTTAACAGCAGCTGTTTAATGTAACTTCAAATGATCTGCTTGGATGAAGTTGTCATTCTTGAATTCCCCTTTAACACAGTTAAAAAGCAGCAGCACGGCCACAATTTCGTCTTCTATTTTTGTGTTATTCTTTTGAGAAAAGTTACACATTTTGTATATTTCTGATATCCCAGCAAATAATAATAAAAATAATGATAATAAAAGCAAAAAAATTTGTAAAAAAAAAAAAAAAGTTCTAATTCTCCCCTCTCTGAAAGTATAGCTCTGTTAAAATAGTGAAAAAAGCCCTCAGCCTCGTAGCTCTCTGGACACGAGATCTCCAGAATTTACAAATGTGTATCAATACACTTTCCAATAACAGGATATGCTGCATTTCCTTAACAATGACACAGAGCAAAATCGTTAAAGTTTTACCCATATTAAGTAGGTGATATTACAAAAGCATTTTGAAAAATAGGATAGGTAGTGCAGGCTAATACCTAATCGTTGAAAATATTTGCAGTCCTTTAATGAACAATAGAGGGCAGTAATGCTTCTAATCTGGCAAAGGCTTAACACATCAGAGGAAAGAAACCAGCAAGGCTACATATAGCACACATCTATGCTAAATGTACATACACAATATTTATGGTTTCAATTCAGTTCTGGATCTCATTTTGTTTTAAAGTGTATGTGTTGCGTACAGAAACAAGGTGATGGTATTTCCAGCATTCCAATGTCTTGGAAAGTATTTGCAGAAATCGTTGTGCACATGAAAGTATATTTTGTCACACAATTTCCTGGCAAGATATAGGAAGCTGTCCTCTTCCGTTGTTAAAAGATTCCCCCATTGTTTAACATTCTAAAAATAATTTATTATATATGTTGTTAAGTGCTAATGACATAATAAAGGCTTTGTAAAATTATAAATGAAACAGGCATAGGGCATTTAAAAAAGGCAGTTTAGATTAACAAAGGTAGCCAAGCACAGGTAAACAATTCTAATCAACAAGTATCACCCCCCCCTTAGCTTGATATTAAAACAAACAAGCATAGAATCAATGCTAGTAACTGAATATGGCTTGCTCTTAAACTTGGTTAGCATTCCTATTCAAACTATATATCTAAAATGTACCAAACAACAAGTACGCTTTCCCCCTCAGGTTTCCACACTTTCATAAATGGCAATGTATTTCTCTATGACATCTTTAGATGAAAAAGAAATCAAGATAGCTATTGCTTGAATACAAAGTAAGTATTTCCTGATCATCAAGTAGTAACATTCACTTTGATTTAAAAAGCACCTACAGGTTCAATATTATAGATGTGAAGCAACATTAAGTTTTCACAGTTCCTAAAGACCCTGAATAGCAGCTCAGACACCTTGGGCATAATTCTTGACATCAATATGATCCATTATTATTTTGGGCTCTGCTGCCACCTTTGAATTCTTTGCTGAAATCAATTTGCAACCCCAGCTTCATCAGTATGCAAAACTTGTATCTGACCTTTTCCGTGGTCCTGATCCGGAGCCTATTGAAATCAGTGGAAGTTGCCTCATTAATCTGAATGGTTTCAGAACAAGACATCTGTGTTTTGCTTTGTTTATGGGACTGTGCAATATGTTGGCTTCAAAATGTTTCTTAGTATTTGTAAAGTTGTCATATGGCATATGCTGTTGGGAAGCCGTATTTGTGAGTCACTAGAAAAGGCACTGTTAAGGAAAGAACAAGGAGCGGAACATACATAGCTGCTTGTCTTTTTTTATTTAATGAATGCATTTCAGAGCAGAAGATATGGTGATATGAGTAACAAGAATATTTTTTAACTTATCATTACAGTACATTTATATACAAAATAGGGTTAGTGGTTAATGTTCATGTGTGATTTTTAAATCACAAGAACATGATTTATTTTCCACTGGAAAAGTGCTCTAGGTGATAAAATAGATTAGGATCACATAACTTGTGATCCATCATGCTGAGTGCAACTCACCAATCAAGTATAGTGGGTGTGCCCAGATACTCAACAACCCCATATATCTACAGTCCCAGAGAGACTGCAAAAACATCAAGCTAACTGAAGGTCTCCACTCTGGGTTGCTGAGTGGTGCTCAGTTTGGTGGTTCACATCTTGGACAGGCTTGAAGTAGAGCAGGGGTGTCCAATCTTTTGGCTTCCCTAGGCCACATTGGAAGAAGAAGAACTGTCTTGGGCCACCCATAAAATACACTAACACTAACTTGGGCCGCCCATAAAATACACTAACACCAACGGCAGCTGATTCACAATGTTTTAAGTAAGTTTACAATTTTGTGTTGGGCCTCATTCATAGCTGTCCTGGGCTGCATGCAGCCCGGGGCCTGCAGTTTGGACAACCTGAAATAGAGAATGGAAAGATTAACAAAACAATTGCCAGGAAATTGTGAGTCAAACGGAACTCTCCTCTAAAAATCAGGATTGACAATTCTATGGTTGTGTGTGTGTGTGTGTGTGTGTGTGTGTGTGTGTGTGTGTGTGTGAGTGTTTATTATGTGGGATATGTGGGGTATGAAAAGTAACTGAAGGTTGCGTAAGATAAACAAAGTAATCACAAGCAACGATGGAATGGAAGAAAGAACAACTGATGTGGTTAGCAATGAGGAAATATAAGCAAGTTATACACATCTTGCAGATGGGGAGCACTATTTACCAAAAACAAACAAACACACAAACAAACATAATTTTCATATTATTGGAAAACAGCACAAGAAACAATTTGCTCAGAAAATGGAACTCTATATCAAATGATATAATCATTTTCTGTAGAAAAAGACAAGAAACTGCAGAAACATAAACAAGGAAGTGGATTCTTGGTTTGAGTATAAGGTGTCGATTAGTAGATGGACACACAATTTTTAATAACCAAGTATTATCAGAAAAATATATATGTTGCACATAGCTAAATAAAGTATTAAAGACAATGAGGAGGGTGAAAGGCTTGCTTTCTCAAATTATGTTAAGTAATTAGCAGAATTATTGAGGAAATAGAAAATTAATGGATGCTTTAGATTTTAGATACAGTACATCTTTTAGGAAGAAAAGATGTTCTTGGTGCTTTAAATAGGCCTGAACAGTAAAATAAAGGATAAAAGTATGGACAAGATAAAGACAGTCCTATAGAAAATAGAGGTTTCTTTCACTTGTCCATGCAACATAAATTCTTTCTTCCTGGCCTTCAGCAGCTCAGCTATGTATGACTGTCCCCACTATTATTATTCTGTATGTCATTTGGCTGTCTTGCCATTGTTGCTTGGAGGCCCCACACAGGTCAGAAATTATACTGGTTTTCAGTGTTACTCTTTTCCCTGAAGTCAGAAGTACTCTAAAAAGTAATTTCATTACAAAACTGCAGGATACATAAAAACATTATTTCGAATATTTTGAAGGACACAGAGGATGACTCATCCGTACCACTTGACCCTATTCCTGCTTTTCTCCCAAGGCACTGCCCACCACTTCGCCACGCTGGCCAGCTGTCTTTCTCCATCTCAATCACTGTCTGACAAAACATTATTTTCTTTTCATCCTACAGATTAGAAAGTACTGCACAAAAACTAGTGCAGAGAAAAGAATCACTAGAACTACAAGGATCCTGGTTACCCCCCCCCCATTCTAAAAGATTAAAAATGGGGATACATTTTAAAGTAACAGTCCCTGCATGAAACTAAACTCTGCATGAAACTAAACTTTTCAGCTAAATTTCTGAAGTTTCTTTTAATTTTCTTTCCTTTAACATTCCCATAACAGAAACAATGAGGAAAATAATTCAATTATTTACCAAAAGGTCTAGCATTTGTATATATTTGCTCTACATTATTCTACCCACAAGCCTCCCTTTCATTAAACTTGAATTTCAAAATTATTGTGTTATGTTTTCTTGTCCTACTATTAACTCTAAAGAAAAGCAAAGGACATTCATTCACTAGACATTCAGTCCTCCAGCTCTGGTCTCCCTTTCCAGACAACAATACTATTCTTCCTTGATGATATATCTTGTAAATATCTTTTGTCTCTCCACCTTTGGCTTCCAAAACTGCCCCTTCAGTCCACTTTTATTTGTTTCTCCATGGAGACCACAGTGGAGATCCAATACAAAATCTCAAGTGTTCCTACTTTACTCCTTCTGTATCCTCTGAAGAATCCCATAATCTGCTTTCTTGCTACCTTTTCCCCAATCTCTTCTTTGTTCAGCTTCCCCCCACCAGTAAATTGCACTATTCTTTAACACGTTTATTTCATTACAAACCAGACTGCATTTAAAAACTGCATTGAAAATAAGATATTTTAAACAAAATAGTAGGATGTTTAAGAAGTACAGTAGGAAATACCCTTGCTAGCATTTTTTTCTTGTAAAGGGACACACAATTGTGACACAAGAAGGAGCAGTGAAAAGATGGCCTCTGATATAGCTATGCTCAAACACCAGCTGGTTCGGACCATGTCCTGGTTGCCAGTCATGATCAGGCATCCAATTTTTCAATCATTTCAGCTGCTCATGACCCATTCACAGCTGTCTGAGGGGCTGCTGTACTCCTTCCTAGTACAGCATGGTTCAACACAGCCCAATGGAGCTCTCCAGTCCTCCATTCATTGCTTTAAACTGTTTCCCTCTGCATTCATTAAGCAAATAAACAGCAGGCAAACCAACACTTAAACAAAATCCTATTTTTTTTCTGTATTCCTTGGCAATGGTAATGGCTGCCGATCCCCACCCCCCTGTCATGTTGATGGCTTGCAGAATGTCAAGAGATGACCTATTGGTACCTAGGAACATGTTGGTCAGTGCTGGCAGTGGCAAGACACCCTGCCTGCAAAAGTCCCCCATAATAAAGTGAAGGGACAGTGTTTTAATCACCATTTCTAAGATCTCTGGACATACAGAAAGAGGCTTTCCTCTGCCTCTTTGCACATAACTGGGCAATCCATCCCACCATCCACAGTGTACTCTGGAGTTTGGCAGGGCAGATTATAATGGTTCTCATTTTACCGAATCAAACAAGAGTGTCCTCCCAATCCCATCCATCCCTGCTGGCATCTAGGAGAAAAAGATGCACAAACCCCAGGTAAAGAAAGAGCAAAGAAATAATGCAAATATTGGCGAGGCATTATGGGGAGAATCAAAACTCTGTGGTTGTAAGCGAGAAAGCAAAGACAATGCAAGAGTCTCAATAATGCACAAAACATTTTTGTGCTTACAGAAACACTCCAACTTTTAAGACACAGATCTTCATTTTATTAGCTTTTTTCCCCTTCCAAATTCTAAGTCTATTAATGGTAAAGATGCCCTTTCTTGAAACAGTTTGTTTATTTAGGCAGAAAAACAATCATACAGGGAACTGTGTGTGAGAGAGAGTGTGTGTTTGTTAGAGTTAGTGGTTATGTATAAGATATCTGCTCTAGATTAGTCCTGCTTGAGTGGCGTCATAAATGGCTCCATTCCCCGGCAGTTGTCTACTTCAGATGGAAACCTGACAACCTCTATTTAGTATGTCTTTCACAGTACACAATGAAGTGTAAAACTGCTGTGAAAAACGCCTGTGTTTCAAAACAACCCATCTCTGTAATAAGCACTTAAAACACTTTCATTAAAATATTTATGTATAAAAACAAAAAAACTTGAAGCTGCTGCAAGGAATCTGGCAATGTGCATGTGTGGGTTGGAGAATTACATTTCAGGTTTTAACAAATCCAAAATACATTCTCTGAAATAAACTCTGAAAGTGAAGCTTTACACATCACTGCTTAGCAGGGTGGAATTTTCTGCGCACACACACACAAGGAATCCTAAAGCTCAATCAAAATCCTAAATTAGTAAATATTGAATTTAACCACTTTTATATCTCAGGTATTAGCAAATACCTTTGGTCTACAGAGATACAGCCCCTTCTAATCCTTATCTGAATTTGCAATTAAGACTTCAGAGCTACAGATATCTGTACACAGCTCCATATGCAGCTCTGCTCTCTTATTTTTAAATGATTGGCCCCAAATCAAATCAGTCTCCCAATGCATCAAAAAGTAAATGTCTGATGTCTAATTGAACTAATAGATAACATTCCTTTTAACCGTGCGGCTAGGGCTCTGTGCAGACTTCTTTTCGGCTGCGGGAAGGGAGAGAGCAAGAATAAAACCTGCGCGGGGAAAGCTGTCATTATATTATTACCTTTCAGTGGCTTGGTATGAAGATAGAGCTGAGCAAATGTTTACCAATTATTTGCCAAATGTTCAAAAAAAGGCCTAAATGTGCTCGGAGCGAGGCTCCTGTTCCCTCCCACTAATTGTCACCTCCAACAGGACATTGTAAGAGCCTCAAAATGAGCACTTATGAGTTTTCTTTTCCACTCTCTTGTGGGCTTCTCTCAGTTTATCACAAATGAACAATCGTGTTGGAAAGGCCTCCGTCTGTTTAATGTCATTAGTGATTGTTTCATAAAACAAACAGCCGCTCCAGCATTCTGCTGCAGTTAATCTTAAATCTAAACGTGGCGGCACCTGGGGAGAGTCTCAAACACCGTTTGTTCTAACCAATGCATGTCTCTTAATCTATTGCAAGACCAGGCGCTTATCTCTCAGTGCTCAACTCAGAGCACTGCTTCCTTTGTCCAAATACTAAACCAAACCCAGTTAATATTGTGTTTCCAGACCCCCCCCCCTTTAATTTTTTTTCTTCAAATCATAGTCTAAACCCTACAATTTATTTATCACTCGTGGTCTTTTTATGCATATTCTTTCAATACTGGCAAAGTCAAACTACCTGAATGAAAAAAGCAAGGATATTTTACTGGACATAGCAAGGTGAACCATTAACTGAATTTTAAAAGTAAAGGGCCTTTCCTGTTCGTTTTAGGAAATCATTCACTCAACACTGAGCCTAAGGGGTGAAGGCCAGCTCAAAAATAATCATGTATATTTATAGATGGACCTCATGCCACAGGGAGCTTTGAAAACTTCCATGTCAAATAGTTTCACCAGTGGCTCGGGAATCTCAGCATCCTATGGCTCTAGCATTGTGCCCCTTGTGTTAATTCATAGTAAATATTGTGGGGCCCCAATAAACCATTCGTCCATTACAGAAACAATTGGAAGAGACTATATGACTTCCTCACTGCTAACACATTAACTGGAGGGACAAGAGTGACCATGTCCTGGTTTAGGAAGTCTTTCATCTAACCACAGTTAATTGGGAACTCCAAATGTAGGCATTTCAGAAAATATGTATTTCTCCCCCCAAAAAAACCCCTCCCAAGATTCTAAACCATGATTTCTAGACAAGAAATAAGCTGCAGTTTGTTAAAGTGTCTGCATTAGATTGTTCTAACAAGGAAGTTTTCTATCTCAGCTTTGAATGGAGGGAGTAGCTTGCATGAATACAAACATAAACCAGAAGTGAGCTTGTTTAGAACTAGATGAAGTTCTACATCTGAATACAGACTTCAGTAGACTTTGTTCATACCAGTGGTGTCTTGCTAGTAGAAAAGTGTTAGTTGAGGTGGTTTATCTCAAGGCATTCTGTAGTCGTTCAACACACGATAGCTGCCTTACATTACATTAGATCACTGTATGGCAATACTACTTGCTCCTACTTGAAGCAGCTCTTTAAGGTCTCAGGCTAATTTCTTTCCAAGTTCTGATATCTGACACCTTTTTAACTGAAGACGCCAATGATTGAATTTGAGACTTTCTGTATACTTTGAAACAGAATTAGTACCCACCTCTCAAAGGAGACAGAATTAAAGGCAAAGTTTGAACAGGTTTGCACAGGCAGTTTCAAAGCTCCCAGGGAGAAATATGTGGCTTTTCTCCAAAGCCTCCTCCTCTAATTTCCTAAACTTCAGTTATCAGGGAATAGATCATCACAGGGAAGCAAAATCAGAGTCATCATAATTAAGTGATCCTAGTGGAGCAGCAGGTCAAATAGTACAGATGCAAAGTATATTACTAAACTTTAGTCCACACATACAGGAGAATGAGATAATGATGGATTCGCAGAGTCTCAAGGTCATAGGATGGGCTGAATCACTTCAGGGAATATATTCCAGCTTTGAATTTTCTTTCTCATTAAAAGCTCCATACAAACAGAAAACGAGTACAACGGGAAGAAAGGTTCCATCCCTTCTCTTCGCTAAGCCCAGCTTCTCTTCACTCAGTGTGCTTGTTTCCTTTTTTGCAGGGAGTTTTTAACATAAGGGAACATTTCCAAATGAGAACTTTTATGAGCTTCCACCAGCAGTTGGAAGTGGTATGATCTATTCTACCATTTCACATCTCTGCCACCTCTATCTTTGCATGTGTGACCCAGGCCTGATAAAGTTAATGTGGGAATAGACTACTGTTGTTTGAAAACCTAAATGACAACTCTTACAGAGTGAGAAGCCAGAAGGACTTCTTAACAGGTTGTCAACCTCCAAGTGGAGCATGGAGATCTCCTGGAATTATAATTGATCTCCAGAACAGAGAGATCTATTCCCCTGGAGAAAGTGGCTACTCTGGAGGGTGAACTCTATGGCATTGTACCCTGCTGGGGTCTCTCATCTCCCCAAACCCACCGCTACCCAGGATCCACCCCAAAGCTCCAGGAATTTCCCAACCTGAGTTGGCAACCCTGCTTCTTAGCCACAGATAAATTAGATTAGCCCAAACTTGTACTAGCAACAATCTGCAGCCTCCACAATGAAATTTGTGGCTATTTATTCTTTGGCAGAGTTATGATTTAAATGGATCAAAGAGGTTGTCAGAATGTTAAGTGTACACAGAACTCGTCCTGCTTTTTCTCTTTATATTTTTTTTAGAAAATACACAAGCATGTATCTATAACTCTTTTTTAAAATAAGTCTGCTAAACAAAAGAGCAATTGTTTCTTCTTTGTAAAGAAAATAAACAAGACAGTAAAGTAGAAAAGGAGTGAGAGGGGAAAAAAATCAATTTCACTCTGGTTTGTCCACATCTTCATATCACTTCACATCTCAACTGGGTGGAATAGAATTTATGTTAACGGGTAAACGTCCAAACAAAAGCCTGCTGTTTTGTGCTTCTTCTGGTCATGCCCCATAATTGTACAGGGACCTGCATTTTTTCAGCCAATGATACGGCTTACAAAAATAGATACAGTCAGCTTTTTGATCAAGGTACTGAAGACTATCACTCCTGTCTCAAAGCCAAACGAGACTAAGATTGTGCACAAATAAGGCTTGTTATTTCATATGGAATATTCTTGTGGTGAGAAAGAATAACCTCCAGCTGCAACTTGAGTACACTTGTCAGGAAGAATATCTCCTCCTTTGTGTCCTGCCCCTACCATGCTCCAACTCTACACACAAATTTTAAGGAACCTCATAGAAAACATCAAACGTTATGCCTCTGTCTCCTAAATATTTTCATTTGTATTGATATCGATTAAACATAACTGTGAAAAACATACACTATACATACTTGGATGACATTCCACAAACAGTTTACACACTACTTTTGCCACATGTAAACACCATCCTGTACTTTTGGAATGAATAGCCAGTCATGTAAATTTGTTTTCATATCATGTTTGAATCTGGGCTGTGGGGGCAGAGAGAAACTCTCATCAAAGGGTCTGTGATGAGTCTGGGATTAACCACCATTGTTCCTATTTAGCAGGATAATTTTTATATTTATCTTAAATTTATATTTGTTAATAAGGCAGGGAAAAATACATATGCTCTGATATATAGCCTATTGTATCCTGGCAAGTGCAAGGCCAGTTCTTACCAAAAAAAATGTCTTAAACATGTTTCGTTTTTATGGGTTTCATATACTGACTTAGGTGATGTGAAAGACTTCTTCCAGAGACCCTAGATGTAGCCAGTCAGACTAGACCAGGGGTCAGCAAACTCATTAGTCAAAAGAGCCAAATATCAACAGTACAACGATCGAGATTTCTTTTGAGAGCCAAATTTCTTAAACTTAAACTATATAGGTAGGTACACTGTTTATTAACTTAATAAACTTTAATTAAAGTTTTAAGTCTTAATTAAACTATAGGTACACTGAATAAAACTTGATATCATACTTAATAGTGATCTTATTTATTGATAAAAATTAAATTGTCCCTGCCATTTCCCCCTCCCCGTCCGGAGTCCTCGTCTGGAGGCCTGGTCTACCGCCATAAAAGCCTATTAGTAGACCTGGCCTCCGGCTGAGTCCCATTGGGAGGCCAGGTCTACCCACTGGCTTTCTTGGCAGTAGACCTGGCCTCCGGAGGCCCATAGAAGCCAATTGGTAGACCTGGCCTCTGAAGGGGGACTTTTTCCCCCTCCTCGGAGTCCAGGTCTACCGCCAAGAAAGCCAGTCGGTAGACATGGCCTCCCAATCTGACTCAGCCGGAGGCCAGGTCTACCAAAGGAAGCCCGCCCTGCCCAACAGCTGATAGGCGGGGGGGCAGGAACTGCTGAGCCGCCCACCCAGCAATCGTGTGGCTAGAGGGGAGGGGAGGCTTTAGCCTCCCAACCATTGAGGGCAAGGGAAAGGGGGACCTGGCCATTCTCCACGGCGGGGGGGGGGAGAGACAGCGCGCCCGCTCGCCTGCTCTCTTGCACTCGCTCTCTCTCTCAGGCGCGCAGCTCCGCAGCCCGGCTGCCGGCACGAGCGGGCACGAGAGCAGGGGCTCCAAACCAAGTTCGGAGAGCTGCACTCAACGGGCCAAAAAGCCGCATGCGGCTCGGGAGCCGCAGTTTGCAGACCCCTGGACTAGACGATTCTGACCTTGATGGCCTGGGGGCCTGATTCAGTCTAAGGCAGCTTGAAGTGTAAAGTGTGACTTAAAAATAGTTTAGAATGTTTATTCTTCCCAATTCCAAACAGTTATTAAGTATTAATGTTACTATAGGACTATAGGAAGTCACAGCAAAAACTACCCACTGCATCACCCCTGTCCCATGGATTTGTAAACACAGAGGTCAGCTTTGTGAAGACAGAGGCCATTAACGCATGGGTGGTTTCTCCCTCTTTTCTCCCGGGAATGCAGCGAATTGGCAAGCATGCAAGTGCTTTCCACAAGCGCGCGTTGACCCCTCTGACTTTAGCTACATTCCTGGGAGAACTAATTCCTCTGTTATTGCGACTTAAATGAAAGTCGCGCAACAGAGAAAGGAGTTCGCCCATGCGTGTTGGGCGCCCGGATCGACTCCCCACCAGGAGACTTCTGGGCCCCGGCAGCAGCGGCGGTGGCGGCTCCTTTCCCTGCCGGGAGGATGGCACTACCTGGCCCCGGCGGGGAGAGCAGCACCAGCAGCACCTGTTCCTCCCCCACCCCTGCCTCTCTCTCCCCCTCTCCCCGCACCGCCCCACCTCTGGCGTTTGAAGCTCACCTCTGAGCAGCCTGCCCGCTGGAGGTTTGTGGCGGCGGGAAGTGCGCAGACCTGGCATGCCAGAAGGGGCTGCCGCCGCTTCCCCTCTGACAGCGGGGATCCAGGCAGCAGGCTGCTTGGAGGTGAGCTTCAAACACCGGTCGGGGGGTGGGGGGGAGAGAGAGGCAGGGGTGGGGTGGGGGAGGAAAAGGTGCCGCCGCTGCTTTCCTGGCCAGGGCCGGGCAGTGACTTCTACCTGGCAGGGAAAGCAGACGAATTTGTTTGTCCCTGTTTTATGTCCCCGTGCATTCAATTTTTTGAATACGGGAACATAAAACGTGAGATACACCAGGGACAAACAAATTCGATTATGGCCATGCCAGAATCTTTGCAGTAGGACCCAACAGAAGAGATGGCAAAGAGTTCACAATCAATAACCACAGGCCAAGGAGGGCAAAACTGTTTCCCCACAGAAGTGAGGCACAGGGTCAAGTTATAGTTGGAGAAAGTAGTAGCTACAAGCAGTGATGTAGTACTAGCTGAAGAAGGGACAAGGTGAAAAAGAAAAAGAGGAGGACGGTGAAGAGGAAGTAGGGGACACAAGTTATTCAAGGTCATATTACACTTGTCATTAGGATTGGCAAGTCCCTCTTCACCACCACAGGGAGGTTTTTGGGGCTGAGCCTGAAGAGGGCAGGGTTTGGGAAGGGACTTCAATGCCATAGAGTCCAATTGCCAAAGCGGCCATTTTCTCCAGGTGAACTGCTCTGTATTGGCTGGAGATCAGTTGTAATAGCAGGAGATTGCCAGCTAGTACCTGGAGGCTGGCAACCCTACTTGTCATCCAAAGAACAAGGAAGGCCTTGACACAACAATAATTTGTAAATGAGATAAGAAACAGCCTGCCAATTGCAGTACCTCTGGCCAAAAATTTGGTCAAACAGCACCCATACTTGGGACTGTTGCTATGCTTTATGTTGAATTGTTGAGAGTTGTAGATCTTTACAGCTTTGTGGCCCTCCGACTATTTCAGTGTGGCTCTCAGTTCTCAGGGTGAGATACAATTCCAGAGTACAGTATAGTCTCCTCACAAGATTCACTTAGTCAGGAATATCAAAAGAATGCCTTGGTATGCTGACTTGGCAAGTACAAGACATGTATTTTGTATCAGTTGAACATTAAAAAAAACTTTTAGAGTTACTAATTTTAAAATCCTACATTATTTAAAAACCATTAATTATAAAGAGCTCTCAACCGTAGGGTAACAAGAGGTACTATAAAGGTAGAGTATCCCTTATCTGGACAGCCCATTCCCAGACTGATCCAAAAACCAGACCCTTCGAGCCAGCATGCAGGCAGATCTGTACTGCCTGCTTTCAATGTTTCCTCTCACCTAAAAAAAACAAAAAACCTACAGTGTACACTGCATTGTAGGTGGAGACTGAAAGCCTGCCGTTGTTAGTTTGCCTGTTGTTTGTTGTTGCTCTTGTTTAACAGCTGATGCAGGTACTCCATTGAGATAGTTACACCTTTGCTTTCTGATGGTTCGATGTAAACAAAATGATTTAAAATATTGTTTAAAATTGCATTCAGGCTATGTGTATAAAGTGTATATAAAACATAGATGAATTTGGGTTCCACCCCCAAGATATCTCAAAAATTCCAAAATATTCCAATATACAGAAGATCTGAAATACAGACCACTTCTGGTCCCAAGCAGTCTGGATAAGGGATACTCAACCTGTATAATGGTATAATAAAAACAATCAGAACCACCTCTTCTTTATGTTCTGAGCCCCATCTGTTATTTTTTCATTTTTTTTTTTGCCTTATAGAAATATAGTCACTCTGAAAACATGCATCTTCTCTTAAAACCATAGAATCATAAAGTTGGAAGGGACCACCAGGTTCATCTAGTCCAACCCCCTGCACAATACAGGAAATTCTGAACTACCTCCCCCCCCACACCCCCAATGACCCATACTTCATGCCCAGATGATGGCCAAGGTGCCCTCCCTCTCATGATCACTTCACATCACAAAATGTATACATGGGTAGCCCCTGAGGAAGAACCATGGCTCAGGGGTAGAACATCTGCTTCATATGTAAAAAGTCCCAGGTTCAATCCCCAGTGCCAGTCAGTAGACAATCCTGACATTGATGGACAATGGTTTGACTCAGTGTAAGGCAGCTTCATGCATTCATGAAAGAACACAGTGATTGGCTGCAGAGTGAAAAACCATCTGTACAACGTGTGTGTGTGTAAGTGCCGTCAAGTCGCTTCTGACTCATGGCGACCCTAAGAATCAATGTCCTCCAAAACATCCTATCTTTAAAAGCCTTGCTCAGATCTTGCAAATTGAGGGCTGTGGCTTCCTTTATACAATCAATCCATCTTTTGTTGGGTTTTCCTCTTTTCCTACTGCCCTCAACTTTTCCTAGCATGATTGTCTTTTCCAGTGACTCTTGTCTTCTCATAATGTGACCAAAGTACGATAGCCTCAATTTAGTCATTTTAGTTTCTTGGGTCATTTCAGGCTTGATTTGATCTAGAACTCACTGACTTGGGTTTTTTGGGCAGTCCACGGTATCAGTAACACTCTCCTCCAACACCTACCAATTACAAATTTAGGGAATCATAATGTTTATTTGGCTCACTAGTCATCTATTAGGTTTGATTTCCCCCATCTTAATATGTTAAGGCTGGGAAGGAAGGTGGACTCTAATTGGTGCTGTAGAACAGAGAAGCCCAGAAAGAGTAGTTGTCTCCTGCTGCTCAGCAGAGATTTCTACTGTTTAACAACTTCTCTAATACACATTGCAAATGGGACTCCAGGGGAGAAGATCTGTGTGGTTCTGCAGCTGAGGGCAAAGGAGAGTCACTCCTCAGCAGATTTCCTAATACCTCCACTTATTTCCCCTCCCTCCTCCTTTACTTCTGTGCTTTCCTTCGCTAATCTAATTCCTTTTTGAACTTTCTCTAGCTAAAGCTACCTTTTGTTCTAGCAACTCATCTTCTTCATGTTTTTTGAATAATTTCTGCCTTCCTACTTCATCCACTGTCCAAAGAAAGCCCATTAACAGAGCCAGTGTGGTGTAGTGGTTAAAAGCGGTGGTTTGGAGTGGTGGAGACTGATCTGGAGAACTGGGTTTGATTCCCCACTCCTCCACGAGAGCGGCCGACGCTAATCTGGTGAACCGGGTTGGTTTCCCCACTCCTACATACGAAGCCAGCTGGGTGAACTTGGGCTAGTCACACTCTCTCAGCCCCACCTACCTCACAGGGTATCTGTTGTGGGGAGGGGAAAGGAAGGTGATTGTAAGCCGGTTTGAGTCTCCCTTAAGTGGTAGAGAAAGTCGGCATATAAAAACCAACTTCTTCTTTCACTTTGTCCTTTCCCAAGAGGAAAATACTGTGTTCCAAGCCCCAAAAATCTCGTAAAGCAACTCAACGAACCGTTACGCTGAGCCAAAAGGTCTCAGCGTCGATCTGATTGGCTTCCTTCAAAAACGCCAAAAGACTGACCTGGCAGCAGTTTCAAAGACATAAATGTATAATCAGTCAAAAGCACACAAAGTAAGTGAGGCAAATGGTTCTCTTGCCTGAACTCTATGATATACTAACGATAATCTAATCCTATATGGTGCCCAATTGTTGCTTATGCAAAGTCTGTTAAAACGGAGAGATAACAAATCAACAATGGCAAGTGGACAGATCAGAGTTAGCTGATTTTCACACAGCACTCTTTGATTTGACCTGTTTGATTGATACCTCACAGGCGTTTTAGCGAACAAGATTAATAACTTTTATGGTAAACAGAATGTACACTGTTTTCCATATATAACAACCACTACTGGGAAATATTGAAGTATGTTTCCATGCACTAACGCAATATTACAATTGTCAGCTGCACATAAATCTCTGAAAATATTTCACCGTACCTGAATAAAATGTAAGGGTTGATTATACAATCATTATCCTGGGAGTGCACTTCAACTTCTGATTTGCTTACATATCCAGCTCCAGAATTAGTAGGTGAAATTCAGCGAAAGAGAGTCAATAGCTCTTAAGACCAAAGACTCCTGGTGTACCTCGGATCCCATGATAAATGGTCATAATAATATCGGAGTCATCCCCTCTGGTAGGAAGAGTTCACAATTCTTGAGAGAAACACAGGGCCCAGTAATTGATCCAAGAGAGATGTGTAACTGAAACAACTTAGAATTCCCAGCTCATGAAAGTAAGGAGTTATTATTTCAATTCAACACCCTTGAGGGAACAGCTGGTCAATCTTGGATTTGTACATTTTGCCTGAATCTCGTTCTAGATGCCTGTTGGCCTTAACAGTTTATGTATGAAACAAGACTGATTTAGGGAATAGATGATCAGCTGAAATGACTGGAAAACATTTAAGGATACCTGCCATGTATGACAGAAGTGACAAATTTTTAAGGGTACATTCTAGCCAGACCAGCGGTCCTGTAACTCCTGGCAGGGTTTCCTACAGAGAACTGTCTCCTGAGATTATTTGCCCAAATTTGTAAACAATACCAAATTATTCAGGAAAGCCAAGATGGATTGTAAAGAGCTCAAAGACTCCTCTGTGCATTAGCAGTGCGAAGAGAGTAGGGTTGCCAGATCCCTCTTCGCCACCAGCAGGAGGTTTTTGGGGCAGAGCCTGAAGAGGGCGGGGTTAAGGGAGGGGAGGGACTTCAATGTCATAGAGTCCAGTTGCCAAAGCGGCCATTTTCTCCAGGTGAACTGATCCCTAGTATGGATGCATGAGGCAGGTTTAGAGATAGACAAAGTAACAATAACACACAAACTATTGAACATTGTCTATTTTATTTACTCCATTTATACCCAGCTTTCTCCCCAATGGCGACCCTAAGCAGCTTCCATCATTCTCCTTTCCTCCACTTTATCCTCATAACAACCCTGTGAGGGAGGTTAGGCTGAGAGCATGTGACTGGTGCAAGGTCACCAAGCAAGGTTTCATGGCAGAAGAGGGATTCAAACTCAAAGCCTAGTCTGACCCTGTAACCACTACACCATATTGGCTCTCATTACAGAACAGCTTCAAGGTCTAGAAAAATATTTCAGGTGAAATCTTCATAAAAGTATGACCTACTTGAAATAAAATCTAAAATGGGGATATTGACTTGTAATATGAAATGTGTTTTGCAGTCCACACAGCATACATTGTCAGTCTCTTGTTTAGCCTCCTTATTTTATATAACTTCGTATTGTTTTGAACGATGCTATAAAATCAGAGATGAACTTATTGCATCAGCACAAATTGGTGCATAATGCTATTTAGTTTGAAAGTGAAAGCTCATGAAAGTAAAATCAACCAAAAAAAAGTCAGGTTTAGAGTTTTATATGTATATGGGGGGATAGAGATTCATATTTATGAATTGAAAAATCCTCAACCATGATCTTATCTGGAGACGTGGTAGTGGTTGACAACAAATGTGCCCTTGAGAATTGCTCCTGTTGTAACAAAATGGAGACATGGGATCCTCTCTTATTTTTTACTCCCGTTTATGTCTTTTGTTATTGCTATTATTCCAGGTGCCCCAGCAGATTTCAGCTGACCTGGAACTACTGTTTAACCAATTGACTTTGCCTTTGTAGCAGCCACTCTGCCAGGAGGCCACCATTGTGCTCTACTAACAAAGAGCATTAGATACATAATCCTCCCAGACAATTGTATTCATGGGCTGCTGGAAATTCAACATAATTAAATTTGTCCCTGTGAAATATTCTGTTGTATTATAATGGCACGGTTTGGAACATACACATTTGTCGGTTTTGATTTTTCTCTATTCAGCTGTAGACTGATGCATATTATATATTTTATATATAGTAATATATAACAAAAGATGTACAGGCAGGGGCCTCTGTGCATATGACACAGTGTAGTTCTAGGGAGAGTTACACTCTTCTAAATCCATTGATTTCAATGCACTTAGCAAGGTGTAACCCTGTTTATGATTGCACTGTTAGTGCCTAATTCTGAGGATGCGCTTTTCAAATTAAGAATGTAATGATCCCTGTTTTACACAGTAGCCAACCAGATGCTGTAGAGGGCCAAGAAACGGGATAGTGGCCAAGACCTTCCCCAGTGTTACCTCCTTGCACTAGTATTCAGAGTATCTAGATGTGCACCTATCATGGCTAATAGCCATGACTATCCTTCACGAATCTGTCCAGTCCTCTTGTAAAGCCATGTCTGCCACTGGTCATCACTGTATCCACTGGCAGAGAATTACACAATTTGATTATTTGTTGAGTGAAGAAATACTTTGTTTTGTTTGATGAATTGCCCATCAACTTAAAAGGAGGCTCCAGTTCTAATATTATGTGTCAGAGAGAAAAAGTTCTCTCCATCCACTTTCTCTACCCCATTTGTAATTTTTTATACCTCTGTCATATCCCCTAGCCCATCACGCCCACTCCCCCTCTCTTCTAGGATTGCCAACCTCCAGATAGTGAGTACAGGAGAGGCTAGAATAACCAATTAAACACAGCTGGTGTATAACAAGGTGTATTGGGTGCATTAAATGACAAACAACAATAACAAAGACAAGAAACTATATACAATACTCTATGAATAGTCCACCAGGGGTACTAGTTCCATCCCTCAAACAACTATGTAGAATATAAGTAATAAGGTTCCAATTCAGGATACATCATTTCAAAAACATAGTTGTACAGACAGGTTCAGCCGTTCCCTTTTTGTATCCCGAAGGGAACGGCTGAACCTGTCTGTACAACTATGTTTTTGAAACGATTTATCCTGAATTGGAACCTTATTACTTATATTCTACAGTTGTTTTTTCATCCCTATGGGAGTATGGAATATTTTTGTAATTGATATGACTTCAACTAAACGGGGCTGAAGAAGAATAGAAACGATCGTCTCCCTTGCTACTTTGTTATGAAGATTTCCTCCCTACTCACACATCCTTGAACTTGTGATACTAGTACCCCTGGTGGACTATTCATAGAGTATTGTATATAGTTTCTTGTCTTTGTTATTGTTGTTTGTCATTTAATGCACCCAATACACCTTGTTATACACCAGCTGTGTTTAATTGGTTATACTAGCATCTCCCGTACTCATTTCCTTACCGGTGGTATCAGTACAGAGGTGTTTATTTTGGTTGCTCAACCTCCAGGTAGTAGCTGGAGATCTCCTGCTATTACAACTGATCTCCAGCTGATAGAGATCGCTTCACCTGGAGAAAATGGCTGCTTTGGCAATTGGATCCTGTGGCATTGAAGTCCCTCCTCTCCCTAAACCCCACTCTCCTCGGGCTCCACCCCAAAAACCTCCCATTGGTGGCGAAGAGGGACCTGGCAACCCTAATCCATACTCTACAATGACAGGAACAACATATATGGCAGATATTTATGGAAGTTTTCAGTACTGAACAATCAGAAATCCATTTGCATGGCCTCAGTAGTAATTTTTTATTACACACAGCTGTAGATCTGAGGGAAAATATGTGATTTCTGGATTACAATAAAGCCACTGACACTTTATATGAAAGAATTAAAACAAAACTCAGATTCATTTCTGTTCAAATGTGTCCAAAGGCTTTTTCAAGAGTTGCTTATATACCTTCCAAAGAACCTGCACAATTTACATGAAATTATTAAGGGAGAAGAACTAATTTCTTAAACTTGGCAACATGGACTGATAAAATTTTGGCTCCTAAAATTAGGAAACATTTTATTGAAATTAAACGTAGCTTGCTTTCCCACTGTGCCAATTCTCCATTGCTGCTATAGTATTTGCAGTGGCAACAGACTGTCCACACTGCAGTTTCCCCACAGTTTTCCCTCAGCCACTTCAAGACAACAATTCCCTCATGTTATCAGAGGGCATTTTAAAAAAAATGCAATTTCTAGATTGCTATAGCGCAATAACATTATAATTTTGCCATGATGTACTAGTTCCTCTGAATTCCCAACTTTCATTTTCCCCCCAGATGTAAGTCTCTAGGCCTTTTTGTTGTAAAGATATAAGAAGTTTCTTAAAAATATACAAAGAATAAATCAGGTAATTGTCTTAGGACTTTTCATATGAATTTCAGGAAAAATTAAACTTCAGAGAGTCATGCTGTATTTCCAGAATGCAGCACATGCAATACAGTGTTAGTCTCTTTCATTCATTCAACAAAAAAATAATTAGTTAATGTAGGGTGAACAGCATAATGGGAGGTATAATTGTGGTGGCAGGCCCAGTCTCCAATCTCTGCACACTCATTCTACAGTGTATTTTCATAGTCTCCATTTGTGCATATAGCATCTACGCACGTACACTCTGAATATGTGTTGGGCTTGTACACACTATACTCAGAGCATACAAATCGGGGGTTGCTGCCTTAATCTCCCTGTGATCTTAATTCCCAGGCAGGAACATATGGGAGAAGATGGTCCTTCAAATACCCTGGTCCCAAGCCATATAGAGCTTTAAAGGTCAAAAGCAAGACCTTGAATTGGGCTCGGGAGTTGATTGGTAGCCAATGTGATTGCTGTAATATCGGAATCACATGCTCCCAATAGCTGGCCCCAACCAGCAGTCTAGCTGCAGTGCTCTGCACTAGCTGCAGCTTCCAAACACTTTTCATGGGGAGCCCCAGACAAAGCACATTGCAGTAGTCCAGTCTAAATGTAACTAAGGCATTAATCATTGTGGCTAGATCTGACTGACCCAGGAATGGATGCAGCTGATGCACCAGCCAAAGATGGGCAAAAGCAGTCTGGACCACTGCAGCCACCTGGTTTTTTAAGGTGACTGCTGTCTCAAGTAACACTCCCAAGCTGTGAACCTGCCTTTTCAAGGGGAATATAACTCCACCCAAGACAGGAGAGGTCTGAAGTCCCTGGTCTGCATTTCGACTAACCCAGAAAAGCTCAACTTTACCAGAATTAAGTTTCAGCTTGTTCACCATCATCCAGCCCATCACTGACTCTATACACCAGTTCAAAACATCAACAGGATCCTTGGAATTAGGTGGAAAAGAAAGGTAGAGCTGGGTGTCATCTGTATATTGGTGGCACCACAGCCCAAACCTCCTGATGACCTCTCCCAGTGGCTTCATGTAGATATTAAAAAGCATGGGGGATAAGCTCAAACCCTGCAGAATCCCACATATTAACAGCAATGGGGCAACGCAGGAGTCCCTCAGCACCACTTTCTTAGACTCCCCCCCCCCCCGGATAGTACTCCAACTACCATAACACAGTGCCTCTGAGTCCCAGTGCCGAGGGGCGGCTCAGTAGGATACTATGGTCAATTGTATTGAAGGCTGCTGAGAGATCCAGCAGAACTAGCAGGGTCACATTCGCCTGCCTAGTTCTCAGTAGAGGTTATCAGCCAAGGCAACCAAATCAGTCTCTGTTCCAAACCTCAGCCTGAAGCCAGATTGAAATGCATCCAGAAAATCAGAATCTTCTAAGAGCTTCTAGAGCTGAGGAGCAACAACCCACTCAAGCACCTTGCCCAAAAATGGAAGATTGGAGACTGGCCAGAAATTCTCCAACGTAGTAGGGCTTAGGGAGGTTTTTTGTTTCCCAAAACAGGTCTAATCGCTGCCTGCTTGAGCACAGGTAGTACAACTGCCATCCTCAAGGAAGCAAATGACTCCCCTTACCCAGTCAGCCAACCACTCTCTGGCAACTTTTATCAGCAAGGAGGGGCAAGGGTCAAGAGCACAGGTGGTAGATGTCACCTATCTAAAGACCTTGTCCACATCCTTGGGCTCCATAAGATGAAAGCTATCCATATAAACTGGAAAAGCAGGTGCCAAAAATATGTCATCAGAACAGGCATCCACTCTAGCAACTAACCCAGAGTGGATCTGGGTGATTCCCCCCACCCCATGAAGTAGCAAATTGATCACAGAGAGCCACCATGTGGTCAGAATCCAAATCTCTGGGGCTGTGATGTAAAAGCCCCATGACCACACAAAACAACTCAGCTGGACTCATGCAGATGCAATGGTGGGGGGAAAATATTGTCTCTTCACCACCAACACCGCCATGGAATTGGCTCTAATATGGGCTCTATGCCTTGTTTGATCAGTCTCACTCTGAGTTTTCTCGCAGTGGCGCTTTAGCGGTCATCCCTTCTTTTTCATCACCATCAGTTCCCCAGTAAAACTAGGGAGAGTGCTTGGCTCTGTCTTGGCTCTGTCCCCCAGTAAAACCAGGGAAAGGGCACTTAGGGGTGATTGTGTCAACAGCCTGGGCCATCTCCCTATTCCAGAGAGCGGTCTCAACAGAAACTTTTTTTTCTAATCAGTTACTGTGAACTATGTAAAAAACCAGGGTTAGTTCTAGCAAGTGACTTATAAAACATCAGTGTGATCACATTGTAGGTGATATTTTCAGCTAGTTCTAGGATTGTCTATCCTAGCACTCCGTTCTACTGTTAAGAGATTCTACTCTATTTAGGATCAATATCTTTTAAGTTACCATAAAAGGGTATGTTTTAAGTTACCATAAAAGGGTACTCATTCACCAATTCCTAATTTATCATATTCTGAAACCACTGATCATATGTGAATGCAACTTGACAGTTTTTATTTTCATTTAAATTGGCAATGATGAAAGGCCCATTTCACCAACATTGGCCTAAAGACTATTCCACGTTACTGATTCCAAGCTTAAGAGATGTAATACTAAAATAAACAACTCTTTGTACAGCTTCTCTTTCAAGGTGTTGACAGGCTTACAACAGAACTAAACCTAAAAATAGCGCCTCATATGAAACATTGTCCCTGAACTGAGCATTACTATCAGTCCATCTGCAACAAGGGCAATGACATTATTAAAATCCAACCTTGTCTGATTTTCACAGCTTTGCACCTTGCATTGCCATCACATACTTCTGATGGATGCTTCACAGAAACACAAGTTTTACAACAGGTGGAAGAAAGCGATGCCTTGGCAAAGTACCGTGATGTTGTTGGATGAATGACCTAGGATAAACTAATATTCTTGACTGTGGGTACTAGGCATCTTTGACCCACACATAAAAACTTGATCCTGAAGCACGCAGAGATGGAAGTTGCAACTTACTCTCAAGCAAGCATACCTAGAATTGCAACCTTTAACTAAAACTGTTCAAGTTGGGTCTCAAAGTTCCCTCCGTTACAAGAACTCAAAATGGATTTGTCCTTTTAAGCCATGGAAATGCAACATACGTTGTGCGCAATAAGAATGAAAATGTACACTGTAAACTCACTCATTTTAAAAGGTTAAAAAGTAAACATAATCTACTAGCTTTCTGCACACTTAAGGCACTTCCACTTCGATATACCTTCTGTACTTTATATACCTCTTCCATATGCATTCCTTTCTCCCTAAAGTCATCTGGATAACAAGAATGTATTTCGAAAACATGCACTATCTAAGAAGTTGTATTACTCTTAGGCTTGAAAATACACAGATTTTAGAATTCTTTTCCTACAGTGCAAATAAACTCTTTAGTAAAGAAGCCCCTTACCTTCAGCTGTGTTAGAGGGTGTACTCAACTTCTTATTTTTTACAGGCAGGGGACATTTGTACTTGCTACCAGGTGACTGAGTAACTCATTCATGGCTGTGCCACTTATGAGTAATGGCAAGCTTTCCTCATTCTTTGACTGTTAAGTATTTTCTCTCTGTCTCTGTCTCTCCCTGTATATATTAATATATAATTTCCATGCTGGTTATCAAGACGCATGCAAACAATACCTGCCACGTTCGGGAAAGGAAAAAGGGCATTTTCGGCAGCTATGGAGGAATTAACTTCCCAATCAAGGTGGTGACCTGTTGATTTACATGAATCAACAAGCATAATTACAAAACTATCTTTCTTTTTTACTGTGAATTCTTTAAAAAGAAAAAAAAGAAAAGAAATGCAGTACACAGACTAAAGAATTAGGTCATTTTCTTCAGATCTTCTCATTAACCTGGATTTCTCCCCCTACTTTCTTTTTTAAAAAATTGGCTCTGCTTTCAAGAATTTCTGCAGCATTTTGTCAATAGAGTTCAGAGTAGGGCTAATGATTATCTTGAAAGCAAGCCCAGAGTGAGTCTAAGAACTTATCGTTCTATGTTTTATTCCTTTTATCTAACTGCAGGATGAGAAATGAAGTCATTTCGGTCAACAATTCACTTAAAATATAGGTCAAAGAAAACTTTTTATAAAAAAGAAAAAATATATTCTGCATTCAGGTGGTCTGGGATGGTCCCATTCATATGAACACATAATATAATGAAAACCATGGTGATATGCACATGGTGATATATCACATTACTGCATAACTGAAGAAGAAAGAGAAAGGAGGATGTCATGATCCAGTTCTCCTTTCAGAACCGGTAGCAGAAATGCCCTACTGTATGTGTGGATTAGATAGGTGGTGTATTGCTATTTATCTGCCTGTCTGTCTGAATACACACGGGTGCAATTCCTCTCAGAGGTCCACAGAACCAGGCCACTTCCAGCTTTTGGTGACCCTAGCCAGAATTAAAATACAAAAACAATGATGCAAGAAGTTTATAAAAACAAGTTTCAAAACTTAGTAAATGCAAAAACATTAAGTGCCCAACACTGAAGCCCCGGCCTAATGACCTTCCTGGCTCCCCTTCTTATTAGCTCTGCTCTTGTGGAATTTCCAGCACACCATGAGCAAGTGATATTTTTCCTGTGACTGAACTGCCTAGGATGTGAAACAGATCATGGACCATGAAGGATTCAAGACAACAGTTCCTTTAAGGCCCAGCCTAGTTGTGATCTCCTAACAAATAATTATCAAGCACAGCTCTTTGTAATCTTTTCAACAAATGCTTTTTTTTTGGGGGGGGGGCACATAAATTGAAAGGTATTTAAATGAAGTATGTTATACATGGCATCACAGTTTGGGTCAGAACTTGCCTTCTCTGAGGGAAAAATCTGAAACTCTGGCTCTCAAAGAGAATCATAATATGATCACTTGTTACCAGACAAATGCCCAGATTCAGCCCATCAGTCAACCTTCTAAGAGAAGGAAACAGCTATCTGAGCCACATTCTCATGACGGGCTCATTCTTAGGGTCGCCAGGTCCCTCTTCGCTACCAGTGGGAGGTTTTGGGGGCAGAGCCTGAGGAGGGTAGGGTTTGGGGAGGGGAGGGACTTCAATGCCATAGAGTCCAATTGCCAAAGTGGCCATTGTGTCCAGGTGAACTGATCTCTATTGGCCAAAGATCAATTGTAATAGCAGGAGATCTCCAGCTATTACCTGGAGGTTGGCAGCCCGACTCATTCTTGTGGGGAGGCAAAGGAGTAAAAACATTTAAGACTGCCTCAATTCCTCTCAGGGGAGGTGCTTTACTGCCAATTGAGTATGTTTTCCCAACACAGATTTATTTTCAAATAATCACCAATCTTTTGGAGATCTTTGAGAAAGTGTACAAGCATGTAGACAATGGTGACCTGGTAGACATTGAGAATATTTTTTAAAATGACAGCACAGATAGCCCCCTAACCTAAAATGTGTGTTCCCAGCCCAATACAAGGTGCTGGGTTTGACCTTTAAAGTACTAAAGGTCTTAAGCCCAGAGTACCTAAAGGATTGGCTCCATCCATATTAACCGACCTGAGGACATCCCAGGGAACCAATGTTAGCAGAGGCTCAGTTGATGGGAACCTGAGGGATGGATTTTCAGCTCCTGACCCTCCCACCTTAGAATTTCCATAGCTGAGCAGTGCAGTTGAGGTACAGATTTACCTCCTCATTTGTTACTTGCCATAACTAGGCTTGAGTCTTCAAGTGAACACATGATTACATGTAATAATTATTTTAAAACCCAATTTCAGTATGTTTCAATCTTTTTTGTTACTTTAGTGACCATTTTCCAAATATTTAATGAATTAATCTAGGCTTTTATTTTGGGGGAGGGATTCAATCTTATTGCCTTTGAACGTAACACATCTTCCCCTCTTCTGGAAATAACTCCATTTAGACATTTCTGATTTTTCAGAATTGGAGTGGGTGGGGGGAATAAAACAGAAACTCCATTGTTTTATCCTCCCTGTCTTGTAAACAGTAGATTTTTGTTGGTTTTACAACTCCATGGTGTTACAATGAGTTATCAGCGCAGTGTTGACTACAACAAATACACACACACACACACATCAGACAGTAATAATACCACAATGAGTGAAGTGTATTTGAGCAAATAAGATAGTGAGCTGCATCTTTTCATTTTAATCTGGTAGAAGCTGATGGCTTGCTTTTCTGAAACCATTCTGAGATAAAGTTTATGGAACTTTACAGACTTGCCATATGACCCACACAACCAAATACCTTATAGTATTTGTTCTCCTGACAAGCCCTTGGCTCTCTGTTAACTGATATAGTCAAATATAAATGAAATGATTTTATCGATATCTTAGCGAATGTGCTATTTCTCAGTCAGATTTATAAGATACAGTTTTATTACATTACATTTCAGATTAAAACGAAAACACGACTGTTTATTATTCCCCAGGTTATTAATCCAAGAGAAACCACTTTTAAAAACCTGCTTCGGAGTGTCCCTACCATGTTAAATCATTCCTGAGTTCTGATTTTATATTAGTTTCACATCTGTCTTTTGGGGGAATTCATGTCTATGGGGTGATGCTGGTAGCAATTAATGGCCGTTACTGTTTCTGCCAATTAACAACCATTCTAATGTCTAATTTTCTTGGATTTTTATCAACAAACAGATAATATCAAGGCATCCCATCTAAGAGTGACATAAGAGCTGTTTGTATAAATACTCATACCCCAACAACACTAAAGACACATCCTGGGTACCTTTCTATGCTGAAAGTATTAGATCTGATGCTGTTATCAGTTTTGCTTACACCTTTTAATTTAGGTTTAAATCAGTGATCTAGTAGGTTTAGCAGCAAAAAGTGCTACTGCAGTAATGTGCAAGATGTCTCATAATACTTTTAATTTAAAAGCATGTCCTCTTTACAATTTAAGATACGATTAGAACAGCAAATAAGATGTGATTTATTAAATGTTATGAATGGGAATGCTAGCAATCCAGGTTCAGAATGTAGGAGAAAAGATGATAGATGAAATGATATATTCGTAGTTTACTCAAGCAACCAATCTATGCAACAGTTGCAGTGGCTGTTTTGTGAGAGGATGTGCAGCAAAGCAGTATTAACAAAAAAACAATAATTGGTTGTTCTACAGCCAGGCATTTTGAAGCATCAACTAGCACGCATAGGGCTAAAGTAATATATTAAATGATATATTTATCATTTATCATCATGAGCTCCAAAACCCATAAGTCAGTTATACCTTGAGTATTGACCATATCAACTTCAACGTTCTTCATTCAGAATAAGTTGTTTGCAGGCTGTGACCTTGGTTTTAGAGACATTTTAGAGACATTTAAGATGCCATGCTAAGGATACAGATTAAGCTATAGCATGCTGGACTTTAACTAGGAAGATTTGGGTTCAAATCTTCATTCCTCCATAAAACTCACTGAGTAACCCTGGAACAATCATGACCCTTCTGCTTAACCTGACCCATAAAGTAGGGTGGTCACAGGAAATGATGGAATCCTTATACAATGAGCTCCTTAAAGGAAGGGTGGGATAAAAACATGATCAAGTCCCATGGATCTTGGAAGGACATATTTCTCAGTAAACATCCATGAAATCAGACAGCATAAACTGCTTTCTGTGACCACAATACATGGTAGGTACTCAAAGGGGAAATAGCTAAAAAAAAACATGCATGCTAGGTCCCAGGATCTGCTGTCATGCTAAAATGCCTCCATGCAAACAACAATTCCATGAAGTGGCCCTAACCTTTGAGGAGGTAATCTGTAATTAGATTTTGGTTGGCAGTATATTGTATCATTAATGTATTCATGTGACAGGAAGTACATGATCGTATGGTCTCTGTGTATCTGTTTTTTAAAGTTAAAATCCACTGGCCTACATCAGGTTGAGGCTATGGTACTGGTAAACCGGTTTAAATACTTCCAACATGCCATTTTCCAATCTCTCTCTCTCTCTCTCTCTCTCTCTCTCTCTCTCTCTCTCTCTCTCTCTCTCTCTCTCTCTCTCTCCCACCCCCCTCTCTCTCACACACACACTTACTTCAGATCCTACTGCTAATAGCCTCTTAGGGAAATATAAAAATACCCATGTACCCATATCTCAAGTGTGGCATTTTTAAAGAAGGAAAACGGCCTGCGGGAAAGCATTAACAAGCACCTATCTTTTTTACTGCCCCCTCCATTTAAAACACAGATGCAGTGTCTCCAGGTCAGGGGAAATCATGAAACTACAGGTAAATTTATTCATGCCCATTTGGGCAGGGATGCTGATGTCCCAGACCCTTTGACAATTTAAAGAAGGCATGGGACTTGATTGGTAGTGCAGTAAAATACCAAACCAATAGGAGAAAGCTGTAAGGAAGCCATAAAGGGGGCTTCTTGCTTTCTCTGTGCTGGCATTTACAGTGACCTGCCAGCCCTCTCTAAGGGGCAACATAGGACTAGCTGGTAGTTTTGGGGCTGAGCTTTGTGGCACCTGAGCCTTACTTAATTAAAGCATCTTAGTTTTTTTGAAGACAAAGATTGTTATCTGGCCTAGACACACATGAACAAGTAGCCATGTTATAAGGGTACAACAGAACCGTCACTCATCCCTCAGAGGTAAAGAGCAGCATCCTGTTGAGTAGTATAAGGGAATACTTAATCTGATGTTTATTTATTATGCTTGTGTTTTATTTATATCCTGCTTTTCTCCCTAATCGGGACCCAAAGAGTCCCAGTTATCCACTCCACCATCCTATCCTCACAACTACAACATTTTGAAGTAGGTGAGGCTGAAAAATTGTGACAAGCACAAGGTCACCCAGCAAGCTTCAATGGCAGAGTGGGAATTCAAACCCAATTTCCCCAGGTTCTAGTGTGAGTGACTGAGCACTAAATCACACCAGCTGACATTAAACAAGGATATCAGTCTTGAAGTAAGTTGAAATATATATCAATGGAGAGAAACAGGAGACTTTTTTTTTTTACTTTTCTCAACCAATTTCATTGTGCCAACAATAGATTGGACATGCTTCTGGATCCTGGCCTGCTTTTTCAGATGCAAATTAGATCAATGACCAGATTGCTCCTTGTAGAAAAATCTGACCACCTCACACTGGGAAATTTTTCACGGAGATTTGCTGCTATTTTGACGCTGATTTGCGTCGGAGTCTAATTTGGGTTATTCACTGCAGATCCGGCTTTTCCCTGATAGAGGTATAAAAGCCGCGTTATGTCAGCGGCAAACCAAACCACTTCTGAGCCGTACTTTCCAGTAGAAGCGCGTTTTGTTGCTCGGATGCCCATGAAAAAATGTTTGCTTCGGTTCCGCTGTGCCTCCCTGTGACGTCTCCTTTCTCCTCCCCCAAGAACGGTGATTGGCTGGGGGAGTTTTGCGCTCAGACAAGAATACCGCCCCTTTTTCTGCTTGCTTGCCTAGAGTCCTGGCACTTCTCTCCCTCCGTCCCGGAGGCTGGTGGGCAGGCAGGCGGCACGCCTTCCCCGCCCCTCGCCTGGGATGGGCTTTGGAGCTGGGCCCACACCTCCAAGCCCAGGGGGACATCGGACGGACAGCTCCAGGGGGAGACCGGCTCCTCACGCGCTGGGGGTGGTGGTGACGGCAGCTCGGTCTAGGGCCGTGTTGGCGAACCTATGGCACGTGTGCCACTTCCGGCACGCGTAGCCCTCTCTGCCGGCACACGCGGGTGGGCTCCAAAAGGCCTCCCGGGTCGTCTGGGCCCCTCCCTCTCTCAGCTGAGCTCCCCCCACACCGTGCGTGCGTGGGCGCGTCAGCTTCCTGCCTCGCACTCACGCTGCTGGCTTCTTCCTCTTCCCCCCTCTCGCCCCCAACAGCTGACAGGCGGTGGGGAGGCCAGCAGCAAGGAGGCGGGGCCTCCTCCTCCAGGCTCCAGCAGCAGCTCCTCCTTGCCGCCTTCCTCCTCCTCGTCCCCCTCAGGCGGCTCCCAAAAGTCCAGCTTCAGGCTGCCGCTGCCATCGTCCTCCTCCTCAGGCACCTCTCCCCCGGCCGTTTTCGCCCGCCGCCTCCTCAGGGTGCTCGCGGAGGGCCAGGCGGCCCCTCAACAGCAGCGCGTCCGCCAGAGAAGGGCCTGCCATCTCCCGCCATCCTCCCCCTCTCCCCCGCTCGCGCTCGTCCCTGACTCCTGCGGTAAGCTTGTGGGGTAGCCGGAGCCACCCTCAAGTCCTCTGGCTCGGGTGTAGCTGCATGGCCTCTGCCTTCTCCCTTCCTGCCCCCTAAGGTTGCCTGCAGGCTGGTGGGGTCGCAAGTGTTGGCGCGCTCACCCTCGCTCTCACCGCCCCCTCCTCCCCTGCCCCCTCCCAGCTGGGAGGTGACCGATGCTGCTGCGCTGGGCCCCACATCTCCGCCGTCCCGCACAGTCGCCTCGACACCTCCCCAGAGCTGCCGGTAAGGGGGGGAGAACTTCGGGTGTGCGTCCTGGAGCAAGTCCTGGGTTGGGCTTGAGGCCCGGCCCAGGACACTTTCTTTCTTCCTTCCATCCTTCCTCCCTTTCATCCTTTCTTCCCCAGTTCCTTCCTTCTCTTTCCTTTCCCAGTTCCTTCCTTCCCCTCTTTCTTTCTTTCTTTCTTTCTTTCTTTCTTTCTTTCTTTCTTTCTTTCTTTCTTTCTTTCTTTCTTTCTTTCTTTCTTTCTTTCTCTCTCTCTCTCTCTCTCTCTCTCTCTCTTTCTTCGTCCCTCCCCTTTTTCCTTCCTTCCCCAGTTCCTTCATTCTCTTTCTTTTCCCAGTTCCTTCCTTCCCCTCTTTCTTTTTCTTTCTTTCTTTCTTTCTTTCTTTCTTTCTTTCTTTCTTTCTTTCTTTCTTTCTTTCTTTCTTCCCCTCTTCCTTCCTTCCCCTCTTCCTTCCTTCCTTCTTTTCTTTCTCCATCCCTCCCCCCTTTCTTCCTTCCTTCCCCAGTTCCTTCATTCTCTTTCCTTTCCCAGTTCCTTCCTTTCTCCATCCCTCCCCCTTCCCTTCCTCTACTAGGGCTGCCAACCTCCAGGTGGTGGCTGGAGACCTGGCAACCCTAGCAATAATGTCTGGTGGCTGAACAGAGGACAAGTCCTGGAGAGATGCATGCAAAATACAAACAACTTTTTATTGAAAGGTAAAAGTTTGCATCATTGAAAGCTCTGTTATTGTGTTTTTCTTTTAACGCAAAATATGTGAATGTATGAGTTGTTTTTTCTAAACTAAAACCTCAGTATTCAGGTTAAATTGCCGTATTGGCACTTGGCAATAAATAAGTGGGTTTTGGATTGCAGATTGGGCACTCGGTCTCTAAAAGGTTCGCCATCACTGGTCTAGGGCAGCTGGACCCGTGGGGGGATGTTCAAGGGAAGGGGCTGTTGGCCCCTCTACCCCAGCGGGGAGGGGGGATTTTTGAGAATTCGGATGGGAAAAATGTACATCCTGAGAGCAGAAAACACAAGGCAAAACTCTCTCCCATCACTCTTCTGAAGAGGGGTGCCAGGCTGTTCTTATATCTCCCTCCTCTCTCTCGATGCACTGTGGCCGGATCATGGCCGGCGCACAAGTCAGGGGACTTCTTTCCTCTCCCCCCGCCATGCCCCTCTACCCCAGCGGGGAGGGGGGATTTTTGAGAATTCAGATGGGGAAAATGTGCATCCTGAGAGCGGAAAACCCAAGGCAAAACTCTCTCCCATCACTCTTCTGAAGAGGGGTGCCAGCCTGATCTTATCTCCCTCCTCTCTCTCGATGCACTGTGGCCGGATCATGGCCGGCATGCAAGCCAGGGGCCTTCTTTCCTCTCCCCCCCCCCCGCCATTCCCACTTTCAGCTAAACACTTCTCTGGGCACATGGATGCAATTCCTGCCCCCCCCAATCCTGTCTATCATTAAAGGGCAATGGGTTCCACACCTATAGAAAATAGAGGGAAGCTTTGAGGAAAGCGCTGCCTTGCCCCCCCCCCCCAATTTGGAATCTGACTGTTCCAAAAGCAGAACAGAGCGAGGGTGGAAGAAAAATGGAGGAGACCAGAGGGACTGGTGCTTGTTTTTTGCGCTGGGGCTGTTGAACCGCACGAGGTAATCTGCTGGGCGGAGTTGGGGCGGAGTTGGGGGCAGGCATAAACAATGAGCCTGTTGGAAAGGGAGGCCTCCTGCAAAAGGGACAGATCAAACCATTGTCAAATACAGCGTGCTTTGTTCCCATAAAAAAACAAAACTGCATCGAGATTGACAGGGGCCGTGTCCGCACTTACCATTTGCGGCGCTGGTTTCCGCGGACTTTCCTTGCATGTTCCCACTGCAACTCACCCGAAGGATTCCCAGGACATCTCCAGAGCACAGTTTCTCCGTGGTAAGAGGATCCGCTGATAAGGTGAGTTAAAAAAATAAAGCGTCCTCCACACTTGGTGCCTTAAAGTGGGAACATGCAATGCGTCCTCAATCCTGCTGCCAGCCAACCCCTGCACTCCCCCCACCTCCCTTACTAAAGCTGAACCAGTCTCTGTCCTTGCTTGGAGCGCAGACTGGGCATGCCTGGAAGCTTGCCGGTCTGGGAATTTTCAAGTGCAGCGGGGAAAGGAGGCGTGGTGGGAACTGGAATTTAAAAGCGGTCTGGATTCTTGTGTACTGGATGCGTGTAATTTGCGAGGTAAGTTGCTAGTGCGTCAACGGGCAGGGATAAATCGCGGCCATGAAAAAAACATTTAAATCGTGTTTTTTTTTTTAGTCCGTGGCAAAACAGAAGCAAAATCTACCGTGAAAAATGCCCCACTGATTTATGATGTGATAACGTCCAGGCACTACTACTGTGATGCCCTCTATATGGGGCTGGCTAAGAAGACAATTAGGAAGTGTCGATTAAAGCACAAAATATTCAACCAGTTCAGAAAAACTACTGTTTACCAGTTTCCCTCCAGATTCAGTTCAAAGTGCTGGTGTTAACCTCTGAAGCCCTTCACAGCCCATGGACTTTCCCCATGCCAGACCACTCATCAACTAACATCTGGCCAACAAACCCTGTTGGCTAGACACCTGTTCACCAACAAAAGCCTAAAGGTATGAGAGCAAGAGTTTTCTTAGTGGTGCCCCCCATCTGTGGGGATTTTTCCCCCCAGAGGTTAGGAAGACAAATTATTTTTCAACTTTTCGTGAAGTGTGAAAGACAGTTCTAATTATTCTTAACTAAACTGGTCTTATGTACCTCATCGAGATGTTTCTGTGCGCTGCTGTGGTTGTGACAGAACTTTACGGTTTTTATTGTTTACCGATTATTATTATTTTGTAAACTGCCTTGAACATTGGAAATGTGCTATAGAAATCTATATAAATAAGGACATAATAATCAGACAATTGTTTAGTCATCTATAATGTACACTGTAATTTCCTGTCTATTCAGGATTGGTTGGTTGGGGTTCATGAAGATCTTTGCACAACCTGCATAAACATATACCAGTGTTCTTTGGAACTCAAAATGTAGGCTTATAGTTTGAAGAAAGTAGATCAAATGGAAGAGCAGGTGGACAGAGTTAGTATTTTAGGCAGGCATGCCTTCTCATTCCCATCTCATTCCCATCTCTCAGCCAGGTTTGGAATCCTCAGCAAGTATTTATCTCTTTCCTGTTTCTTCATCCATGGTATTATTTTGACACATATGATTCCTAAAAATAAGCTGCTTATCTAATCATTAATAGTTAGTGACTTTGTATGTAATCTAAATAATTGCAGTAACATTTTTTCTAATGTTTTGCATAAGGAAAGAGGGACAGGGAAAACAGATGGAGAATACTATAATGAATTGAAATGTTCTATTTAAAAACTGTTTGTCAGCTGTAGTTAAGTTGACACTGTTATCATGGCAACAAATCACAACACTTTGCACATTGCGCTGCATGTTTAAGTCAGCTACAAAGAGCTGTGTTGTTGGAACTTAAGACTTGTAAACTCAGCAAATGGAACAGCTTTATGGTTGCCAACTCCAGCGTGGCAAATTCCTAGTGATTTGGTGGTAGTGCCTGGAGAGGGTGGAGTTTGGAGAGGGGAGGGTGCTTAGCAGGTCTGTAATTCCATACACCTTCTGAAGCTGCCATTTCCTCCAGGGAAACTGATCTGTGTAGTCTGGAGATCTGCTGTAATTCTAGGGGGAACTCCAGGCCCTGCCTGGAGACTGGCAACCATAAATAGCTTAAAATAGAGAAAAAATATTTGCATATTTTTATCATACTAAACTTAACCTGTGCAGACAGTGGCTTGGACCCAGATCCAGAATAATATTTCCATGGGTGTAATGATTTCTGCTATAAGGAGCCCCATGGTGTAGAGTGGTAAGCTTCAGTACTGCAGTCCAAGCTCTGCTCATGAGCTGAGTTCGATCCCAATGGAAGTTGGTTTCAGGTAGCCGGATCAAGGTTGATTCAGCCTTCCATCCTTCCAAGGTTGGTAAAATGAGTACCCAGCTTGCTGGGGGTAAAGGGAAGATGACTGAGGAAGGCAATGGCAAACCACCCCGTAAACAAAGTCTGCCTAGTAAACGTCAGGATGTGATGTCATCCCATGGGTTAGGAATGACCCGGTGCTTGCACAGGGGACCTTTACCTTTAATGATTTCTGCTCACGGAGTACAACCCTCTCACTTCTGTGTTCCTGCAAAATATCCCCCTGAAATCCTGTTTCTGGAGGGTGGAGGATCTCCAGGAACAGGATTTCAGATGATACGTTAAGCTGTCTTGGGAAGGGGACACTGGAAAATCATGTTCTGCAGGTTGATGTCCTTGTGCCTGTGGAAATGCTAATTGGGATCCAAATTGTAATGTTCAACCAGGGTTGCTTACTTAGCCATAGTTAAGTCTTATGTCTGAATACCTAATTTATGGTTGAGGATTAACTGTAACCATGGTTTGCATTAACAACAATTAAACATCTGCACCAGCCAAATGTTGTTCAGAGAGTTTCATGCCTCATCGCTTGCAAGGCAACAGGCAAGTCTCACTGGTGATCCCAATACACTCACTATATGGCCAGAGTTTAATTCAGCAAGCTAATCCACAGTTTCACTCAATGCTATCTATCCTTAAGTGTATTATCTTCACTGGCCTCATAAACGTTTATTAGAGTACAGGATGCCTAAACTAGCACTCCTCTATCACAATAGTCAGTTCCTAATATCTTCTCTCTGTCACAGTTTCGGGAAAAGAACGTCCATATTTTTGAGTCCAAACTTGAACTGAACTAGCAATAATTCCACAAAAAGAAGGAACCTTCATTGGGGTAATAAGTAAAAGGAGTTTATCTGCCATTCTTTAAATTTTGCATATATTCTTTTCTCAGAAGAAAATGGAGAAATGGCTACTGAAGATCAGATTTAGTAGTTGGGTTACCAGGTTCCTCTTTGCCACCGGTGGGAGGTTTTTGGGGTGGAGCCTGAGGAGAGAGGGGTTTGGGGAGGGGTCTTCAATGCCATAGAGTCCAATTGCCAAAGTGGCCATTTTCTCCAGGGGAACTGATCTCTATTGGCTGGAGATCAGTTGTAATAGCAGGAGATCTCCAGCTAATACCTGGACATGATCTGTTACCTCGCTGAAGGACATGAGAACCTGTGGTCTATGAACCCCCTGGGTCAATTGTAAGACATATGGTAAGAACATTCTGTTTTCTATATATCAGAAAATATTTAGCAATGGATTTTATGTTATATAAGCCTTTATTTTGCCTAGAGAGTTTTCACATGATGGCAACATCCGACTGAAGAAGCACATGCGAAACGAATACCAAACCGGAGGTGTCGTCTCGGCTTCTCGGCTTCCTTCATCACCTTTTTCTTGATATATCAAGTACACCACAGAGACTCTTTACCACTTGTTAGTGGAACATTTTTCTCATTTGAGGGCAATTCGCCCGTGTACATGTATTTTGCTTTGGGTGTACTTACTTTGTGTTGAATTGATTATATGAATGAAGCAATGCTTTTTCTTTTTTGTTCCTAATTATATTGTCAAAAATTATATTGCCAAGCTCTTCAACAATTATTTTCATTAGTAATTCATACAATATTTACATTATTGTGAGCCTTCGTGCTGCTGTTTTCACAACCTCGTTATTTTCAGCATAGGTACTGTGTTTGTCAAGTACCTGGACAATGGCAACCCTATTTAGTAGGCCATACAGAAAATAACCTGAGCCTGGTATTAATGGCTATACAGAAACAACATCAGTCTGTACTATAGCAATTATTGTACTACGTGCAGTAATTTCCCTTGCCAAATACTTTATATTTTGTTCAGAATTACTTGTAATCATTTAGTTAAGAGGATTCTTCTTTTGCCATCTGTATATGCAGAAAAAGACATAGATTGTCATGCATAAAGATCAGACATTGGTTGAACAGCAATGGCTTGATTTATTAATGCTTTAAACAAGTTTCATGCATTAAAGATCCTCATAAAGAACATGACATGTTCTTTCTTTAAAAACGTTTCAGGACAAGTGACATGATCTAAATGATCTAGGCTGACTTTGATGGCTATTCTAATGCAATGCAGGGATAGCTGAGTGACTCACTGTCTACATTACTGCTTTAAACAAAGGAGGAAAGCATAAAAAACATCTTTGTCTTCCGACAGGAGAAGAGCACAGATGGAATTCCTTTTTATTTTGTTTTGATTTTTGAGCCCAACAGTGTGGTTTGTTCTCAGATCCACAGAGATTGCTGAAAAAAATCCCAGAAGTAGAACAGAGTGATCTCCTGACTACGTCTTATCCCACTAAATCCTGAAGTCTGTTACATTGGCCTAAATGTGGAGTAACTCCCAGCAAGTCTCTGAAGTTATTCTTTAGGACAGGGGTGGGGCATCTTTTTTCTGCCAAGGGCCATTTGGATACTTATAACATCATTCACGGGCCATACAAAATTATCAACTTAAAAATTAGCTGACCAAGCCCCAAGCAGGCAGCTACCCCAGATGACCCCCCTGTGTGGGCAAGCCGGCAGGCATCCAACCGGTGGCGCACTCGCCCACCTGGTGGCACAAGATGGTGTGTTGTACCAGCTGGGCGTAGCCGTCCAGCCACACGCCAGAGTTGCTCCTGCTCTGCATGGTCAGGGCCAGATTCTACAGCCGGCTCCTGCTACCTCCACCTGCAGGGGTGAAATGAGGGCACACTGGCTAAGAACTCACCCCCCCGGGCATCCCAACCCTGCCCCCTTTAACCCCTGCATTGTTGCCACTTCCACCCCCAGTCCTCTTGTAGTACAGAGGGAAAACGTTTCTCCACGGCCTGGGTGGGAAAGGGTTAACACAGTTTCTTGGGCGGTCCTAGCACCTACATAGCTAACAACTCTTTTGCAAGGGAGAAAAAAGGTTCCTTTTCTCAGCAAAACAAACTCACATCCACCTTGAATAGAGGCTATTCCTGTCCGTGGGAGGGGGCGGATTGCCAGTCTTAGATCCTTCTGAGCTAGAGATCTGCCAGGACCCACAAAGGGCCAAACAAAATGATTTTGCGGGCCTTAAACAGCCCCTGGGCCTGACGTTCCCCACCCCTGCTTTAGGAGATACTATCAAAACACAGGGACTGAATGGAGAGGTAGTCAGCATTCTTACTGTGTCCTGACTCTTCTTTGCTTACTATCTCAGGGGCAAACTAGACGTGAAAGAGTTCACACGGCCTCCATGAGGCCATGCCACTATTTTAAAGTCAATTAAAAATGCCATGAGGTGTGATCTTGATCCGGACTGCAGCTTGGCACTCTTGTCCCCCCCCCCACAGCCCTTTCAACTGCTGAAACAGCTGTGTGGATGTATATTTCAGCACTTTGTTAAGGGGGGGGCTGCTTTAGCGCTTGATGAGGCAGGGGCACAAGAGCACCTCCCTGTGCTGCAGCTCTCAGCATTTGAAAATGACTTTAAAACGGTGGCAGCATCCTCGCAACAGCCATGAGGATGCAGTCACATCTAATTTGGTCCTCAGACTTTGTGTTCTGACCACTTGTTTCCAGTTCTGTATTCATGTTATGCCTCCCTCTTTCTTCTTGCATTCTCTTACCGTACATCATTTCATTCCATAAACACACTCTTCTTAGTTTTGTGCGTTTTTGTGCACGTGCTGACAAAAGTGATGTCCATTTTTAAAAACAGCTAGCATTAAGGCTGGATTAACCCAGAATGAACATGTTTCATGATGGGGCTATCTCATGCTAACCTCCAATCTCAACCATACAGATCCTTAAAAAACTGTACAGCTTAAGCAAACTGGTGGTTACCTATCCAGTGTGATCAAACAGAGTATGGGATTCAAAACATTATTATCTGAATTTAAAGTGTCCATGCATGTGCCTATCTATAAATGTGATTCGGCTTTACCTACTTCACACAATGAATCAGATTAAAATTAGAACACAATGTATGTACTCAAAATACGTGAACACATACGTATGAAGTAGAAATTTTTGGCTCTTTTTAGCACTTCAGAAGACAGCATTGTAATGACTCAAAAATTGAAAGCCTTGAATACCAGTTTGGCCGACTGCTTCTCTGATAGTGTTCAAAAGTGCCAGATCTTCAGGTAAAAGTGGGATGGGAAGAGAGAAAGCAAAGCAAGAAGCCCCCAAAAAACCAGGGTCTTTCTGATTATATTGCGATTAAAAAACAGTGGATGACTTAGAACTGCAGGTGGTGGGAATGAGATAGTATAGGAATCGTGCAGAGGAAGACAAGAAAGTCTTGACTCATGAGTGGAAGCCCTTGATGTTAGAATGGCTTGGGATCAGTGACCTCTTATATTGTAGCCCCCATTAGAGGACTAACAATTGGAGAGCACTGTGAATTCTTATTATTTGGGTTAGTTTAAAAAAATGAGGAGTTTGTATACTACATTCTGATCTCAAAAGGCAATTTTAACATGGTCTGGTACCAAAACCTTCATGGGCCATGAGAGTATCAAAGGAATAAGGTCTGGTTATAAATGGTGTCCAGTCATGCTTTCACAATGAAAGACTGAAATCTAAATAATTTTTCAAAATGTATGAAGCTGACCAAAAAAATTCAAATAGAAGTTATGTAATACAGATTTTACAAAGATGCACAAAAAGAAAGAAATAACCATGTCAAATGACCAGTTAATTAATGTATAACTATTTGCATATCAGCATCTAATGCTGAATTTCTTTCACTCACAGGAACAGATCCCACTGTGTCAGCAGAAGGTGCTGAGAGTCTCAGATCTTTCCTCCTTTCCTCTCTCATAGTAGTCCTTCCTGATGCTGTAAAAAATTATTCCTGGGGTTGCAGAACCCACACGACGTCACACAAGTCAGAATTTATTCACTACCATTTTTAAAAAACTTTTTTTGAAAGCACTCTTATTTATTAATAGAATATGATAACAGATCACAGTATAATGGAACAATACTGTGCAGAGTTACTCAAGTAACTCTGGAGTAACTGCACAGAATTGCATTGTAAGTAACTGAAGTAACTATAGAATTTCATTGTAAGAGAATTTGATTATACACCCTGAAACAACAGACAACCAGCACGTATATACCCACAATGCAAGATTTTTTCCTCAAGTAGTGTCAAATGTTTACTGTTCAGGAGACAGTGGCAGTCTTAGCATACTTTAAATTTAAGAAGTTATAACAAAACTTAAGAGTCAGGACTCTGGGCCCTTGGGTGCTTCACTTAAAAAATGCATCCTTGATTTTCTGCCTCACTTGCACGAAGATTGCTTACTTGTCAAAACTGGAAGCATTGACTAGGTGGAATAAACGAGGTGGAATATGGCAAATGCAAGTGACTGTTCTACCATCCTTAAATATATATGATTAAAAATGCAAATTACTAAATTTGTGCTAACACAATCAATTTCTTTATTCACATGATTCAGTACAGATCTAAGTCAATCCAATTTCTCACTGTGGTTAAGAGAAGTTGACTGCTGGATCACACGTTCACTTTGTCTCACCAGCTAATAGCTCTCTCAACCTGATGGTCTATCAATAATTCAGGATGTCTTTGCTAACCTTAATCATGATTAATGCTTGCCAGGTTTTCTATTAACCAGGGTTTGCAATTCAGCTTCAAACCCTGGTTATAATGAGTAGCCCTGGAAACCATTTTGCATAGTTAATACTGACAGAACCATGGTTAAGGCTATTGGGGGGAACTGCAGGGAAAACGGATGCAAGATGCAGAGTGACTGTTGAGAACAAGCAAAATTCTATGACCATTTCTATACTTGGAGTGTAATGGGTTGGATCTAGACTAAACTGGCAACCCACCAATTCCCCCTACCACTCCAGACACCTCTCATATCATTCCTCAGAGTCCCTTGTTCTCTAGTCACAGTATTTTCTGGGGATCAGTTTACAGCACTGGGAGAGGGGAGGCAAGAAAGTTCTAGTTTGCCATTAGAAAATTTGTCTAGATCCAACCCTTTACGTGCACTGGGCTTCTCTCATAAATATGAGAAACTAGATGTTACAATGGATAAAATGAATACTAATAAAGAGTAAAACTTTTTTGTAAAGCTATAAGGTTTAAAAAAAGGCATCAATGATACCACTAAATGACTCCTCACATCTTCTCTTCTGAATCCCAGTCCATTCTTTGCAATGCACTGGTCAGAGATGGAACTATTTTTCACATATGAAATGAGGGCATTATCCCCTTAGGGGAAATGATTGTTGAACAGTTAAAAGAGAATTATGAATAGTGCTTATCAATAAGGAGAATAAACATGCATGGTATTGTTCCAGTCAAAATATCTAGATAGAGGATTCATGGCAAAAAAATAAGCACCAATATTTCCACTTTTTATGTCTTAATATAGTCTTTATCTCTGTTGTTCTATGAAAAATACTGCAAGTCCTCTAGTAAAGACAGCTTCCATGAAAGACGAAGCCAGCTTTGAATCTAGACTACTCTGCATTTCAAAATACACTTCTGTGTCATGAAAGATAAATCTTTTATTCATACATGATATTGTGTTCAGATTGTTCATCTTTAGCGATAGGCGAGCTCTCCTAGCTTGCCTTGCAATTAGCTCTGTTTCCCCAAGCATTCTCTAGGCTCTAGCTTTGGTGGGATTGTGGTTTTACCTCATAATGGGCCCTTGAGACATAATGAACTCTTGAGCTGTCACTATGAGCCCTCTGATTGTGAACTTTGGCACTCCTTATATGCAGAGTTGCCAACCTCCAGGTGAGGCCTGGAATCCTCCAGACAAAGGAGATCTGTTCCCCCTGGAGGGAATGGCAGCATTGGAGGATGGACTCTGTGGCATCACATCCCCACTGAGCCCCCTTCCCTCCCAAACTGTGTTCTTCCCAGCACCCCCTCCCAAATCTCCAGCAATTTCCCAAGCTGGAATTGGCAACCCTATATATATGTCCTCTAAGGGCCAAGCTGGAGTTCCCTAAATAAAACTGCAGATGTGTTATTTGGCTTTAAAGAGCAGCCAAGAAGAGGAAATCTGTAACAGGTCCATATCGCTGAGGAAAGATAATTTTAACTCTTTTTTTTACTCTGCCACATTTTGCCAAAGTAAAACATCTCAGTTGGGCTGGTTTATATTCCAGTAAGGAAGGGACCCAGGCACAGTACAGACCCCCCTCCCCCCCCCCCGGTAGCTTCTATTTAGGACCATATTTCACATCTGAAGTTCTGATTACGGGACTCCTACCTTGTGTACTTTGGCCCTCCCTTTAGGGTTTCTGACCCTGCAGCTGCAACCCCTGGGAGAATTTAGGGGTGGAGCTTGGGGAGGGGAAGTGGAACGGATGTCACAGCATCTGCAGTCCTCTAGAAATTCCCCAAATCTCTGTGGTAAAGACCATAGAGATTGGGGAAATTCCTAGAGTGTCAGAGACATAACGATGACACTTCTGGGTGATAAACCAAGGGCTACATCACAATTTTTTGCGTCACATATATCTGTGTCACAGACACAGTGATTCACTTCTGGGTGATAACCCAGGAATGATTTCATGATGTTGTCCCCCTCCCCATTTTCTCCCACTGCTCAGTAGACTGAATGCAGGCAGCGGTGGGCAGGAGCAGGAGATTGCCTGCTATGGGTGGGTAACTGGAATGCCTACCTTCTATATAGCTCCCCAGGCCATATTAATGATTCCTGATTGCTCCTGGTTTCACAGTGGGAATAACCGATAATCATGCCAGTGAACGGAATGGTGGGTCAACAGTTCATCTTTTCCCTCCCTCTCTCCCATTTCAGGTGGGTTCCCTTGCTTTTTTAAAAGTACATTTTTCATTTTATCTGTTCATTCCAAAGACCGAGAGTTTAAAAGGCAAGGGTCCTTTCTATTGACACTAAGTAAATGCAAATAGGCAAAGAATGCTCAGGGGATCAGTAACATGTTTGCCAGGGCTAGAGACTCAAGAGTAATTTAAGAATTGCAAAGAAAGGAGAATTTTGCCTGGAGCAGCTTTGTCTTTTGCCATATTGCTGCAACCTGACAATCTTAAAGGGCAGAAGAGCCAAAAGGCAACGGGGCTGATGGCTGATTTTAACACAGAAGCTTGAAGTAACCTCCTGATTCTGTGTCTCGTTTTCTATCAATAAGAGATACATGGGAAGAGAAATCAAGAGGTGGCATTTGGAATATGAGGAGACTATTACGATACATTGGTAGCAATATTTTTTTCTGTAATTGCAAATATTTTTGTAAGCATTTCAGTTTGCAATGGGAAGAACTATGATGAGACAGCATAGAAATCTGTTAAATAATTGAATAAGAATCGTTTTGTAACTCCGTCCTGGAAGCAGAAATAAACTACACCCAGCAGCTTTCTTGACAAGGCTTGTAAAGACCTAAGTTGAGCTTTGGAGCCCATAATAGCTGGTTTCATGTGCCACCTTTCTCTCAGAAACTGACACACACATTCCTCCTCTTGCAAAGCAGCAAAGTCCTAAAGGTAGAATTAATCAGGGAAAAAATGCAGCAGAATCAGTGTGAATTATGCAAAGGTAAGATCATCATCATTCCAAGATGCTTTGCTCGTTTTGCTGTATTAACTTCAGCAACACTTGCATATATTGTCATGCAAATGATCCTCCTGAAACTGCGCTGAGACATAAGGGAAAAGAAAGTGAAGCCGGCACAGCTAATACAACATTTATTAGAGACCTCCTATAGCCCTGTGCAAAGATTTATTTTGAGGAAATGGATTGGGCTAGCCTCTGACCTTCATATATGTTGTTTGTGATGTTTGCAAAGAATGTATAGGAGTACACCCAAATGTTGTTGACATGATCCATATGTATTCTCACTTATCACTGGTTACGAATTGTGGAATAGATCCTATAGAAGTGCCACCTGGAATGTAGGGCAATAAAAAGTGTCATTTTCTACTGCCCAATTTTCTACTTCTGGCATCTTCATTTCAACCTAAAATTCACAACAGTTCTTGTCCAGAATGATAAAAATCACCATGGCAATACCAAGAGGTATGTAATATTACATTCGTGCCCCTGGAAAGTCAGGGGCAGTGTTTTGTTTTGTTTTTCTACTCTGTGTTCTGCTACAGACTTCTGCAGTTTTCACAGATGCTGGTATTTATCTGTAGTATGTGTATAATGACGTATTTCAAGAAGTTGGTGGCAGGGCAAAAAAATTGGAGTATATTGGGCTAGAGAGAACTATGGTTGTTACAACTACTGTGCATGGAGCTATGCCTCCCAGATAGAGTTGCCAACCTCTAGGTGGTGGCTGGAGATCTCCTGCTATTACAACTGATCTCCAGCCAATACAGATTATTTCCCCTGGACAAAATGGCCACTTTGGCAATTGGACTCTATGGTATTGAAGTCCCTCCCCTCCCCAAACCCTGCCCTCCTCAGGCTCTGCCCCAAAAACCTCCTGCCGGTGGCGAAGAGGGACCTGGCAACACTAATAATTAGGGGAAGGGAAGGAGGAAATGTTCATAGACCAATGGTACAGTGGGAGCAGAAGAATAGAGTGGTGGATCTGGGATTTGTGCCCTCTGCTGATCCCATTTCCTTTGTACCCATACCTACTAAACATGGTCCCTGCTCAACAGCACTTTTATTTTTTATTTCAATGTACCAGTTTTGCCTTTTTGGCTACCCTACCTGCTTGTTTAAGAGGAAAGTAACAGATGAGGCAGAGAATGTATACATATAGTGCAATCATAAGCAGAGTTATACTCTTTAAAAGTCCATTGAAGTCAATGGACAAAGAAAAACGTAATTCTGTGGTTGTACTGTTACATTGCATTGCAAAATGAGATCTCAAATATGGGGCAAAAGTGACTCCCCCCCTTTTGTTCCACCACATAACCTTTTCACATCTCCTGGGCACTTGCTAGGTTTATATAAGACAACTGACTTTCTTATACCATACCTTTCTCTCTAATGAGGAACCAAAGAGGTTTACCTCATCCTCCTCTACTCCATTGTATCCTTACAACAACCTTGTGAGGTAGGTTAGGACAAAAGCATGGCTCTTGTATGTATGGCTAGCCCAAAGTCACCCAGCAAGCTTCAATGGCAGAGTGGGCATTTGAACCTGGGTCTCCCAGATCCTAGTCCAACACTTTAACCAATACACCACACCTGGCTCTCATACAATAATGACAATAATTCATTGTCACTTCGTAAATGGTAATCTGCATCCATCCACTGGTCAATCCCAGTTGCTAGCAAAATATGTATTTTCGTTTGTGCTTCTAAGAACAGCGCTACCGCCAGTGCAAAACAAACCCTACATTAATACTGTCTTTTCCTCTGTTTTTGTTTTTTTAATAAGTTCCTTCAAGGGCCAGTTCGCCCAGTAATTTCCAAGAGCCACCCTTTCCCTGTGAACAGTGTAACATGTAAAAGGTACACGTGCACACTTCAGAGCAGTTTTTGCAATTGTGGCTCTATTGTGAACACGGCTGTTCTGACTGTGTGCTGGAGGTGTAAATTACGTATTTCCAAAATTGTCCCGTCAATCCCCTGACAATTTAATTTTTTTATCTAGCATTTCTAGCTAGCAATGTCTTGTCAATATTTCATTCAGGTGTAGCACAGGAAAGCTGAGCTACCCTGGGCTAACAGCCAACCCTGCCTGCGACTGATGTTCACTTAACTGAGCAAAGAGTTGCTCTGCTCCATGCAGGAACTTGACTACACAAGAACCAATAGTGACAGCCAAGGTGCAGGCTTGAATTCTAACAATGTAGTTTCCAGCTTGTGCTCAGGCAAGTGGAACCGGCACTTTAACTGAATGCTAAGAGGCTTCAATCTTGTGCTTTATCCCAATTTACTTCCTATATGAATCCAGCACGTTTTAGTAAAGGCAGCAGGGCAGGTACATCACTCATTCTGGTGCAATTTTTAAAGGAATTACAACTGTATTAATTTTAGATGGCATTAATTCTTGACTTTTAATATATGGAAATAAGCATGCAAGCCTTGCATCATCTACAGCTGCATTTTGTAAAAAAAAAAAAAAAAAAACACAACAGAAATCACAGTTTATTTGTCAATGCTGAGACATAAATCCACATAATTAACTACATAACATTTTCCAATGAAAAACTCTTTGTCATCTACCACGTGAGTAAAATATTTCACTGGCTTTGGTTTAGCTTTTTACTTGATTTCCAGCAAACAAACTTTGAATATCTCTATATTATATTGAAGGACTAATTAAAAAAATAGAAAGTAAAGTAAAAGGATTATTTAATCAATGGAAATAAAGGAGATATTTGCCTATTTATAATGTTCACATTGCAAGGTAATTGTAAAATTGGCTGTACAGGTAAAGTACTTAGGAATGAACAGGGCAACTGAACCAAAAATCCCAACACACCTCAACACATTGACACTGGGGTTTTCCCCCACATAAAAAGCCCTTGCATTAAACATGATCTTGTGCTCATCACAAGCTAGGGTTGACAATCTCCAAGTTGTGGCTGGAGATCCCCCATTCTTCTTCTAACTCATATCTAGGTGACAGAGATCAGTTCACCTGGAGAAAATGGCTGCTTTGGAGGCTCAACTTGACATCATTATACCCTGCTGAGGTCCCTTCCCTCCCCAAACCCCACCCTCCTCAGGCTCTCCCCCCAAAATCTCCAGGTATTTCCCAACCCAGAGCTGGCAACCCTATTGCAAGCCCAACTGATGGCATTCCAGAAAAATTCCACTTTAATCCAGGGGAAAAATAAACCTTTCCCCTTTGGTTTTAAAAAGGAATCTTCCAAGTGGCTATGAGAGCACAACCATGTAGATACTTCCTCCGTTGCCATTATAAAGGTGGGATTGTAGCTAAGCTTTGCTCTCAACATGACACTAAACAGCTAACCATTGCAGGCCATTGCTCCTGCTTTTAAACCTTTTAAAGGGCTCCCCCCACCATCCATCCCCCACAGTAGTGCTACATCACTGCTCAGTAGTAAGAGAGAAGGTGAAGGGGGAAAGGGGTTTTTCAGGACTATGGTATGGGCATCCTGCACGGTCGCTATCATACCTGTGCTTTTGTGCCGGCAGGTTAGGGCAGCTGTTTCCACCCATTTCCATGTTTCTCGGAGCTGGTGTTGTGGCAGGTAGAAGCAGCTTTCCTTCCAATTCCATCCCCCTGACCCTAGAGATTGTAAAGATCACAGCTAGGCTTGCCAGGTCCCTCTTGACAACTGGCGGGAGGTTTTGGGGGCAAAGCCTGAGGAGGGTGGGGTTTACAGAGGGGAGGGACTTCAATGCCATAGCATCCAATTGCCAAAGCGGCCATTTTCTCCAGGTGAACTGACCTCTATCAGCTAGAGATCAGTTGAAATAGCAGGAGATCTCCAGCTAGTACCTGGAGGTTGGAGGAGGAAAATCACAGCACATGCAGTTTTCCTCTTACTACTCTTTGTCCTTCAGAGGAAATCATTCCCATAAAAGACTGAACTCTGCAAAGGGGAGCATACACCCTTGTGCATAGCAGAACAGCAGATGTACAGCTCTTTTACTGTCCTTGGAAATCTTGCATAATTGTATGTCATAAGAAGTACTTATTCTGAAATGTAATCAAAATACCTAATGTGCTCATATTATTAATTTTTCACAGCACAAATAAAAAAACCCACTGCCTTTATTTCTTTCTTTCATTTATTTATTTACTTCATTTCTATCCCACCTTTCCACCTAATGAGAACCCAAAGCAGCTTACATTGTTCTCCTCTCCTCCACTGTATTCTCACAACACCCCTATGAGGGGGGTTAGGTGTAGAGTGGGTGGCCGACCCAAGGTCACCCAGCAAGCTTCCATAACCGAGTGGGGATTTGAACCTGGGTCCCTCTGGTTGGGAGACAGGTTCATCAGTCTTTCATAGGAAAGTTCTCATTGGATTGCTCTGCACATAGGGTAAAAGTGAAAGGAAGAGATTCAAACTAACATAAAAAATTAATAGGAATGACTGCTAAGATAAAAGTTAGAACTTTATGTACTGTGTTTTTAGGACTAACTCTAAACTTCTAAAATGTGAAGCTGTCAATCAAAATTACTGCCTGAAGGCCCACAAGTAACTGCAGAGGAAGGACAATTTGGAAATTGTAGTCCTTCTCCAAGATTTTCTAATACCTCAGGACCTTGACCAGGCTGATCCCTCCCCTTTCCCTTTAACTGAAAGTCCCAATATTTTATTCTCATCAGAGTGGTTTTGGAGAGGGTGTTTTGTTGTTGTTGATGATGATGTTAATTTTTAGTGTCATATTTTTCTGCACACTTGGGGAATCTCAACAGCAGGTAAAGACTCCAGCCTTGTCTTCATAGAGTCTCATCACTCCTAGGCATCATCCCGTTTACTATTAGATATGGTTAATACATGCACTTGAACAGATAGTAAGAAAGTCCAGGTGCTGCTAAAGAACTTGAGCACTCTCAGTACTACCACCCTTTCCTGCCTCTCTTCGTATTGTGTACTTGATTCTTATAATTCAATACCGGCCGGTTAAAGATAGCAGGCCAGGCCGCTGTTCATCCCCCACCTCCTGTAAGGCTGAATTCTAGGAACTCTGTTTCCTGACTCTACTTTTTGTGAGTCAAACCGTCACATGCACAGCATGCTAAAGGCCGCAGCCTTTGTCTTCTCCAAGTTCTGTCTATTTCAGAGGCTAACATGCTGCAATTAGTCTAATTAATGTGAAACAATGAGCTGTGTTACCACTTATCAAATTGATTGTTCCCCTATCAAAACAAAACAGGCTGGCTTTTTGATGTAATTTCAAGAGATGATTTGAAATGTCATGTTGCTGCAAGCCAATTACCTTATGACTGGAGTCACGGTCAACAGAATACATAATTAGCCAGAGTTTGGGGAAGGCTGCTTACTGCTTGTATGCTAATTAACTGTCTTTTGTCATAAAACAAAAAGGTTGCAGCTCGGGTTGCGAAATAGGTCTTTTTTATTTACATTTCTTTGTGCTTATCAATGTGAGGCATGACAATGCAAAAGAATAGGAAATTTTAATTCCGCTACTTCAAATTAATACTGAGCTGCAAGGTCAGGCTTAATGTGGGACTACAATAACATTCAAACTCTGTTCCACGCAACACTCAGGCTGCATATAATAACAGACACTGGGGGAAATTAAGCACAAAGCCAATCTCATTCCCAAGTGTCACGGAGACTCACCTAATGAATCATAACATTACACCAATATCACTCCCCCCCCCAAATTAGAAACTGTACACAGGACTACCTTGCCAGGTCCATATTGCTTAACAGCTGATTTGAAACTGCTTTTCTGATAGATCAAAAGGTGGCATCTCAGTTCTAAAAGCATTTACTGAGATGAGTGGCCAACTGAATAAATCTACTATAGAAAATCCTCCATGCTGTTTTTAATGACGCAGGATCTGTTCTGGACCCTGTGAAGTTGTGACTGTTGGAAGAAGTAACCAACCAAAATTTTCAAGCCAAAGGAGCAAAGGTGGTCCCTCAATTGGATTTTCCACGAGCTGCCATAAGAATCCATAACTCATAAGTGAGGTATGATAGACGTTTAAATATCAAGATTATTCAAGAACCAGTACAGGTATGCACTTGGGAAATTATCATTTTAATTCCATATCATCATTTTGGAAAGGACATGACTATCATTTTCATTAAATGTCAGGAATGTTTTTATTGTATCGGAAAGTCGTGTCAGGGTAAATGTCTGCTGTCATTAATGTTGGATGTCCTCCCATTACTTCCTATAGGAAAATAAAACCAGGTTTCCAGAGCGGCTACCTTTTCACCAAAAGGTACCAATTATTTCAGGAGACCTAGTCCTCCCTCTTTTCTAATGAGTCAACTTTCAAGTGAATTGGATGAGGTCCAATTTTATGGACCCCTGAACAAGGCGTCCCCAAGCCATTCTTCACTCCATTGTTTCCAATGGGGAAAAATGGCAGCTTTCTGGAGTGGCTTTCCCCCCCACCAAACGACATCAGAAATTAAGTGAAGCTAGTCCACCTGTCTACTAAGGACCCTACAGCACAACAAAAGAGCCCCCTCCCAGCCAAAGTTAAGCAGCAGTATAACATAACCAGAATTTTTTGCCCATCCCAGAGAGCATAAACAAGTTCCTTCTAAACCGGCAGTACTCAACCTTTCCAATCTCACATCCCATCAGTCATTTTATCAAAGAAACGGGGCTACACCATAGAAGGGCTGCCATCTCCTGGGAGAATTAAAGGAGCAGAGACTTCTAAAACCAGCACTGCCAGAACCATGTCAAATGCTGGGACTGTTGTGTGAGGCCAGTCTACCACCACACTTTGCTCCTGCTGCCCCACCAGGAGCAGAGGCCCCAAGTTTGGGAGGTTGCCTGGAAGCCTCATACCATAGAGATATAACATTTCCAGAAACTTTAAGAATATGGGGGGGGGGACTTTTTCCAAATGTTTCTCCTTCCCGGCCTTCAAATTTATATTTCCAGTGTGATAGAAACAAAAGCCCACTTTTCCCAACAAGTACATTTACACGTTATTAGAGAGTCTGTTGCTATATACTTATCATTTATGGTAAGTTTTAAGGACATAAAGAATTACAGAAGCACAGTGGATAATCCTTGGCAGGAAGTGGCCCATCAACGACACTTGCTGGTGGGCAAAGGGTATGGCACATTAGAAGAAAACTGAGTGTCCAAGGTTCCAGAAGGTCACTGATGAATAATCCCTGGCTGTTAGGATCAACAGGAGTCAGCATATCACACTTGTAGGTGGACATGAAGACTGAGGAAGAGTGAATTCTTAGTCATTGTTATGAAAATGCTTCATCCTACCCAGACTGCTTCTGAATCCCATTGGCAATATGCGCGCCACCAGTTAAAAACCACTGTTTCTGGCAGGCAAAGGAACCAGGAACCTAGCTAATAATAATATAATGAAAATCCATAAAACCAGTCTGTACTGGTCTAGGGGACAGTCCAGCAGACTGATCCAGGGTCCAGGATCTGTGAGGGAGTGCTAGTCCTATTCCAAAGTTTTTTTCCCCCCACAGCCAATGCAGAGCAGTATCTGAAAAATGGACGCTGGGCCCCCTCCCCTTGGCCAAGGTGGATTACTTAATTGGGCATGGGCAGCTTTCATGATCCCTCCATGGGATTCAATTCACTAGGAGACCTGTCTCTCTTTTCTCTTCCCCTGTTTCTCAGGAAACCAGGAAAACCAAAAACAAACTCTGAGAAGGCTGTAAAATGACTGATAGGCTTCCCCTAATTCTGTCATAAACAGGAAGTAAACTATTTGTTCTGGAACTGGCTCCCACAGTATCAGATATCGCTGACATGACCCGATACTCGAAAAATCAGACATAGTATTGGGTCAGCAATATTAGCCTTCACACCTCTAAGAACCAATGCAGGTTCTCTAGGGGGGAAAAAACCTCATATATTTTATTGTTTATTGTTATATTGGAAATTTTAATGTTGTAACCCGCCCTGAGCCCGACCTGGCCGGGGGAGGGAGGGCTAGAAATACAAAAATCAATCAATTAATAAATAATAAGCAATGAGGAGAATCACCTCTGCTATCTTAAAGGTAATCTTGATATTCAGAGAAGACAACCCAAATGCCAAGCACTGTTGTGGGGAAAATATAAAACAAACAAACTCACTGACATCTTGTTGCCCTGTAATATTTTGTTGCTCTAAAATCTAAAACCTGAGTTAGAATTCCTCACTCTGCCTAAGAGTAGGGTTAAGGTGCAGGTGGTGTAAAAAAATAGTAAAGTTACACAAGACATAAACAAAAAGGATATTTCCACGGAAAATTTGTGTTCTCTCTTGTCCAAATGGTCAGTGCTTAGGGATATGCATGTATATGTTATTTGCCTCATTTACAGGTGTTTTTGCTTGTTATGGATTGGATCCAGGACAACATTTCTGCTTGTGCTAAAGCTTCCTTGCAAGCAGAAACACAGCAAAAAGACTGCAGTAGCTACTTCTGCTAAATTAGACTTGTTGTATCCCCATTTGCAATTCCATTTGCGAAAGATATTGTACAACCAATTTCTGGGCACTATAATCTATAGGGATGAAAGAGGTAGGTATTGCAAAAGATCTTGCATTAGCTGAACTGCATTAGATCTATTTATGTTTTCATTCATATGTTGCTGGATCCAAGTCTATATTTTTATTCAGATAATTTTTTATTTATTCTTTTCCATTGATTTAAATATTGCCACTTTAAACTTTTTTTGTTTTCTACCCAACTGGGATTAAGTTCTCAGGCAACAGACCTCTTATTTAAGGTACCCTCCTTTCCAAATTTCAGATAGATGAGGGATGGTATACTTATTTTAGAGATTATTAAAATTATCACTTGGCATGGTGAGTAGGCACATGAGCAAATTTTTCCTCCTTTCTCATAATGCTCAAGCGGGGAGCTGGGTAAATTCCCTTTTAAATGAAAATTTATGGGTTAGGGGAACAAACCGCTGTTAAATTTCAGTATTTTGAAGTGATGCTGAATTTCAGTATTTTTAGTAATGGCTGATTTCATCTCTTTGTCACCTCAGGAGCTATGTAGCTGAAAGGTGGAACAAACATGAACACACGAAACAGCTTATGCTGAATCAGACCATTGGTCCATCAAAGTGAGTAATAGACTGGCAGCGAATTTCCAGTGTCTCAGGTAATCGTCTTTTGCATCACCTGATCCTTTTAACTGGAGATGCCAAGGATTGAACCTGGGACCTTCGGCATGCCAAGCAGATGCTCTACCGCCACAGCTTCTTAAATAAAGAAATGTACATGGCAAAGCTCAACCA